>NW_011888782.1:25333088-25347497 GCF_000151845.1 Pteropus vampyrus | reverse complement strand
AACATATATCAAATTATAGAGTTATTTGAAACATTATAGCTAATTTATGATTAAATGAGTGAAAAGTTTAGCCAAAATAATTTAAAATGATAAGTTCCTTTAAAAATAGATATTGTAGTATTAACACATGCTACTTTTAGTCTTTCTAAATACTGTAAATAATTAAGTGTTATGTATGCAATATTTGGTAATAAAATAGTAAGGCCCATTTTAAATGTTATACATAGAAATTTTCATATTTCTTTTAAGTCAACCTTAGGATAGCCACTTCCATTGAGAATGGTCAAGTGGATTATGGCCACATTTAGTTTTATGTAAAAATAATCATGATCATTTCCTATATTTTTTTAATGCTGGTAGCATATTCTCCACTTGCCAAGTTAACATATTGTTCTAGATTCAAAGAAGAATCAGTATATTAATATTTTTTATGTCGTGATGTATACAGCTATTTGGGTATGTGGTTGATGGAAACTACCACTTTGACACTAATATTTATGTTTCTGAATATGTAAAATGTGAAATTCCCCAAATGTGAAACTTCATGGAATTCCAAGCCATCTATTTGTAGTATATATACAATCTCCTGTTATTCAGAAAAATAATTTTTCTTTAATAAATATTTATGCTCTGTACATTTGACTTGAGGCTGGCGCATTCTCTCTCTCTCATACATATATTCTAAGTTACATAATTATTCTTCCCTAAAACTCTGATTAAAACAGCCTATTTTTATGAATCTTCATACTGGTCTTTATAATAAATCTACTAATCCATATTCCCAATGTTTCATTGTACCTATATATTACTTGATAGGGAAGATCGTTACTAGTTATATTCTTGTTACACTCTTCTTTTTGTATTATGTCCTAATGGGTTTTTCATTAATGATAATTCTTCCTCTCTCATTAGATTAAGAACTGCTCTAAGGCAGAATCTTTCTTCATTGCTCTTTTTTTCCTCTTTATTCTTGGCTTATTTTGGTGCTTTCCATAGAATGGCTACTAAATGACTAATGACATTGAAGAATTGGTACGATAAATAGTTACACACTACTATTGACTTACAGCTTTCATTTATAATTATAGTCGTAATTGATATGAGCTATTTTGGTCATATATATTTTAGCATTCTGTGTAGGTATTTTTAAAAACATTTATTCTTTAGACAATTATATTTCCTTCAAAAAAATTATCTACTTCTTTAGCTATTTGTGAAAGGCTTTTTCCCCTATAATTTTAATCCTATAAAATCAATAAATAGGCTGAATTTAATGCTTGTTTTAATAATATTGTTTTAGGATATTGATAAAAACCCAAGTAAACTTGAGTGATTCAATTATAGAGCTTTTATACAAATTTAATATTAGTATAAATCATAATAGATGTATCATTTTATTTCAGTTGAATGTGCTAAGGTAATTACAAAGAGTTTATTATCTAAACAGATAAAATATTTCACCACTTTTACAATACTGTTTCCATATTTTTTTACTTAACAAATCCTTTTCTTATTTCAAATTAATATTACCTGAAATAGTTGACTTATACTTTACCTATATATTTATATGATCTATACTTTATGATTTTAGGATCTTACACATGTAATTTGGCATCAGAATAGAATTTACCATTTATGTAAATCCAGTGTTTTATAGAGTTAAAAATGTCCTTGAAATATTCTCAAGAAACTATTAGTAGGCAACACCTCCTGACTGTGTTTTTGGTTTACTTAGGCCACATTTCCAAAAGTGTATCCCATGGAAATAGAGTAGTATTGTGATAGATATAACTTTAAATACCAAGTTCCAATCTCCCAGAGTCTTTTAATTGCTCTCTGCCTCTTGAGATACGTAAGAAAATGCATGCTACTTCCTGTCAATTTATGTTAAGTACATGGGACAATAATAAAATATGTATTTAATTTTAAAAAGTTATTTCATAAATATAATTTTAAAAACAAATTTTAACATTATATGTTCTAAGTGTGAAAAATGCAGAATTATCTTTAAGAGACGTGTGAGATTATTTTTAAATTTTCTTGAAATACTTTTAATGTTTGCTATATTTCAGCTTGTTTCTATTTTTAGTGGTCTCCTAATTAAAATTATAGGCAATTTCCAAAATTATAAGTGATCCATGTTCCCAAAATGTATATATCAATTATTTGGAAAGTGAAACACATTTTCTATATAAACAGTGACATTTTTAGAACATCTCATAAAATACTAGTATAGAACTAAGCTGACATAAAAAAATATTTTTATGGGAAAATATATTCCAGGTTATAGTACAGAAATAGCTATTTCTTCAGGGCATCCCTAGCTTTTAAAAAATGTAACCTATTTTTTTCTACATGTGATTAAAATTTGAGCATGAAATTCAGAATTAAATAATAAGTGCAAGTCTTGTATTTAATTAATACTCATTCAGACATATTTATTGAACACTATGGTAAATACTGGAAACAACTATAAACTGGGAAGACATAGTTTCTGTCCTCTTAGAGGCTTCCACTCTAATTAATGTGAGATTAAGTAAAAAGACAGTTCCATGTATTGGAAATATAATGTAGCAATTCCATAAGAAAGACACCTAAGATAGACATAGGGTCTCAAAGAAGTATCTGTGAAGTAAGTTTCATCTATGCTGAGATTTTAAGGATGAGTTTCAGTTAGATGAGTGAAGAACTGCGGGAGAAGGATAAGGCTGTTCCAGGAAGAGGGAGCAGAAATTTTAAGTACTTTGGTTGGAATGGCTGGAGGAGAGGATGCCAAAAGATAAAGCTGAAGAGGTAATCAGGTTATATAATATGAAGGGCTTTATAAGACAATTTGAGAAGTGAGCTTAAAGCCAGGAGCTAGATTTTGAGGGGTTTGAAGTAGAGAATTTGCTTAAAACCCCTCAAAATTTGCATTTAGGAAGACTATTCTTGAGTTCATATATGGAGAATGATTGAATAGAGAAAAGACTGTATTCCTGATAAAAATTATGGTGCTGAACTTAGGAGGGGAGATAAGCTGACATATAAAAGGTATAGTTAAAAGATAGAAGAGGCAAGACTTGAATATTGTGGGAAGATGTGAGAATAATAGAAAAGAATTAAGAGTGCCCCCATATGTTTGGCTTGAGTGTAGATAAAGGTGCCACGTAGTGAAAGAATGCAAGAGATTGAATAGGTTGGGAATAAAATAATGAGTTCAATTTTAGGTAGGTTGAGTTGTATGTGTTTATAAGACATTCAACTGAAATTGTTATGGGATAATGGTAGGAAGTGGGATATATGGATCTAAAGATAATCAGACCAGAATTTACATGGTCATTGAAACCATGAGAATAGAGGAGATTGTGCATGATGAGTGTACAGAAAAGAGGTAGATAGCTAGAAGACAGTCAACCAATTCTGACTCACAGATATGTTTTGTTTGGCCATTAAAGTATTTAAATGTATTCAAAATTATTTCAAATGTTTAAAAATTGATAGAATAGAAATAAAAAATTGGATTTCCAGCTTTTCATGAAAAAAATTCATAATGAGACAGTCTTAGTACTGCATTCTTGCCTGGCAGTCAGTAATCAACTGAAACTAACAACTTTTTTTTTTGTAGGTGGATTATATGCTATCCAGTCTGGCATGATTCTTATTCAGGCTACTTAACTCATTTGCAATATTTGCCTGGCTCCTGTGTGCTCTTGAATTCTAATATGGGAATAGATGGCAATCTAGGACAGAATACAAAGACATATCAATACTTAAGATACAAAAATAGAAAGTATGTCTACAAAGAAAATTATCAAAAAGCCATTGTGGTGAATGGGGGGAAGAGAACTAAATAGGGTTACTTGGAAGGATTATTGGGCATTATATAGATGGATATTACATGAATTTAAATTCATTGATAATTCTATCTAAAGTAATTTTTGTGAGAATTACAGAATCCAGAGTATACAGATGCTTTTGTATTTTTAAGTCAATTTCTAATGGCCATAAGTTTTGCAAGGAATACCTGGTAGTTTTTGGAAGTTTAATGTTAGGGAACAGTCAGAAAGATATACATCAAAGTCAGTCATTTTATCTAGGCAGTGAAATAATAAAGATTTTTCCTTTTAACTTTTGGCATTTTCTAAGTTTTCTTTTTTTAAAATAAATAAAATTTCTTATATAGTTTGAAGAAACCATTACAAATAACAAGTTTAATGCTAGATTATTTTCTGAGCTTGACTGTTTAATGAAGTCTGAGAATTAAAACGAAGAGTCTTGCATGTGGTCTAACTAGAGTTCGGTGATTCCACTAGATCAATGAAAAAGGATTCCATGGACCAATAATTTTGGAAAATATTAATTTGCAATGTTTATTTACATATTACAGCCCTAAGAAGTTCCATAGAAGAAAAAACATTTAACTTTGTTTAGTTCAGAATTTCCAAACATTTTTGATATGGAACACTATGTGAAATACCTTACATATTCACTAGTTTATCATGGAGTATGCTTTAGTATTTGTTGATCCAGTCAAACCCAAGAGACAGGAGTTTGTGGTTTGTTAGATATTGTTAGTTCTCAAAGAATAATTGAAGGATATTGTCCTTTATCAGAGGCATTTATACCATAGTAAAACACTGCATTTATGTGTAAATGATGTAACTGCAAAAAGCTCTGTAAACTTTTTATGAAGCCCTGTTTAGTTTCTTTTCTTCCTGCATATATTCTAGAATGCAAACAGTAACTCTAATTTCCAATTATTCCAATGATTTTAACAATCATAATAATACCATTTATTGAGTTCTTACTATGTTTTGACATTATATTAGGTACTATATGTATATTCTAATCCTCACAATTATTCAGTAGGGTCAGTACAACTATATCCATTTTTAGATGAGAAAATTTAAAACCACTAACAAAATATCTGGTAAATTTGCATTTATTCTTCTGGGTAATTTTGGGGAGTCAGGAATCTGGAGTCACTTAATTTGTCACTTTTTCTGATTCCAAAGAGTTTCTAAAACTTAAATCTTTATTGTTTTATGTAGAATTTTTGATGATTTCATGTAGGCTTAAAAAATTATAATTATGTCAGTATAATCATAATAGAATTAATCTGGCACAATTAGGTCATTGAAGAAAGGGTATGGAAAATTGAGCAATAATAAATGTATGGTCATATTATGTAAGATAATATTTAACCATGACATAGTCACATTCAACAATGATATGAATTAAAGTAGGAAATAGAAAGAAACGTACCAGCTATCAGAGTAGAATAAATTTAAAGTTAGATTGACAGAGCACAGGTCTCTTTAATAATATGCTCTTAGACTCATAATCAATTATTGATTACCCTGGGGACCAGCTAAATGAAACATAACCAGTGAACTAGGTTTCCCCAGTTTGTCAGTTTTCTGTATGCTGGTTATCACTAGAGAGAGTTTTCTTTTAAATTGGAGGAGCCTCTATAATTTCCTGTTGGAGCAAAGTCAGAGATTTCATGTCAAAAGGAAATTTTAAATCAGGTAGGTATGTACTTTGCAATTTGGTTGAAGCAGGGTTACAGCAACAGCTTCATGGCTGTATGTGTTCCTTTGTCTGTATAAGTAAAAGTTCAATTTCAAATTTTCAGAGGCTTTGATCTGGCAACAAACATGTACGATAATAAAGAATTCCATTGTTATGTGGATCTGTGTTCTTAAATCTGATGTTTTTTTAAATCACATCTATTTTAATGGAGTTAGTAGGAAAAAGAAGTCCTAAAGAAAAACAATCTAAGACTCATGAATCTAAGTTAAACCCCAGAATAGTAGAAGAGTATTCCAGTATAATCCTAATTTCTTTGTCCCAGTCTCTAACAATAAGATGTTTTAATGTTTATTTTTTAATTATTGTTTTGAATTGATTTAACAGATCCACAAAGACTCATCCAGGTCCAGTTGTACATTTAAGCGATAGCCCAAGAGATGAAGGGAAAGTGAGTATTACAATACCATTATTCTTACATTTATTTTTCTTACTCTTGAATGAAAGTATTTCTTACTATTATTTGATAATGAAACATTTATAGCATGGTTCATAGCATTCAGTGTAATTTAAAATTAAAATATGTTGACTGATTGAGCAAATAAATGAATGAATAAATTATTCACACTAATAATGGTCGCATATTAAGTCTTTAGTTTTACCTAGATCTAAGGTTGATATTTAATTCTAGATTTTTGAGGAAGGTGTGTAACAAATGGAACAGTTTTAATTTACAAATATTCTATGCTTGAACTTAACAATATGACTATCTGTATTGTTACTCATTGGCCTCTGCTATTCAGTTTTGGTAATGATGAATGACAATATTAAATAATCATAAATTAGCCAATCTTGATTTTATAAGTAGGTAATAATATAGAAAATGTTCTCAGATTACAAAAATAATCCTATTCTCTTGATTATTCAAAATTGTCCTTTGATGATGAGGAAACAAAGTCAGTAACATGAAAAGATCTAAAGTGTCACTTTCACTTAAATATTGTCTACGTATATAATTTTTGCTAAGTACTATAGCAAACTCATGAATAAATTATGTAGTATAGGTTTGGTTCTTTGTATATTTTTAAGTGATAGAAACTGAATTAACCTAATAAATATTGAACCCGAAAGGCAAGTCCACCTGATGGCAATAGAAGGACGTTAGATTTCTTTAAATTGATCCACAAATACAATGTATTTATAATCAGGTATCATCAGAATTTATTGATTTTTAAGAACTCAGCTGATTCTAAAATTCATAAGAAAAAGAAAATATTTAAGAATAACTAAGACATTTTTGAAAAAGAAATACATTGTGATATTGGTACAGGGTTAGATCTAAATAGATACTCCAGACATGGTTCAGGCATTTGGGGAAATTTTGTACATTTTAGAGATGTTTTAGGACATGATAAACTGTTGAATAAATGGTGTTGGACAATTGGCTATTTTGAATTAAATAGTAAGATTTCTCTACCACATACCATTCACAGAAATAAATTCCAGATGGAGAAAATACATAAATGTTAAAAATACAACTCAGGAAGTTTTTGAAGATACTGTAGGAAATGGGTTGTTACTGTGGAGTAGGCACTTCCTTGGGCAAGACATAAAACCTAAAATCATTGAGGAATATACCATAACAAGACAATCATGATAAGAGATGGACAACAAAGTGGGAGACAATATTTGCTACATATATATACAGCATATACAATGAACATGCAAAATATGTAAAGAACTTGTATTTCACAATAGGAAATCAATGGATAATGCTTAATAAATCAAAAAGTGGCAATAGAAATATATTTATGAATATGGGAAGTAAGTCTACTAGAAAAGACAATTATAAGAGTTGAAGGTGTGGTTGTCTTTTACCTCTAGAGAACAGGGTTTGACAGTGAGAAGGAAACAGCCTCACTAATAATCACTGGGGAAATGTAATATATCATTATTTTCTCCCATCGGACTGGTAAAATATTAAAATTTAAATATATTAATAATATCAGGTAATGGAAAATGTATTGAAAAATGAGCATCTAGTTACAGTAATAGTAGGTATATATATATATACCAGTATAGGCAATTTGGCATTATCAACATTTAAAACATTTATTTATTATAACCTAGAAAATCCATTCCAGTTTACCAAGAGCTAAAATATTGAAAATAGCCTAAAGGTCTATTAATAGAGAAATGAATAAAGAAATGCTGATATATTCATACTGTGGAATGCTGTGCTGATATGGAAAGTTCGTTAAGCCACATCTTAAAAAAGAAAGTTGCAGAATAATAAGTACAGAATAAAACCACTTGAATAATCATTTGTATATTTACTTATGTATTCAAACACCCAAGGAAAAAAAAAACCTGAAAGGATATGTATAAATCTGGGGAGGATATTGAAGATTGGAAGTGGGGAAAATTGTCAAAGGTGTTCTTATTTTGCTGTGTTGTTTAAAATTTTATGAAGGAATATAATGTGTATTAATTGTGTAATTAAAAATGAAAAAGAATGCAAAATAAATTAGTATTAGAGTCAGAAGATTATATGTTTGAATTATGGCTCTACTACTTATTAGCACATATCCTTGAATAAATCACTTGACTTCTTGTAGATTAGTTTTTCCATCAGTAGCCTTTTGCCACATAGAAGTTTTTGATTTTAATGTATTCAATTTTATCAGTCTTGATATCTGCATTTTGCTTCTTATTCAATAAATCTTTCCCTTCCTGGGGGAAAATATAATCCTATTTTTTTTATCAGTTTTAAAGCTTTGCATTTTACAATTAGATTTTAATCTGTATATGTAATTTATATTGGTTTGAGATAAGGGTATACTTTATTTTTACATGTCAATTAAATAGTCAATCTAGTTTCCAATGATGAAGGACATCTCACTAATATATCAAGTTTCCATATTTGGATGGACCTTTTTCTGGACTTTGTTGCACTGATATATTTATTATTTTCCTATTATAGCACAATTTAATGACTTTACAAAATATCTTGCTATCTTGTAGACTTTCCTCCTCCTCTCTCCCATATCTTGGCTTTTTCTGAACATTTATTGTAATATATGAATTTTAGGATAAGTTTATTAAGCTCTGTTGGAAATATTTTTTGTGATTTAGTTTGAAACTTGGACATAGTAATTAATTTAGAGAAAATTTACATCATTAGATATGAATATTCCATCCATAAACATGATATATTCATTTTGGCTTTATTTTATTTTTTTCTGTATAAGTTTGTAACTTTTTTCACAAAAATCTTACATATCTTTTGTTAGCTTAATTCTAAGTACCTTATAGACTTTATTGCTCCTGTGAATTTTCTTAAAATCAATTTCATAGTTGATTTTTAGTGTATAAAATATTACTGATTTTTGTTATTTTGTGTTCAACACATCACTGAATTTTTTATTTTTAATAGCTGTTCTTAGATTTTCTGAGATATTTTATTCTATATCTTAAAGTTTAGTAAATATAGACAGATTTTGTTTCATCCTTTCCAGTATTTATAGTTTTTAATGTACATATTTGTTTTGTTGCATAGAAACTCAATGCAGTGTTGAATACAAATGGTTTTAATGGGAACTATATTTTGTTTCTAATCACAAAGGAAATGCCTCCAAGACTTCAACATTAATTAAGATGTTTGTTTCAGGTCTTTGGATGATTGCTTTTTGAAGTTAAAAAGTTTCCACCTATATTCAATATTCGAAGAGTTTTAAATTATGAATGGTATTGAATGCTTTTCCACATGTATCTAGATATATTTGTGCCAGTATCTGCCTATTGATAGAGATGCTATGGGCTAGAAATGCTTGGGGGCGATCCTTTGGGTCCTAGGTGATCCCCTATATTTCCCTTTTTGGAGCCAGTGTTGTGGCTGGACTGGTGTGTGTGTGTGTGTGTGTGTGTGTGTGTGTGTATGATTGCAAGGTGCACCTCAGCACATCCATCAGGGAACTTTTAAAAATCGCGTTTCTTACTCACAGGTCCTGGAGGGTACAGGGCATGCTTAGGACCGCATAGCAAGGTTATGGATAGAGAGAGATAACATGCAGACCTGGGTCTCCTTTTCTTGGGATCGAAGGTGGGGCATCTCAGGCTTAGCAGGTTTAGTTTTTACTGGTTAATTTAAAACTTAAGAGCAGTAATTAAAGCACAGTAAGGGAAAAGCCAACTATCAAATTGTCAGTTATCTAAATCAACACAAGCTTTCTAAAAATGAGGGGAATTCATGGGTGAGAAATTCATGGATGGGCAGCCTGACTCTTTATCTAGTTCTGTAGTGGGCGATGTGTTAATTCAAGATGAATGTCTTTGAAGTGCATGCCTTGGCAATCAAAAGTTTGTCAGGCACTTGCATTACAATAAAAAAAAAGCAGCTAACTGTCAAGCACTTATATTATAAAATGATTATTCCTTAATTTGTTATTTTGTTGAAATATGTCAATAGATTTTCTAATTTTAAACATTTTTGCATTTCTGGGATGAATTCAACCAAGAGGGGGAAACTTCCATTGAGGCTTGGCTGTTTGCTTCACCTTAGTTTTGGCAGGGTTAATCAACTTCAGGTGGTACTGTTTCCTGAAATTGACTGACTATGCCCTGAGACTTTGACTCCTCCCTTTAATTCTGGATTCAGATGATGTGCCATACTATAAGGCAGGAGATTTGGCTTCCCAAACAGCTGCCACAGGGATCAAATGACACAACTTTGAAGTGAGGTGGTGTTCAACTTCTCATGGAGTAAAGTTTGACTCAGACAAGAAACATGAAATAATTTCACTCCCGTTTCCTCCCTATGGTAAGGCTATTTTTGAATCATGGTGTTTCCATATAAACTGTTAGACATCCTGCTAGGCAAAGCAGATACACCTGCTAAATGACTGTGTCTTCTGCTTCTCTTCATGTAATAGTGGTTAGTGTGATAATGAATCATCTTACTTTTATTTTTTTTCTTCACTTTTCTTTATTGCAGCCCTAAGATTGCCTATCTCAGTGAAACATTAGCATTTAAGCCTTTCCTCAGGCTGTTTTCTACAGAATTCTGGTTAAGACAATATTTAGGAGAATTGTTCTAGATCAGGGATTGGAAACTACAGCCATGGGACAAATCTGGCATGCCATTGTTTTTGTACAATGTTTTATTGGAACACAGCCACGTTCATCCATTAACATATTATCTGTGGCTGCTTTCTTACTACAAGGGCAAGGCTAAGCAGTTGTGATAGAGCTACATGGCCTGCAAAGCTTAAAATACTTACCATATAGCCCTTTACATTAACAGTTTGCTTACTGCTGTTCTAGATTGTAGACCCTCAGGATGAGATTTTGGGGTTGGGTTGCCTCCTAGCTAAAATCAAAGATCTCATTGAGGTTTCCAAGTTGTATTAAACCCTATCATACAGTAACATCACAGTTACTTGAAAGTTCTCCTATAATTAGTTGGGATGAGGGGCTGATGGATAGGTAAAACAATGGGAGATCAGGTACCTGTGGTGCTTAAATGATAAAAGGTGATGATAATTATAACATGGAATAAAATAGCTTCCTTTGATGGCATTTATATTATTTTCTATTCCAACATAAATTATCAACAAAAATTAATAATTCAAAACAAAATAAATGTGTTATCTTACAGTTCTATAGGCCACAATTCCAACATAGTTTTCACTGGGCTAAAATCAAGATATTGGCAGGGTTACATCCTTTCTGGTAGCTCTAGAGGAGACTGTTTTCTTGCCTTTTTCAGCTTTTATAGGCTATACACATTCTTAGGCTTACAGCCCCCTTATTCCATCTTCGAAGACAACATAATATCTCTCTGACCTTCCATCATCACATCTCTTTCTAACCACAACTGGGAAAGGTTTTCCACTCTCAAGGACTCATGTGACTAGGGTGAGCCTATCAAAGCACTGGAGACTGTTTGAAAATAAAGTTAAGTCTGTTAATTACTGATTTAAGGCATGCTGGAGGTCCTCTAAGCAGATTTAAAGGATGTCTTAACCTCCTGCAGCTCTAGGGAAGATTGCACTACTGACCAGCAGAAGTATCTCTTTCACTGTTTCCGGAGAACAGTTTTCCTTTTCTAAGAGACTGTGTAATGTAATGACCTCACCTGAAGTAATTTCCCTGCTTGATATTGTTTATCCTCACAAGACCAACCTCCAATCTCATTACCTGTACAGAACCAGATCTCAGATCTCAGCATAGCCTAGGATAGCATAAATCTTCCTCCAGGAAGAAAAAAACTACATATTAAAGAAATGGAATAACCGCCAAGTATGTAGGAGTGTTTTTAAGGGTTTAAACTTAGGGCCTACATAGTGGAGAGTTCATTTACATGGGGTCACTCAACCATGATTTGAGATGTAATGCTTTGGGAAGGACACGTGAATCTGGTCCTAATCATTTGCTGGGGTGGCTTATTGAAGCCTGGACTCAACAGAGCATATTGTAAATAAAGCAGAGCTTGTTTGTGTGGTATTAAAGAAGTGATCAGATAACAAGGAGATGAGAATGTTAAAAAGGATATATTGTATTTGTCTTGGAAACTTAACTAGTGACTGTATTCCCTAGGAGGCTCCCAAGGACACTATCTTCATTTAACCTAATAAGGAATGCTCTGGAAAAATGAGTCTCAGCATATTTGAGAAGTTTGCTAATGGTTGTCCTTTTACTGGCTTTCATTGACAGTAGGAGATGATGGCAGAGAACCAGGCTCCATAATATTATGAAGATTAAATATCATGGATCGTGTAGGGGTCAGATGGCAATACTTAACCACTTGGCAATATGAACATAATTACCATAACAAGCAGTAAGGATGGAGTGGTAATGCAGGATCTATGGTAATAGCTTATATATCATGAACAAATTTGGTGGGTAGCTAACTATGATGTTTGATTTGCTTAATCAGAAAAAAAAATCAAGAACAGCTTAATTCTTAGCATTGACTACCAAAATGGAAAATCATAATGCCTGACCAGGTTTCCAGATATACATCAACTCATAGATCTAGAGCCTATTGACTGAAAGGGAGAGGCCAGTTGCCTCTGAAGAAGGACTCTGAAAGGCCCCCATAAGTACATATGGTAATTATAAAAGCATATGTGGTCATTTACAGGAGCAACTGTTTACTTTCTCAGTCGCTTTATCTATAGGGTCAGAGCAGACATTGTTACCAAGGGATCCAAAAAGTACTTGTAGTCCTTCAGTTATAGCCATGGCATATGGAACTAGGTAACTAGGTGATAAATGGAGTTTGAGCCCAAGTGTATCCCCTAGTAGGTCCAATGAGTATGTAGACACACTCATTTATTTTATACTCCAATTGTATAATTTGTACAGATGTGCTTAAAAACTAACATAATGCTTATATTGAATGCCTGACATAGGAATGAGAGTGATTATAGTTGGAAGGGACTAATGGAAATCCTGAGACTCTCTCCCTGCTAAGATTGTAAACAAAAGCCAGGCTGTGTCTCTGGAGGTGTTGCAGAGATTAGAACAATTATACTCGAATGATGAAATGGTAGTGGATATTGATACAATCTTCTTGAATTTAATTATTTGAGTTCTGCTAAAAACAATATGAATCGAGCTTGGTGTTCATAGACCACTGTAAAATTAACCAAATCATAGCCCCAATCACAGCTGCCTTGCTGTTGTTACTTTTACAGGTACAGACTAACATATCCCATGTCACTTGATAAGCAATTATTGATTTAGTGAACTCAATATTCATCAGCATAGAGGATCAAAAGCAACTTGTTTTCATAGAAAGGCAAAGCAGTATAACTTCACAATCTTTTTCTAAAGCTATGTTATTTTTCCTTCTCCCTGTCATAATATAGTTCATTTTCAAAGCAATTGCTAGCATTCTGATGGGCTTTGTAGAGACTGAACACCTAATCAAATGACTTTGTAAGCTGAGTTAACTATGTAAGCATGAGTAAGATGTTATCATACTCAGTGAGTCATACGATTGAGTGAGGGAAGTGACAATCCATTTTGTAATGAAAGTAGTATATTTAGGAAATCAGCCTTAAACTGCCCAGAAGGCATAACTAAATTAGGTAAATGGGAATTCCAGAATTTAATCTGTTGTAACAATGCCTTCTTTCAACCCACATATATGGTCTCATGTGGTGGGAGGGGAATACTTAAAACCAGCTGATGAAAGAGGACAGAATTCAGGTCTGGTTTATAGACACCATGTGATTGGTTGGTACATTTTGGACACAGACTACTGCTCAATTACATTTTAACTTAGGGGTGATGCTGAGTGACTTGATGAAGAAAAATCCTCACAGTGGATAGATACCCAAGCAGTATATTTGATTGTATATTTCATATGAAAAGTGAAACACAATAATAAAAATATCCAAAACCAAAAATTTCTACTTGGAAATTTAAAAAGTCTTTTTAAAACAACTACTAGGTCAAAAGAAAATACAAAATAACATCAGAGAATATATAAAAATTAACATTAATGTAATGCTACATATAATTATGAAATATAATTAAAACAGTTATAAAATAGTTCATAGCCTTTAATACTTATGTGAACAAAAACTAGAAATTTAATTGATTTATTTATTTTTATTAAGTTTATTGGGGTGACATTGGTTAATATAATTATATAATTTTCAGGTATACATTATAATTTGACATCTGTATATTCTATTGTGTTTTTACCACCCAAAGTTTAGTTTCATTCAGCTACCATATGTTTGATCCCTTTTACCCACTTCACCCTCCCCTGTCTTCCCCTACCCCTTACCCTCTGGTAACCACTAGTCTATAGTCCATGTCCATGAGTCTCTGTTTGTCCTGTTCCTTTGTTGCTTTTAGGTTTATATCCCACATATAAGT
>NW_011888782.1:25328241-25331778 GCF_000151845.1 Pteropus vampyrus | reverse complement strand
ATGAGTCTCTGTTTGTCCTGTTCCTTTGTTGCTTTTAGGTTTATATCCCACATATAAGTGATATCATGTGATTTTCAACTTTTTCTGTCTCGCTTATTTCATTTAGCATGATTATCTCAAGACCCATCCATGTTGTTGCAAATGGCAGTATTTCATCTCTTCTTATGGCTGAGTGATATTCCATTGTATATATGTACCACAACTTCTTTAGCCAATCATCTATTATAGGACACCGGTTGCTTTCATGTCCTGGCCACTGTGAATAATGCTGCTATGAACATCGGTGTGCAAATATCTTTTTGGATATGAGTTTTCAAGTCTTTGGGGTAAATAAATACCCAGTAGAGAGATTGCTGGATCATATGGTAAATCAATTCTTAGTCGAAACATAGAAATTTAAATAAATTCAAAAGAAAGTCAATAAATTCAATTAACTCAACAAAAAGATAGAAAAAAAAAAACACCAAGAAAATAAAGCAAAAGGAATCAGAAGAGACATGTAAAGATAAAAGCAGAACTTAAGGAGTTTTCCTGATTTTAAGCTATCTTATAAATTAATCAACATGCTGGTTCTTTGATTAGAACATAAAATATGCAAACTGCTATCTGACCTAATTAAGAAAGATAGGGAGAGAACAGGGTAACACAAATAATACCTGAAACAAGGAGGAAGCACACTAAAATTAAGAAAATTCTTACACTTTCCAATTAAGTTATTTTATACAGCTCTGAGGAGATAGATTTAAAAGGCTAGGTAAAATGGATAATTTCCTAGGGAAATAAATTTATCAAAATTAATATCAGTGGAGACAGAAAGTTTATGAGTGTGAGAAAGTTATTAAATTACTATTCCTATACAAAAGTGCCAGACCCAGATGGCTTTACAAGGAAATTTTACTATATTTTTAAATACTGTATAATTCCAATGCTACACAAACAGTTTTAAAGCAAGGGTCACCATTATGGCCAGTGGAATAAATCTGGCTTGCCTGCTATTACTGTAAATAAAGTTTTTTGGAGAGTGTATGGTCTAGAGAGTTTAAAATATTTACTGTCTGGTCCTTATAGAGAAAGTCTGATAATCTCTTTCTGAAGATATTTTTTAAAAAGGAAAATATACAAATTGCTTTTATTTTATGAATGAAAACTAAGACTGATAAAGGTTGCATGAAGAAAAGCATGGACTTATTGAATTTATTTCTATCAATGGAAAAGTCTTAAATAAATGATCAGAAGTCTTAAATAAAATATAACGGTATATTAAAAAACAACATACTGCCACAAATGTTGTTTTATTCCAGGGATGCAAGGATAGATACTATGAGAAAAATCCATCAATATGGTTTAAATGTTAACAGATCTAAGGAAAAAAATTATGATCACCTCCAATGATATTGAAAATGTCTTTAAATAATATTTAATACCTATTGTATTTATACTTTTGATCATGGCAAACTACCTTATTTCAGATCAGTTATTCCACTGGAAGAACTAAAAAATCTAGACAAAATATTTTTGAAAATCTGTTTGAGGGTGCAAGAGAGTGCCCAAGGTAGTGAAGATTTGTGCGCCCTAGATCCCAAGGTAGTGAAGATTTGTGCGCCCTAGATCCCAGAGAAAGAAACCCAGAGAGGTGAACCAAACATTTAGCATCACCTTTCCCTTCAAGGCATTTTCCTATTTCAAAAGAATGACTGAGATATTGAGTATCTAAATAGAAAGTTATTGGCTGAAAAACTAAACAGAATTTTCTGCAGTTTCATGGGACAGGAGGGTAGTGAGGATGAAAAAGAAGTTCAGGGGGAAGAGGGAGTCAAATATAGTGGGTAAAGGGAGGGTGAAGTGGGTAAAGGGGATCAAATATATGGTAGCTGAAGGAAACTGGACTTTGGGTGGTAAACACACAATAGAATATACACATGTCAAAATGTAATGCATACCTGAAAATTATATAATTGTATTAGCCAATGTTACCCCAATAAACTTAATTTAAAAAATAAGTTCAGAGCAGCCCAAAATAAGGGTCTCTTGTAATCTCACCAAACTTTCAATGTGACCCCAAAGGGATATGCCCTATAAGTAAAACTGAATTGGAAATATACCAGCCCCCTAAATGACTGAAATCCTTGTTAACATTATCTCAATCTTTTTTATATTAATTTTAATAATAATTTTTTATATTGATTTGCCTTAGTCTAACTGCCTGACAAAGATAAAGATCAATTCTTTCTGGAAGAAGAAAGTATCATGCAGAACCTTTATCACTACATTTGTCTCATAATTAGCCTCTATACTTAAAAATAACATGGTGTATATACAGTTCAGAGAAATCAGGATTCACCAGAAACTAATAGAGCAGACAGAAAGTAGAGATAGACTAACAGAAGGTTCAAATAACAATCATCAAACATGGACTTTAAAATAAGTGTGATTGAATTGTTTAATAAACTAAAAATGATGGAGGTTTCATCAGAGAAGGAAAAATAGAAAATAAAATAAATGATTATTTTTTTTTGTTCATTTGTTGCTTTCAGTTTTATATTCCACATATGAGTAAAATCATATGGTTCACAACTTTTCTGTCTGACTTATTTTGCATAGTATGATTATCTCAAGATCTATCTGTTGTTGCAAATTGTAGTATTTCATCTTTTCTTATGACTAATATTCCATTGTATATATTTGCAACATCTTCTTTAACCAATCATCTATTGAAGAACATTTTGATTGTTTCCATATATTGGCCACTGTGAATAATGTTGCAATGAACATTGGCATGCATATTATCTTTACAGATAAATGTTTTCAAATTTTTAGGTCATATGGTAATGAACGAAACAAACAAACAAAAACTCATAGACACAGATAACAGTTTAGTGGTTACTAGAGGGAAAGAGGGGAGGGAAGGAGGAAGGTAAATAAGAGAAGGTGGTCAAATATATGATGACAAAAGGAGATTTGACCTTGGGTGGTAAACATACAATGCAATATATGAATGATGTATTATTGAATTATACACTTGAAGACTATATAATTTTATTAACTGATGTTATCCCAATTAATTTAAAAAATTAAAAAATAACTGATTATAAATAGATGAAGAGAGAATTAGTGACCAGGAAGATATGTTAGAAGAAAATATCCAGACTAAAGCATGGTGAGAGAAAGGATAAGGAACATTTGGAATCAATTGTTAAAATGGCCATACTAATCAAAGCAATCTATAGATTCAATGCAATCCCTATCAAAATACCAATGGCATTTTTCAGATTGCTAGAACAAATAACCCTAAAATTTATATGGAACCATTAAAGACCTCAAATAGCCATGACAATATTGAGAAAGAACAAAGTTGGAGATATCACACTACCTGATATCAACTATACTACAAGCCTACAGTAATTAAAACAGCATAGTACTGGCATAAAAACAGATACATTGATCAATGGAACAGAATAGAGAGCTCAGAAATAAATCCATGCCTATACGCTCACTTAATATGTGAAAAAGGAGGCAAGAATATACAATGAAGTAAAC
>NW_011888782.1:25326049-25328191 GCF_000151845.1 Pteropus vampyrus | reverse complement strand
GAGCTCAGAAATAAATCCATGCCTATACGCTCACTTAATATGTGAAAAAGGAGGCAAGAATATACAATGAAGTAAACGCAGTCTCTTCAATAAATCATGCTGGGAAAATTGGACATATACAAGAAAGAAAGAAACTGGACCACTTTCTTACACCTTATACAAGGATAGACTCAAAATGGATTAAAGACTTAAATGTAAGACCCCCAAACCATAAAACTTCTAGAAGAAAACATAGGCAATAATCTCTCTGATATTGCTAGTAGTAATTTATTTTTGGACATATCTTCTTGGGCAAGGGAAACAAAACAAAAAAATAAACAAATGGGACTATATCAAATTAAAAAGTTTTTGCACAGCAAAGGAAACCATCAACAAAACAAAAAGACAACCAACTGAAAGGGAGAAGATATTCATATATGATACATCTGATAAGAGGTTAATATCCAAAATATATAAAGAACTCATACAACTCAACAACAAAAAACAATCCAAGGAAAAAATGGGCAGAAGACCTAAACAGATATTTCTTCAAAGAGGAAATACAGATGGCCAATAGACATATGAAAAGATGCTCAAGATCACTAATCATCAGAGAAATGCAAATTAAAACCACAGTGAGATATCACCTCACACCTGTCAGAATGGCTACCATCTGTAAATCAAAAAACAAGTGTTGGCAAGGATGTAGAGAAAAGGGAACTCTCATACACTGTTGGTGGGATTGCAAATTGGTACAGCCACTATGGAAAACAGTTTAGAGGTTTTACAAACAATTAAAAATGAATATACTTTTTGATCCAGTAATTTCACTTCTGAGTGTTTATCCAAAGAAAACCAAAACAATAATTTGTAAAGATCTATGCACCCCTATGTTCATGGCAGCACAATTTACAATAGCCAAGATATAGAAGGAACCTAAATGTCCGTCAACAGACAATTGGATAAAGAAGTTATGGTTCATAAATACAATGGAACATTACTCAGCCATTAAAAAAATGAAATCCTACCATTCGCAATGACATGGATGGACCTGAAGATTATTATGCTGAGTAAAATAAGTCAGAGAAAGATAAATACCATATGATTTCACTTACATACAACATCTAAGGAACAAAAAGAACACACTAATCAGAAACAGAATCACAAACATAGAAGACAATCTGGTGACGGCTAGAGGGGAGGGACGTTGGGGAACTGGGAAAAGGGGTGAATGGTTAAAGAAGTACAAATTAGTAGTTGATAAATGGTTATGGGGATGGCGAGCATGGCATAGGAAATGCAGTTAGCATTAATGTGATGGCTAGGTAGAGAGCCAGAGGCCAGAAAGAGCAATCAGGGAGATCATTTATAAACTATATAAATGTCTAAATGATATACTGTATACTTAAAACTAATAATAAAGTAAAAACAAAACAACATTTGGACATTGTGAAGATGTGTAATACATGATAGAGTTGCAGGAGAATGTGACAGCAGCAATGTTTGAAAAATGAAAGGATGATAATATTTCCTAAACTGATGATAGACATTGAAATCAAAAATATACAACAGGCTTAACAAAAATAAAGTTCACCTAGGCATATCAAAGACAAAGAAAAATTAAAAATTATCACAGAAACTTATATCTTTTCATAGTCTATTGGCCATCTGTATTTCCTCTTTGGAGAAATATCTGTTCAGATCTTCTGCCCATTTTTTAATTTTTTTTTTTATTGTTGTATGAGTTCTTTCTGTATAGAAAGAAAAAATTTAAAAGCAGTAAGACTAACACTAGACATCTCAACAGAAAAGTGGGAAATGAGGAAAACTGAGTGATAATGTACTGGGGAAAAAAGAAACTGTCTACACAGAATTCTATACTCTACAAAAATATCCTTAAAAACATGTGATGAAATTATTGCAACTTAAAATAGTTTGCAATAATTTATTAACAGCAAGTGTGCTCTAATGAAAAAATAAAGGAATTTCTAAGAAAATGAAATCAGCCCATTATAAAAGAACTGAGATGAAAGAGAAATAAAGAACAACATACGTGGGTAAATATAAGAGAACGTTTTATAAAAATAAAAATGACTTCTGGGAGTGTCATATATTGAGAACTAAAATACAAGTTAAAAGTAGGTTAAAAGTTGGGATGAAGTC
>NW_011888782.1:25323302-25325999 GCF_000151845.1 Pteropus vampyrus | reverse complement strand
TTCTGAGTGTTTATCCAAAGAAAACCAAAACAATAATTTGTAAAGATCTATGCACCCCTATGTTCATGGCAGCACAATTTACAATAGCCAAGATATAGAAGGAACCTAAATGTCCGTCAACAGACAATTGGATAAAGAAGTTATGGTTCATAAATACAATGGAACATTACTCAGCCATTAAAAAAATGAAATCCTACCATTCGCAATGACATGGATGGACCTGAAGGTTATTATGCTGAGTAAAATAAGTCAGAGAAAGATAAATACCATATGATTTCACTTACATACAACATCTAAGGAACAAAAAGAACACACTAATCAGAAACAGAATCACAAACATAGAAGACAATCTGGTGACGGCTAGAGGGGAGGGACGTTGGGGAACTGGGAAAAGGGGTGAATGGTTAAAGAAGTACAAATTAGTAGTTGATAAATGGTTATGGGGATGGCGAGCATGGCATAGGAAATGCAGTTAGCATTAATGTGATGGCTAGGTAGAGAGCCAGAGGCCAGAAAGAGCAATCAGGGAGATCATTTATAAACTATATAAATGTCTAAATGATATACTGTATACTTAAAACTAATAATAAAGTAAAAACAAAACAACATTTGGACATTGTGAAGATGTGTAATACATGATAGAGTTGCAGGAGAATGTGACAGCAGCAATGTTTGAAAAATGAAAGGATGATAATATTTCCTAAACTGATGATAGACATTGAAATCAAAAATATACAACAGGCTTAACAAAAATAAAGTTCACCTAGGCATATCAAAGACAAAGAAAAATTAAAAATTATCACAGAAACTTATATCTTTTCATAGTCTATTGGCCATCTGTATTTCCTCTTTGGAGAAATATCTGTTCAGATCTTCTGCCCATTTTTTAATTTTTTTTTTTATTGTTGTATGAGTTCTTTCTGTATAGAAAGAAAAAATTTAAAAGCAGTAAGACTAACACTAGACATCTCAACAGAAAAGTGGGAAATGAGGAAAACTGAGTGATAATGTACTGGGGAAAAAAGAAACTGTCTACACAGAATTCTATACTCTACAAAAATATCCTTAAAAACATGTGATGAAATTATTGCAACTTAAAATAGTTTGCAATAATTTATTAACAGCAAGTGTGCTCTAATGAAAAAATAAAGGAATTTCTAAGAAAATGAAATCAGCCCATTATAAAAGAACTGAGATGAAAGAGAAATAAAGAACAACATACGTGGGTAAATATAAGAGAACGTTTTATAAAAATAAAAATGACTTCTGGGAGTGTCATATATTGAGAACTAAAATACAAGTTAAAAGTAGGTTAAAAGTTGGGATGAAGTCTAATGAATTAAAGTTCTAAGGTCTTTATAACTTCTAAAAGTATCACAAGTAGTAATTTACATTATAGTTTGATAAGTTATGGAAATGTTTTGTATTCTAAACTTATATAATGGACAAGTTAATAGAGTAGGAAACTGGAATAATAAAAATTTATTAACCCAAAGAAAACAATAAAGGAGAAAGTAACGTTAAACAGATGGGACAAATACAAAACAAGTAGATAGATTTGTTCTAAAATATGTCAGCAGTTATATTAAATGCAAACATTTAATAGGCTAAAGGACAGTAATTTGCAGATGTGTCAAAACAACAATTTGTATTATAAGAGACACAGTTTAAACTAAAGGATATAAAAGAGTTGAATGTAAAAGGATTGGAAAAGATATAGTATGTAAACCCAAAGCAAAGAGAAGTGATATAGCTATACTAATATCAGGCAAAGTAGATGTCTTTGTCAGCTTATGCTGCTATAACAAAAAATGCCATAGACTGAATGACTTAAACAACAAACATCTATTCCTCATAATTTTAGAGGCTGGAAAGTCTAAAAGCAAGGTACCAGCGGACTTGGTATCTAGTGAGGGCCTGGTTTCTAGATGGCCGTCTTTTCACTGTGTCCACACATGGTAGAAGGATAAGATAGCTGTCTGGAGTCTCTTTTATAAGGGTACTAATCCCATTCATGAGAGTTCTAGTTTCATGACCTAATCATCTTCCAAAGGCCCCACTTCTTCATACTATCACATTGGGAGTTAAGATTTCAATAAATGAATTTTAAGAAGACACAGACATTTACTTAGTCCATAAAAGCAGACCTAAAGGCAAGAACTTTTTCTAAGGAGAATATTTTGTAATAGAAATATAGTGAATTCAACAGGAAATGTAATAAATAATAATAATAATAATAATAATAATATTAAATTTGTATATCCTATTAACAGAGCTTCATATTGTATAGGCCGTGCATGGTACCATATTAACTGACACATATGCATATCAGAACCATGTTTTTGGTTTCCATGATTCCTTGGGAGTTGCGTATGTGCATGTTAATTTAAAAGAACTAAAAAATATAAAGCAAACGACATAACTAAAATGAAAAATACTCAAATCCACAGTCGTTGCTAGAGAGTTTAATATACCTCTCTGAGTCATTGAGAGAATAAACAAACAAAGAAATAGTGAGAACAAAGAAAATTTGAACAACTTGATTAACCTAATTGATGGTATAGTACATTACACCCAATACCTTCAGACTACACATTATATTCTAAATGTATATGAAGTATTTACCAAAGTTGTACATTTGTTGAGCCATAAAACATGTTTCAACAAATTCAGAGGATTAAAATGATACACAATATG
>NW_011888782.1:25320371-25321934 GCF_000151845.1 Pteropus vampyrus | reverse complement strand
AAAAAAACTCTTGTTATATTAGGAAAAGAAAGGAACTTTATTAATCTGAACTGTGTTAATTTACTCAAAATATGAAAATTTTTATTTCCTCCTTAATGGTGAATTAATAAAATTTTTTCTCTTCTTATAAGAAATGAGATACAGGTGCCAACTATATACATCTTCTATTTAACATTGTATAGCTGTTAACAATATTAATTTTTAAAGAAGATAAGAAAGAATTAGAGTCTCATATACAGTTTGTGGAAATGAAAACTAGTACAGTTTTCAAGAAAGAATATGTTATGTATAATTCCATTTATATAAAATTCAGAAATAGATAACAGTAACCTATAGTGTTAAAAGTCAAGATAGTAGTTACGTTTAGAGAAGAGGATGAAAATATTGACTGGGTAAGGATGTGAAATAGGCTTCTGAGTGTCTTGAACTGTTTTTCTTTTATTACTTGTTTTCCTATTTCTTGACCTAGGTAGTAGTTTCATGGATTTGTTCGCTTCATCATAATTCATAAAAGACACATCTATAATTTATGTACTTTTCTCTAGACTTCAATAAAATAGTTCTTAAAAAATTAAACACTTATTCATTTATAAAATGAATAAAAATGAATTAATTCATATGTACTTTAACTATGTATATGTTAAAAAACATATAGAATTCAGGACTTTAATAGGGAAACACTAGAGGCATTAGTACTAAAGTCAGGAAGGAAGCAAGGATGCTTATCCTCTCCACCACTTTTAACACTATAGGATTTTTAGTTATGTGGTTAGATAAGTACAAATCATTAAAAGAATAAAAATTGAAAAGGAAGAAGTGAAAGAGTCTCTATTTTAGATTATATGATAATGTACTTGGCTTGCCTAAGAAAATCAACATTAAAATGAATACCAACAATAAAAAAATTTAGAGAGTAGCATGCTAAAATGCAACCACAGAAAAAATATCCTCTTAGAAGAGTCAATGAAGAGAAGATCCCATATAAAATGGCAACCAAAAATTCAAAATAATTAGCTCTAAAATTAACAAGAAAATCTATATATGGAAGACTTTCAAACTTTCTGAAAGATATAAAAGTATACTTGAAAAAGTGAAAGGTATTCTTTGCTCTTAGATGACTCATTTTTTTCTGTTTCCTGTTTCCTATTTAAAAAAAATTTTCTAAACCTTGAAAACTTTATGCTAAATGAAATAAGCCCAACATAAAAGGCAAATACTGTATGATTCTACACATATAAAATATTTAGCATAGCCCACTTTATAGAGGCAGAAAATAGACTAGTGTTTACCAAAAAAAAAAAAAAATCCTAGTGTCAAATGCTTATATCAGTAAAAAATTAAAAATTTTCTTCTTTTCATGAATGAAACCATAAATTTCTCTGTTGATGAAGATTCATCTGTATTCCACAAGTTTCAATGAGGTGTTTCTCTTCTTTTTTATTTTATACATTTCGCCATGATTTCTTCTTTGCCATCAATTATTTAGAAGTATATTTTTTAGTTTTCAAATATTTTTGTCAGTGACTTTTGATTTTATTGTTGTTAGTGAATATAGTGTCTATA
>NW_011888782.1:25315416-25319821 GCF_000151845.1 Pteropus vampyrus | reverse complement strand
TATAAATTTTATTTTAAGAAATATTCTTTAAATTTATACTTAATTTTGACTTTTTAAATTTAGAATCATTATGCCATTTATTTTAATTCAGTATGTAAAGAGGCTCATATATTTTGTCAAATCAGTTTAAAAATTTATTGTGTATGTGCACTAGGAGAAGAATGTACAATCTGGTGTGATAGGATGAAAGGTTCTAAATGTTGATTATGTCCAATTGGTCTAATGTGTCATTTAAGGCTGATATTTCTGTATTGATTTTCTGTTTGGATGATCTGTTCATAGCTGTGAGTGGGGTATTTAGGTCCCCTGCTATCATTGTGTTTTTGTCAGTTTCTCCTTTTAGTTCTGTTAGTAGTTACTTTATAGATTTTGGTGCTCCCTATCTTAGAGCATATATATTGATAAGTGTTATGTCTTCTTGCTTTATTGTTTCCTTTATCATTATGAAACGTGCGTCTTTGTCTCTTGTTACCTTTTTTATCTTGAAATCTATTTTATGAGATGTAAGTATGGCTACACCTGCTTTTCTCTGAATGCCATATGCTTGGAGTATTGTTTTCCATCCTTTCATTTTGAATGTATATTTATCCTTGCAGCTGAGATGTATCTCTTGAAGGCAGCATATGGTTGGGTTTCGTTTTTTGATCCAATCTGCTACTTTATTCCTTTTTATTAGTGAGTTCAGTCCATTTACATTTAGGGTGGTTATAGATATATGAGGCTTTCCTATAGCCATTTATCTCTTGTTTCTTGGTAGCTTGGTGCCTCCATTGTTTCTTTTCCCTTGTGTTTCTTTATTTTAGTTTGGTGGTATTCTATGATTTTTACCTCTGTTCTCTCTCTTTTTATACTAATGTTCAAAATATATACAGACTCATACAATTTAACAACAAAAAACAATCCCATTAAAAAATAGGCAGAGGACCCAAACAGACACTTCTCCAAAGAAGACATATAAACAGCCTACAGACATATGAAAAGATGCTCAACTTCACTAGCTATTATGGACATGCAAATCAAAACCATAATAAGATACCACCTCAAACCTATTAGAATGGCTATCATCAGGAATACAAATCATAACAAGTGTTAGAGAGGTTGCGGGGAAAAAGGAACCCTCATACATTGCTGGTGAGAATGTAAACTGGTACAGCCACTCTAGAAAACAGTATGGAAGTTTCTCAAAAAAATTTAAGAATACCATATGACCCAGCAATCCCCCTTTTGGGTGTCTATCCCCAAATTCGAAAACATTTATCTATAAAGATATATGCACTCAAGTATTCATTGCAGCATTATTCACAGTGGCCAAGATATGGAAACAACCAAAGTGTCCTTCAATAGATGGTTGGATAAAGATGTGGCACATATATACAATGGAATATTACTCAGCTATAAGAAAAGATGAAATACTGCCATTTGTGACAACATGGATAGAGCTTGAGATTATCATGCTAAGTGAAATTAAGTCAGACTGAAAAAGTTAAGAACCATATGATTTCACTCATATATGGGATATAACACTGAAAGTAATAAATGAGCAAGACAAACAAACAGAGACTCATGGACATGGACAACAGTTTGGTGGTTACCAGAGGGAAAGGGGGAGAGGGAAGGTAGATAAGGATAAAGGAGGTCAACTATATGGTGATGGAAGAAAATGTAACTTTGGGTGGTGAACACATGATGCAGTATACAGATGATATATTATCGAATTGTACACTTGAAAGCTATATAATTTTATTAACTAATGTCACCCCGATAAATTTAATAAAAAACTTTGGTTTAATAACAAAACATTTAAATATATGCTGTAGCTTCAAAAATAAAATACATTGCTTTCCTGACCCTGATGTTTGAAATTTTGATTATTTCCTGTTAAAACTACTAGCTGGTCTGTTACTTTTTGTGTTCTGTTATAAAATTTTGAGATAAGTGATTAGGTCTCAGGCTGCTATTAGAGGAATAACTTATAACCACCACTGTATTTTCTGTTTTATCACTGTTTTTTTTTTTTTTTTTTTTTTTTTTTTTTTTTTAGAATTACTGAAATATCACACTGTATAAGAATTTCAACAAATACTAGTAGATTTCTAGAAAGTCATCTTAAGGCAAATCCATGGGAAAT
The DNA here is from genome assembly GCF_000151845.1 of Pteropus vampyrus. NCBI lineage: Eukaryota > Metazoa > Chordata > Mammalia > Chiroptera > Pteropodidae > Pteropus > Pteropus vampyrus. The sequence goes on along the minus strand of NW_011888782.1, from coordinate 25,317,693 downwards.
ATTATCACTATTTGAACATTGGTCTATTTTTATCCTTCCTGATTTTTTAATCAATGATAGGTTAAATTTAACAGAATGAAATAACTCAGAATATATTAAAGTAAAAGTCATTCAGCACTGTTTAGCTGAATGACTGAGTTTTTAATATGATCTTATAATTATCTATTTTCAGATTCTTTTATGTTAAAATGAAGAACATATATTTTACTTGTCTTATTTATTGATTTATAAACAAATATTGACCATTTTTAATGATGTGACTCTCTAGAATACCTTTGTGAACTTCTAAGGGTTCATAAATCTGAGTTTGAAATGCTGTTGTAAGTCAAAGAAAAGAGGATTTGATATAGAGAAAACTGATGCCAAATTTATGGCCACATTTTTTAAGTGCATAAGATGGAATGGAGTTATACATAGTTTATCAAACTTATCTCATTTAATCCTTTATTTCGTCTTTATTTTCTAGCTCTTGTTTTATTTTAATTTTCTTATTTTTATGTTGTGTTATGTATATTTTCATTTCCTCAATTCCTCTTTGGAATGTGGCATATTTAATTGGTAAATGTTTATATCGAAGTAGCTTATTTGTCAGTTTTTTTAAAATGAAGGAAAAATATTCAGGATCTGGAAAAATTGGTATTCTAAATAAAGTTGTATTATGTAGTATGATTTTGCTTTATTGTATTACCATTAAACTTTATTTAGAGCAAGTTAAAATTAATGTTAGAATTACAAAAAATGATTGTTCTTATGTTTTCCAGCTGCTAATAGGTTATGAAAACGGTACTGTAGTATTCTGGGACTTGAAATCTAAAAGAGCAGAACTGAGAGTTTATTATGATGAGGTAAGTTATTTCTATTGAAATATTTGAACAAGTATTGTGACTTTGTACTTATGTTCTACTTTTAAGCTTTGTATGTTACCAACACTTTTATCATTGGAAAACTGCCTAGTTATGACTCAATGCCTCACACTGACTATTGTATTTGCACAAGTTCCAACTCTGGGTTGTTCTCCTGAGTGGGAATTCTGCCTTGACTGCCCATTATTGGGCACTTTTTGGCATCCTTTATATACTTTGGCATCTATTACCCGTACTGTATCTCCAGCTGCATCTGAACTCCTTTTCCTTTCTTTAGGCTTTGCGTGCTTTTGTCCCGACTCATTGTCCTTAAGGTCGCTAAAGACTCTATTTACATCTCCCTTAGAATATTCTTTTCCTGTGGCAGAAAGTTTAAGTAGTCAGTTTGAATGGTCTTATCTTCTAATATTTGCCTTCTTAGCATAAAGTGAGATTTTGTAAATAGTAATACTTAATAATAAGACTCAATAAGATCTTGAAGTAGGTTTTATTATACATAGTTGAGACTAATTAGAATTTCATTTAGAGAAAGCAATGAACTTTCCATCAAGGAATAGTTTCTGAAGTGATACTTCAATTGTTCAGAAATTAACTCTAGGCCATTAATTATTTCCCCTTTCAGAAAAGACTAATGAAGACAGTGAGGCTGGGGGCAAAAGGCGGAAAAGGAGAATTCTCTTTTGTAGCTATGAAAAATAAAGTTGATCATCTATGTTGTCAATTAAATTCTGAAACAGGTAGAGTGAGGAGAGATAGGAGGAAATATAGGTCAAAAATTGCAGTGTAGTATCACCCACACTTAAATGGGAAGAATGCTGAAGAATTTAAGGCAAAACTGATATAAAATAGAAAAAGAAATTTAAACATTTTTTTAGAACCCTTCTTTTGTGTGCTTCCTCCTTTCCTCTTATAGTGGTTTAATTCTTAAGTTTTGTGCTTAAAGATAGCCAAAGGTTTATAGATAATTTGGTCATGATTGGTGAAAGATATTCTGTCAAATTATGTTATATAAATATACTCTTTATGATGAACTTGGGGGGCATCTTGAATCATAAGGAAAGAAGGTCGTAGGGAGCCAAGCTAGGATTTTCCTTTTGTTAAATACACAAAATATAAAGATGTGGATGGAGATTGCTCCCTCTCTCAAGACTGGTAGCTAGATAATAGTCCAAATGCAATCTGTGAATTTAGCCAGTTGGAACTAGAATAGAGCTAAAAAGGAAATCTAGAGGAAAATATAGAATCAGCTGGGTTTCCTATGGCTTTAAATAGTGTAGAAGGAACATTTCTAACTTTGAGCAAAAATAATTTTTGAAATAAATGTTTAAAAAGATTAACAATGTTTAAGTAAGTCAGTAAAATACTACACTAAACCTATTTTATACCTAGAAATAATTTTAAATATTGATTTATA
>NW_011888782.1:25301783-25314661 GCF_000151845.1 Pteropus vampyrus | reverse complement strand
TTTATAGTACTTACTTGTTATGATTTTGTGTTGTAGCTATTATTTTTGTATCTATTTTCTCTAGTAGGTAGAAATTCACTGGTATAGGAAGAAGGGTTAGGGCTGGAGACATTTTCTCTGCTCCCACTGTTTGTAAAAGGCAGTCTGAGAGAACTTTAAATTGACTAAGGTTCATCCAAGTTAACATGTAGAGGAAGCAAAAAGTAACATTTCCCTCGAGCCAGCTATAACCATGAGAAGAAATAAGCAAAGGAGAAGATAAAGAAGAGTGTTCTCTCCCTCCCCAACTGCGTCTTGAACCCTGGCAAAAAATAAATCTTCTCTGCCTAGTAATGAAGAACGGGGTGAGAGAAAAACATGTCTAGAGTTTCATGCTATTTTTTACACTTAATTAAATCTTATTTATCTTTTCAGGTACAGCTTATATCATATTTCCTTTACGATATGTCTAATGATTACTCTAGCTGTCAATTAGCTGTAACTCTAATATTACTTATTGTTTGGAAGTTCATACACATTAGTCTTTTCTGTCTCACTATTTTTTTAAGTTCCTTTAAGGAAAGGATCATGTCTTATACATCTATTCAGCTTTTATGTCTACTATAGCTTGTCCCATAGTGCTTAGTACATTATCCAAGTTCCATATATTTAGAAAAAATACCAAGGATGTGGGCATGTATGATGACATTAATTGCTTGTTCATTCAACATATATTTTTTTGCAAGACACTGTACTACCACTGGGAGTAAAACAATTTAGGAAAATGGAATAGTACTTCTTAATTCACAACAACAGAGTGAACTTGTAAATATAAAAAAAAAATTGTGAACTCTTCTTGCTTCAAATCAATTTAAATTGTTTATGTTAGAGGCAATATGGTACAATGACTGAGAATATGTGTTTGTAGTTAGACCTTGGCTCTGAGTTGTGTGACCTGAACAAATATCTTTCTAGGTCTATTTTGCCATGTGTAAATTGGAGAAAATAGTACCTGTTTTATCATTAAATGAAATAATGTACATAAAGTGCTTACCATTGGTCTGGCGCATAGTAAGTCCTCAGATGGTAGCTCTTATGTAAATTATTTTTTAAATTGACTTCTTTAAATGTAACTAGGCTACTACCTTATTAGAAATTACCTTCTGATAACCTTGCTTTTATTTCTATGTAAATAATTTTTCAAGGAAGCATTATAGGATACAAGGAGGACATAGAACTTATAATAAAAAGTTCTGGGATCTAATGCTATTAAGAAATTTTCTTTATTTCAAGAGATGAGTTTTTGTATCCTTTTATAAGACTGTAGAGAGCTAAACTAAACATAGTGTCATCTAGGTCAGAAAAAATACATATGTTTCTTAAGTGTTATTGCTATAGTAATTTTATGTTATAATATTTTTCCTTTGGAATATAGAATGATATAACATATCAACTTTTCCCCTCTCTGCTTGTTTTTAATTGTTATTTCATTAGGCTATTCATTCAATTGATTGGCACCATGAAGGCAAACAGTTCATGTGCAGCCATTCAGATGGCAGCTTGACTTTATGGAACCTGAAAAGCCCAAGTCGTCCTTTCCAGACCACAATTCCGCATGGTAAGACATATGCTTTCAAAAGAAAGAAACTAGAATTACTGTGCCTTCACTTAAAGTAGGAGAGGCGGTATCAGTGTGTTTGGTAGAAAGAGGTGATAGAACATAGCTTCTGATTCTAAATACTTCTTTTATACCTCCTTCAGATCCCCTATATTATGCCCTAAACTTTCTGTGCTTCCCTTCTTCCTGTCTATCCACTTTCCTGCTTTGTAAGTGATATTTATATAGACCCTTCCAACCAAAATTAGATAATGGATGGTTAATGTATCTGAAGCAGAGGATGTATTTGGCCAATTTTAAAGGTTAAGGAGCTAGTGAGAAAATGGCATTACCTAGATCTGACTTTCAGACCTAAGTCCTGTACCGCTTTATAATCTGTTGTTTTCTAGTTTCCCCATTTATTTCCATTTTTGCCATTTGATTCCACTAAATTATGACTGTGGTATTCTTATAGGTTGTATTTATAATATCTTCCTCACTGAAAAGAGGTATTTAGCATTTATGTTGGATCTGTTTACCTAACTGGGCAGAATAAAAAGTTCAATAGTATGAATATCTTTTATTCAGATGACCATATTATCTCCAAGAATATTGGTGATGATCTGAGTTCCATGTTTACCTCACATCGTTGGTTGTTTCTAGGAACAGAGAGGTCAAAACCTTGCAGTTAATCAAACACATTCTATCTTATAATTTCTGAGCATTTTTTATAGTGTCACACTTTAAAATAAGTGGTTTTGTATAATGAGTGACTTATAAATCACTAGTTAAAATTATTCATCTTGTGTTGGTCTGTCAATTTTTGTACCACAGTTGCATGCTGCATCTGTAAATGATTAATGTATTTAACCTCGCCGCTTTACTTAGAGATTACATTTAGACACTTACTTGAGATGCTTTATTTAAAGATTGCCATATGGAAACCTTGATAGGTGTTTGCTATACATCCACTCAGGTTTAATTATTCATTTGTATGGTGGGTTCCCTTCCTCTCCACCTCTGCTAAAAAAAAAAAAAATCGTTATGTCTTTTGTTTGCAAATGTGCAATAAGATTTATTCATAAGTTTTCTTTTTATTCTCAACAGTCAACTTCTATACAAGTTCTTCTTCAGTTGATTGGATATTTAATCCTTTCACATGTTTTACCATATCCATATTTATTTTATTACTTTGGGTTGTTTTCTTTAATTTTGTTTTCCTTTTTAAAAGAACTGTAGTTCTGTTCACAGTTTGTTGAAAACATCGACATCTGTTTCTCTCATAACATATAAATCAAATTAAATTCCTGGTGACTGACTATGACATAATTAAGTCAGTGTCAGTGATTTTGGTATCCACGGTCATATCTATTTATATTCTTTGGGTTCATTTCGTTCCCTTTAATTTAGCTGTTTTTATTTTCTAAAATAAAATTTTTTTTCTAAATGGCACTTCAGCTGTATCCTATAAATTTTGATATGTAATTTCATTAATATTATGTAAAGTTTCATAAATATTCAGTTTGAGGTATTTTCTAATCCCTATTATAATTCTACTTTTTACCTATCAGTTATTTAGATATGTGATTTCTAACTTCTAAAAGTGTTTATAGTTTTTACAATTAGTCATAGTCAGAGACTGTGGCTTTGTACTAGTTCTACAGAATTTACTGAGATATGCTTTATAACTAGACATACACAATTACTATAAAGTTCCAAGTGTACTTGAGAAGAATGTACATTTCTTAATTGTTACACAAAGGTCAAACTTGAAATTTTGTTTATTTTGTACTGTTTAAATTTTTGCATGTTTTTGTTGTTTGATTTTTCAATTCTGAGAGAGGTAAATTAAAATCTCTATTATTATGGATTTTTCATTCTAATTCTCTTCCTTCCTGCTTTACATACTTTAAAACTCAAATAGGTAAAGGTGTTTAATAACATTAATCAGATCCTCTGTGATTTTCCCAATATATGATTAGTACTATCAATTTCTGAAAGAGTGGTATTAAAATTTCCTAACATGATAATAAAATTGTCTACTTTTCACTTTAATTTTCTTTTTATTAAATTATTGGGGTGATATTGGTTAATAAAATTGTATAGATTTCAAGTGTATAATTCAATAATATGTATATTGCATTGTGTGTTCACCACCCAAAGTTAAATTTCCTTCTGCCACCATATATTTGACTCTCTTATTTTTCCTACTATGCATTTTGAGTCTTTATTATTAGACATTCCTTATGTCTCTTATAGAGAGCATATAGATGGGTCTTGCTTTTTTTTTTTTTATCCAGTCTTATATCATTTAGTTGGAATATTTAGTCCATTAATATTAAATGTAATTACTGTTGGGTTGGATTTAGGCCTACCAGTTTATTTTTTGTTTTCTATAGGATTGATCTATTTGTCTATATTTCTCCAATACCACATTGTTTTGATAACTGTAATTTTATATAAGTCTTAAAATCCTCATAGTTTCAGTATTTCCCCTTTGTTCTTCTTCATTATTGTATTGGTTTTACTGGATCTAATGCCTCTTCATATAAACATTGATATCAGTTTGCCAATGTCTACAAACTAACGTGCTTGGATTTTGATCAAGATTGCATTGAATTTATAGATCAAATAGGGGTGAACTGACATCTTGACAATATTGTCTTCCTATCCATGAATATGAACTATCTCTCCATTTATTTAGTTCTTTGATTTTACTTATCAGAGATTTTTCGTTTTACCCATATAGATCTTATATTTTGTTAGACTTATACCTAAGTATTTCATTTTTTAGGTGCTAATATAAATGGTATTATATTTTTAATATCACATTTAAAAATATATGAATAACTCATACAACTTAACAACATAAAAGCAAACATTCCCATTAAAAAATGGGCAGAGGACCTGAACAGACACTTCTCCCAAGAACACACACAAATGGCCATCAGACCATATGAAAAGATGCTCAACTTCACTAGCTTTTAGGGAAATAGGAATCAAAACCACAATGAGATACCACCTCATGCCTGTTAGAATGGCTATCATCAACAGGACAAGTAATAAGTGTTGGAGAGGTTGTAGAGATAAAAGAACCGTCACTTACTGCTGGTGAGAGTGTAATTTGGTACAGCCACTCTGGAAAATAGTATGGAGGTTCCTCAAAAAATTTAAGAATAGAATTACCATATGACCCAGGATTCCCTCTTTTGGGTATCTACCCCCTAAATTTGAAAACATGTATCTGTGAAGATATATGTACCCCGATGTTCATTGTGGCTTTATCCACAGTGACCAAGACATGGAAACAAATTGTCCTCAACAGATGATTAGATAAAGAAGATGTGGTACGTATATACAATGGAATATTACTCAGCTATAAGAAAAGATGAAATACTGACATTTGTGACAACATGGATGGATCTTGAGATTATCACGCCAAGTGAAATAAGTCAGACAGGAAAAGTTGAAACCATATGATTTCACTCATATGTGAGATATAAAACTGAAAGACAAACAGAAACTCATGGACACAGACGACAATTTAGTGGTTACCAGAAAGAAAAAGTAGAGAGGGGAGGTAAAAAAGGATAGTGAGAGTCAAATATATGGTGACAGAAGGAGACTTAACTTTGGGTGATAAACACATAATGCAATATATAGATGATGTATTATTGAATCGTACACTTGAAACCTAATTAATTTTATTAACCAATGTTACCATAATAAATTTAGTTAAAAAAATTTAAACTAGCAATTACAATATAGAAATAAAAAATTTCTACTTATTTTTTGCTGGTATATAGAAAAACAATAGACTTTTATATATTAAAATTGTATCTTGCAACCTTGCTATAATCACTTCTTAGTTCCAGAAGATATTTTTGTTGATTGTTTCAGATTTCCTACATAGACGGTTGTGTCATTTGCTAACAGTTTTATTTCTTCCTTTCCAATCTGTGTGCCTTACATTTTGTTTTATTCTCCTATTTCATTAGCTAGGACTCTAGCATAATCTTGTAAGGGAATAGTAAGAGGGGACAACCTTGCCTTGCTCTTTCTTAACTTTACTAGGAAAGATGTGAGTTTCACCATTAAGTATAATGTCACCAGCAGGTTTTTTGTAGATATTCATCATCATCATGTTGACTAAGTTTCCATGTATTCTTAGTTTACTGAGAGTTTTTTTTATCATAAATGGATGTGGATTTTATCAAATGCTTTTTCTGAATCTATTTGTATAATGCGATTTTTCTTTTTTAGCCTGTTGATGTAATGGGTTATATTAATTGGTTATTAAATGTTAAACAAGCCTGCATACCTGGCATAAATCACATTTAGTCATGGTATAGAATTCTTTTAATACATTGTTGGATTTAATTTGCTATTTTGTTAATGATTTTTACATTAATGCTCATGACAGATATTGGTTTGTGGTTTGTTTTTTGTTTTTTTTTTTCTTTTGGTAATGTTTTTGATTTGGGTGTTAGAGTAATGCTGGCCTCATAGAATGAGTTAGGAAGAATTCCTTCTGCTTTTATCTTTGATATTGTAGAGAATTGTAGGGATTGTAAGAATATAATTTTTTACTTAAATATTTGGTAGAATTCACCAGTGAACCCATCTGGGTCTGATGCATTCTGTTTTGGAAGATTATTGATTATTAATTTAATTTCTTTAATAGATATAAACTTGTTCAGATTGCCCATTTCTTCTTGTGTGAGTTTTGGCAGATTGTGTCTTTTAAGGAATTAGTTCATTTCATCTAGATTTTCAAATTTGTAGGCATAGAGTTTTTCATAGTATTCCTTTATTCTCCTTTTTATGTCATGGGATCTTTAGTGATATCTACTCTTTCATTTCTGATATTAGGAATTTGTGTCCTCTCTCTTTTTTTCTTAGTTAACCAGGTTAGAGGCTTGTCTATTTTATTGATCTTTTCAGAGAATCAGCTTTAGATTTTCTTGATTTTCTCTGTGGGTTTCTTGTTTTCGATTTCATTTATGTTTGCTCTAATTCTTACTATTTTCTTCTGCTGTACTTGGATTTAATTTGTCCTTCTATTTCTAGGGTTCTAAGGTGGAAACTTAGATGATTGATTTTATATCTTTCTTCTTTTTTAATATATGCATTCAATGATATAAATTTTCCTCTAAGCACTGCTTTTGCTGCATCCCACAAATTTTGATAAGTTGTGTTTTCATTTTCATTTAGTTCAAGACATTTTAAAATTGCTTTTGATATTTATCCTTTGACTTTTGTATTATTCAGAAGTGTGTTGTTTAATCTCCACATAGAGATAGAAAGCTGGGAGAAGCATCATTACCACTCATATAACAACAACAAAAAACTAGACAAACTGCAAATTAAAACTTTTATTGAATTCATCAGAGAATTAAGGAGACAGAGCAAACAACTAACTTAAAATCTGGGGAGAAAAAGGTGCCTACAGGGAGAACAAGTACCTGCCTTTGCTTGTCTAGGGCAGATACCATTGGATGCCACTAACACCAGAAAAAGCTTTAGCAATAATTTTTTTAAATGAATTTTTAAAGCCTAAGTATGGGCTAATTTGAAAGTATGAAGTAGTCTAGGGCTACAGACATAAGGTCTGTGCATGGTCTTGTAGTATTTTCATCTTTTAAAGAAGTTGACAAAAGAAAATAGATCCATTATACATATGTGTGTGTGTGCGTGTGTGTGTGTAGAATTTGTTATGTTAACCTTTTTGCTTATCATTTGTGGTTCTCTTCTTTTTCTGTGGATTCAAATTACCATTTGGTGTCATTTTCTTGTTCTAGTATAGCTTTGTTCCCACCTATCTTCTTTGTGTTGTTATTGTCAAATGTGTTATATATCCACACTATAATTATGTACATATTATTTTAACAATTGCTTCTTAAGAGAAGATTGGAGAAGAAATATGCATTTATGTTGTCTTTTGTAATTATCTATGTAATTACCTTTACCGATACTCTTTGTTTTTGGCTCCATTTTATTTTTCTAATAAGAAAGTCAGCTGTTAATCTTATTGGGGCTCTCTTGTATGTGATAAGTCATTTTTCTCTTGCTGCTTTCAAGATTTTCTTTTTGGCTTTTAGCATTTTTACTGTGATGTATCTGTGGCTCAATATTTTTGCTTTTTATCACACATGGAGTTCATTGAGGTTCTTAGATGTGAAGATAATGCTTTTCATCCAATTTATAAAGTTTTCAAGCATGATTTTATGAATGTTTTTTTTCTCTTTTCTTTCTTCTCCTTTTCGTACTCCCATTATGCATATGTTGGTGTGATTAATGATATTCCACATTTAAGATTATTCATTTTTCTTTCTTCTTTTTCCTGTTTTTTTTTTTTCTCGCTGCACTGTTGCAATAATCTCCTACTTATTTTTCCAGCATCAGTATCTTATGTCCTCAAAATTGCTCTAGTAAATGAAGCCTTATTCACATTTCTAAAATATTTCACTTCCCAGCATGAAAGCTTTCAGTGACCGTCCATTGTCTATATTGCCAGTTTTATAGATTGCCAGTCTGGCTCCTTGCACCTCATTAGCATTTTTTTCACTATTCTTTTACATGAATCTTTTAATCTACCCAAATTGGCTTATTCATTATTCCTTCAACACACTAGGCACATTCTGTCTCCATATCTTTTCTTATGCTCTCCTACCCAAATTCTATCTATTAGTGCTCAGTCTAGCCTTTAGGTAAAGTTTTTTGTAGAACTCCATAAAGTCTTCTATTATAAAAGGAAACCACAGTTTTATTCTCATCTTTTACAACACTTTATGTCTATCACTCATTTGCTTATGGTACCTCATATTGTTGTTCTTATATTTGTTTTGTTTAATTTAGCAAATTTTATACTTCTCGATGGTCAGTTATTTCTTTGTACCCTGACACTTAGTCTAATACTCTGAACATAAGGATTTTCAATAAATGGAGTTGTTGATTCTGATTTTTACACAATATGACATTTAAGCATATTTTAATTATTGACAGGAAATGAATATAATCACAGAAGTAAACCTTTACCCCCAAATTAATTTTGGAGTTGGACATTGAAGTAAAATGTTAATTAATTATTAGATAACTTTTTTTCTACTGAAATCAGTACATAATACCAATGTGTACTGATTGAAAAATAATAATTGGTTCCATAAATATTGACAATATGACATATACTGTTTTGGTTAATTAATGGCTTGGCAATTATTAGAGAAGCACTGGATGAAAAAGACATCACCATGAAAAGAATGGATCTCTTTTTTTGGCTGTGTCATTTTGTTCTTTCTATTCTCATTCATTACCAAAACCAGTAATCAGCAACCAGCTAAGCTATTCTTCCTCCCTAAGACAACTGTTCAGAGTGAGTCCTTGAGCTAAAGTGTCTCTTCATAAAGCAATTTTGGAAAGCATGCCAAAAGCTTGCTTTGAAAAAGCAGATAAGGCATGTTGTATGCTGACACCCTGCCCTTTAAACAAATTAAATACAACTATCATGACATTCTATTTGGTTTTGGCTATGCCACTCTGAAGCTATCCTGAAAATTTACACATATATGCATGTAAACACCTCCTTATATAATAGGTATCTATGTCTATAAACAATTGTAGCACTACAAGAATAAGTAAGGGTAATTACTAAAATAAAAAATATATATCATCAAAGAATATCAATTTTATCAAAGTGAGACACAGAATCATAAGCAAAAGAATAAATTGAAAGATAAGTATGTTAGATGCAGAAGTAGTTTTCCTTCCATTTCATACTTTTTTTGATTCTTTATTCAAAATCTTATGGAATCTAAAGAACATAACACTTCCCCTACAAGAAACTATTATTTTTTTATGCAAATAGATACCATCATTAAAATTACTTTTTAAAATCATGAAGTGTATAATCTGTGTTCCTTGTCTAATGGACTTTCTTTAATGAATTTGATGAAAATGCAATGGTTTTGGTAGTCTATCATAAACTTTAAATATCGTTTTTCTGTATATGAAAGGGGTTTGCTTGTATTACAGATAAAATTTTTAGCCTAGTATGGATTTTCATAATAATACATTTCACTTTGTAGGTAAATATGTATATCTTCAGTTACAAAATTATTTTATCTTGAAACTTAATTAAAATAACCTTACATGAGACTAGGTTTATATATGGAGAATGTAAAGCAATACAAATTTGATAAGTTCACAAATAACTTTATTGATTACATAGCAGTCAATTGTTAAGATTCAATAAATTGTTTACAAATTTAACAAAAATATTAGGATACATAAACATGTGTTTATCCTATTATAAAAAATACATAATTACATTATCTTTTTTCTTTATATTCCTTTAGTAAAACTTTTTAATTCTCATGGATGAGTAGAATTTAAATCAGATCTAATAAAATCCTTTTCCTTTCTTTAGGAAAAAGTCAAAGAGAAGGAAGAAAATCTGAATCATGTAAACCAATTCTTAAAGTAGAATACAAGACATGTAGAAACAGGTATGCATTTTTACTTTGGGAGATATGGGAAAATATATAAGAAACAGAGGCAAGAAAGACAGATAACGTTTAATGTTTATGTATTTTTAAAGTTTTATGTAATTATATTAACTGGCAGAATCCTCTATATTAACAGTAAAAGATTTCTCATTGTCTAATAAGCATATCTATGATGATCATTATTATGAATATTACAAATAACAGCTGTTTATTATTTTAAAATTTCTATGAATATTAAGATGAGTTTTATATACATTAATTTTAACAATGTAGGACTTTTTGGCAATGCACATTGGTAGTAGCAGTCATTTAGCATTGTTAAGCAGAGCTATTTATTGGTATTGCACATGAAGGAATTAAATACATAACCAAGCCTCTGTACTTTAGGATCTTAAATTCTGAAGTTGGAAAGATTATAATTAATTTGAAAGATAAACAATTATGTATGTTGGCATAATAAAATACAACCATATCTTATACTGCAACAATATTCTATTTACTTGCAATAATTATTAATGGTAATATATTCATACAAAATTACCATAATTCCAAATCGTGCTTAAATTTAAATTTTATTATAATCCTAAATTGGACAATCCTACTTTGTATTACTTATCTGCTCACACTAGAATTTTTTTGGTATTATAGGTATACTTAATGTTGTTTATATCTATTCTAAAAGTTGAATACAATAACATTATGGTCATTTTTAACCAGTATACATATGTAGTTTATTTATATATAAAACTTATACAAAATACATATATGTATATTTGTGCAGTTTGTTAGGTATATTAAAATGGAAAAGAATACTGCCTAATTTTGAATCTGTTGTAGTCTAGTAGCAGAAGTAAGGCCATAAACTTATGGTTTCTATACAACAAGTGAGGTACTTTCATAGAGACATACTATGAGAGCACAGCAAAAGTCACCTAACCCTAGAGAGAGTGGAGAACAGTGAAGAGAGAGATCAGTGAAATTCTTCTTGGGAAAGGAGATGCCTGAGATGGTACTTAAGGAATGATAGGTTAGTAACAGGGAAAGGGAGGAAAGAGTGAAGGTGGAGAGAGGGTACTTGAGGAATCCAGAATTCAAGTCAAGAGTGTAAAGTAATGGTTAAGGTTATTGGCTTATAGAGTAAGACAGCTATATGACATTGAACATTTTAACTAACTCTTTTAAACTCTAATTTCCTCATTAACTAGACTTATCTAATTGTGCTGGTTGGGAGGATTAAATTAAATTATGCATAAATTTGTAATGTCATATATTTGATGACTGGTAAATAGGTTTTTAAAATTTTCTCTCCATTTTATTTTTATTATTTTTTATTAAATTTATTGGAATGATATTGTTAATAAAATTATATAGGTTTCAAGTGTACAATTCAATAAAATGCCATGTATATATTACACTGTGTTCACCACCCAAAGATAAATTTCCTTTCATGAAGTTTTTAAATAATATTTTTTATTTTTCAGTTATAGTTGGCATATAATATTATATTAGTTTCAGGTGTACAACATCTCTATATATCTCACAAAGTGATCAGCCGAATGAATCTAGTGCCCCTCTGATACTGTAGATGATTATCACATAATTTGAGAAACATTAGAAATAAAAAACATGGACTTTTGGATTTGGATTTGAAGCTTGCCCTGCCACTCACAAGATGTGTAACCTGAATAAGTTATTTACTCTGCATGAATCCCAGACTCCTCATCTACAAAATGGGGCTAATAGTGCTTTACTCAACTGGGTTGAGGATTACATAAAATTTACTTTATATGTGCTCATGGCACAATATATGCCAATATATTGCCAATATGCATGGTAATCATTCAGTAAATTGTAGCTACTTTGTACTACAGGCAGTACAGATCACTGCATAGGCGAATAGGCTTTGAAGTCTGATCTGTTTTCTTTTGGGTTTTTCTGCTTAGTTATTATTTAACCTTATTAATTAAATGAGGACAATACTAATGCGGATTTAATCTGATAATTAAATATCTAATGCATTATCCATGAGTGGTTCCCTAAGCGTTTCCTGAGTAAATAACTTTTTATTCAATCATTTGGTAGTTTACAGAAAAGTGCACATATATCAACAATTAAATTTACACACAGTGTTTTCTGATTCAGAGCCATAATGAGAGCAGAAAAAGTTTGCTCTTTTCCAATATTAGAAAGGACATTTTTCCAATGTGCTTACAAAAAAGAGGGAGAGTAAATTGCATCTTATCCTATGTTTGGATTAGTACTAGGAGGTGAGAATTAATTTACTCACTTTTACATGGAAAAAATAGTTATTGTCTTTATTAATATTTGAAGCAGATATTAAGGTCAGTAAGTATGAAAAGATATGTTTTCCGAGTTGTGACTTTTGTTGCAAAACAAAGTAACAGTCAAAGGTACACAAAACCTATACTCATTTCTTTAGAAATGATTTAATCTGGAGAAGTCTTCTTACTAACATAAATATATATTTAGAAATAACAAAATTGGTCCTTTTTCATAAATTAATTAATTTATTCATTATGGTGACATTGGTTAACTAAATTCAATAAGTTTTAGTTGTACACTTAAATAGTAAGACATATATATATTTAAAATGTATGTTCACCTCCCATAGTTAGATTTCTTTCTGTCACCACATATTTGACCCCCTTTACTCCATCTATCTCCTCGCTCCTTCTCCACTCCCACCCTCTGCTAACCACTAGTCTATAGTCCATGTCCATGAGTCTCTGTTTGTCCTGTTCATTTGTTGCTTTTAGGTTTATATCCCACATATAGAT
>NW_011888782.1:25295100-25297958 GCF_000151845.1 Pteropus vampyrus | reverse complement strand
TTTTGTATCCAGAGACTTTACTGTATTTGTTTATTGTTTCTAGTAGTGTTCTTGTGGAGTCTTTAGGGTTTTCTATATAGAGAACCATATTATCTGCAAATAGTAACAGTTTGACTTCTTCGTTTCCTATTTGGATACCTTTTATATCTTTCTCTTGTCTGATTGCACTCTCTAGGTCCTCCAATGTTATATTGAATAACAGTGGCGATAGTGGACAGCCTTGCCTTGTTCCTGATCTTAGAGGAAAGGTTTTTAGTTTTTCACCATTAAGTATAATGTTGGCTGAGTGTTTGTCACATATGGTCTTTATTATGTTAAGGTATTTTCCTTTTATACTGATTTCATTAAGTGTTTTGATCATAAATGAGTGCTATATCTTGTTGAAGGCTTTTTCTACATCTAATGATATGATCATATGATTCTTATTTTTAAATTTATATGGTATATCACATTAATCGATTTGCGTGTGTTGAATCATCCCTGTGCCCCTGGGATGAAGCCCACTTAATCGTGGTGAATAATCTTTTTAATATGTTGCTGTATTCGGTTCGCTACTGTTTTATTTAGGATTTTTGCATCTGTGTTCATGAGAGATATTGGTCTGTAGTTTTCTTGTTTTGTGTTTTCTTTACCAAATTTTGATATCAGAGTAATGTTGGCCTCATAAAATGAGTTGGGAAGTATTGCCTCCTTTTCGATTTTTTGAAAGAGTTTGAGAAGAATAAGTATTAAATCTTTTTTGAATGTTTGGTAGAATTCACTGGTAAAGCAATCTGGTCCTGGACTTTTACTTTTTGGTCGGTTTTTGATGATTGGTTCAATTTCCATTTGGCTGATTGGTCTATTTAGCTTTTCCAGTTCTTCTTGATTCAGTCTAGGAAGCTTGTATTTTTCTAAGTACTGGTGCATTTCTTTTAGGTTATTAAATTTGGTGTTATATACTTTTTCATGGTGTTCTTGTATGATCCTTTGTATTTCTGTGATATTAGTCATAATTTCCCCTCTTTCATCTCTGATTTTGTTTATTTGTGTCCTTTTTCCTTTTTCTCTAGTGAGTCTAGCCAGGGGTTTGTCAATTTTATTAACCTTCTCAAAGAACCAGCTCTTTGTTGCATTTATTTTTTCTATCGTTTTTTGTTTTCAATTTCATTTATATCTGCTCTAATTTTGATTATTTCTTTCCTTCTGCTGCCTTTAGGCTTCATTTGTTCCTACTTTTCTAGTTTTTTAAGATGAAGTGTTAGGTTGTTGATTTGCACTTGTTCTTGTTTTTGGAGATAGGCCTGTAATGATGTGAACTTTCCTCTTAAGACCGCTTTTGTGGTGTCCCAAAAGTTTTGATATTTTGTACTATCATTATCATTTGTTTCTATGTATCTCTTGATCTCTCTTTTTATTTTTTCTCTGACCCAGTTATTGTTCAGTAGTATGTTGTTTAATCTCCATGCATTTGTGGTTCTTCCTGATTTCTTTTTACAGGTGATCTCTAGTTTCAAAGCATTATGATCAGAGAATATGGTTGGTATGATTTGAATGCTCTTATATTTGTTGAGGCTATCTCTGTGTCCCAGTATGTGGTCAATTTTTGAGAATGTTCCATGTGCACTAGAGAAAAATGTATAAGCAGCTGTTTTGGGATGGAAGGCTCTGTAAATGTCAATTATGTCCAGTTGGTCTAAGGTGTCATTTAAGTATGTTATTTCCTTATTGATTTTCTGTTTGGATGATCTGTCCATATACAACAGTGGGGTATTTAGATCCCCTACTACGATAGTGTTTCAGTCTGTTTCTCCCGTTGGTTTTGTTAGTAATTCCTTTACATATTTTGGGGCTCCCTGATTGGGAGCATAGCTATTAATAAGTGATGTCTTCTTGGTGCATGATTCCCTTTATCATTATAAAATGACACTCAGTATCTTTATCTTTTTTATTTTGAAGTTTATTTCATCTGATATTAGTACCACTTCTGCTTTTCTCTGAATGCCATTTGCTTGAAATATCATTTTCTATCCTTTTACTTTGAGTCTATATTTGTCTTTGGAGCTAGGATGTGTCTCCTGGAGGCATGATATGGTTGGGTTTTGTTTTTTGGTCCATTCTGCAACTCTGTGCCTTTTTATTGGCGAGTTCAGTCCATTCACATTTAGAGTGATTGTTGAAATATGAGGTCTTCTTATAGCTATTTTATCTTTTGCTTTCTGGTAGCTCAGTGTTTCCATTGCTTCCTTTTCCTTCTGTTTCTGTTTTCTTTATTTTGGTTGGCTTTTGTGGGTTTTGCCTCTGGTTCTTCTTCTTCTATGTTATATGCTTCAGTTCTGAATCATTGGTGTGTGGTTACCATTATGAATATATAAAGGATAGTTTTATATATATATAAAAAGCTCGTGCATTTTCTTCTGCACGTGCCTTATTTCTATTCCCCTTTGTGAATTTAGATCTTTGTATCCTCTCATTTTCAGTCATTGTCTCATTTCATCCCTATGTATGTTGAACATTCATTACTATCTTGCTATAGCAATTCTCTTCTTATTATTTAAGCTTATAATGCCCTGTTCTTAGTAAAGGTTGCACTCCTTTGCTTCTATTTGCCTGATAGTCACCTTACTCCTAATCATGTATTTCTTTTTTGTCATTTTGTTTTAGGTGAGCTGAGCCCTTTCAGTATTTCCTGTAGTGCAGGCCTCATAGTGGAGAATTCTCTCAACTTTAAATGTCTGGAAAGGTCTTAATTTCTCCTTCATGTCTAAAGGAGAGCTTAGCTGGATACATTAATCTAGGCTGGTAGTTCCTTTCACTTAATAGTTTAAATATTTGATTCCATTCCTTTCTGGCTTGCAAGGTCTGCACTGAGAAGTCCG
>NW_011888782.1:25284264-25295050 GCF_000151845.1 Pteropus vampyrus | reverse complement strand
CTAGTTTTTTAAGATGAAGTGTTAGGTTGTTGATTTGCACTTGTTCTTGTTTTTGGAGATAGGCCTGTAATGATGTGAACTTTCCTCTTAAGACCGCTTTTGTGGTGTCCCAAAAGTTTTGATATTTTGTACTATCATTATCATTTGTTTCTATGTATCTCTTGATCTCTCTTTTTATTTTTTCTCTGACCCAGTTATTGTTCAGTAGTATGTTGTTTAATCTCCATGCATTTGTGGTTCTTCCTGATTTCTTTTTACAGGTGATCTCTAGTTTCAAAGCATTATGATCAGAGAATATGGTTGGTATGATTTGAATGCTCTTATATTTGTTGAGGCTATCTCTGTGTCCCAGTATGTGGTCAATTTTTGAGAATGTTCCATGTGCACTAGAGAAAAATGTATAAGCAGCTGTTTTGGGATGGAAGGCTCTGTAAATGTCAATTATGTCCAGTTGGTCTAAGGTGTCATTTAAGGATGTTATTTCCTTATTGATTTTCTGTTTGGATGATCTGTCCATATACAACAGTGGGGTATTTAGATCCCCTACTACGATAGTGTTTCAGTCTGTTTCTCCCGTTGGTTTTGTTAGTAATTCCTTTACATATTTTGGGGCTCCCTGATTGGGAGCATAGCTATTAATAAGTGATGTCTTCTTGGTGCATGATTCCCTTTATCATTATAAAATGACACTCAGTATCTTTATCTTTTTTATTTTGAAGTTTATTTCATCTGATATTAGTACCACTTCTGCTTTTCTCTGAATGCCATTTGCTTGAAATATCATTTTCTATCCTTTTACTTTGAGTCTATATTTGTCTTTGGAGCTAGGATGTGTCTCCTGGAGGCATGATATGGTTGGGTTTTGTTTTTTGGTCCATTCTGCAACTCTGTGCCTTTTTATTGGCGAGTTCAGTCCATTCACATTTAGAGTGATTGTTGAAATATGAGGTCTTCTTATAGCTATTTTATCTTTTGCTTTCTGGTAGCTCAGTGTTTCCATTGCTTCCTTTTCCTTCTGTTTCTGTTTTCTTTATTTTGGTTGGCTTTTGTGGGTTTTGCCTCTGGTTCTTCTTCTTCTATGTTATATGCTTCAGTTCTGAATCATTGGTGTGTGGTTACCATTATGAATATATAAAGGATAGTTTTATATATATATAAAAAGCTCGTGCATTTTCTTCTGCACGTGCCTTATTTCTATTCCCCTTTGTGAATTTAGATCTTTGTATCCTCTCATTTTCAGTCATTGTCTCATTTCATCCCTATGTATGTTGAACATTCATTACTATCTTGCTATAGCAATTCTCTTCTTATTATTTAAGCTTATAATGCCCTGTTCTTAGTAAAGGTTGCACTCCTTTGCTTCTATTTGCCTGATAGTCACCTTACTCCTAATCATGTATTTCTTTTTTGTCATTTTGTTTTAGGTGAGCTGAGCCCTTTCAGTATTTCCTGTAGTGCAGGCCTCATAGTGGAGAATTCTCTCAACTTTAAATGTCTGGAAAGGTCTTAATTTCTCCTTCATGTCTAAAGGAGAGCTTAGCTGGATACATTAATCTAGGCTGGTAGTTCCTTTCACTTAATAGTTTAAATATTTGATTCCATTCCTTTCTGGCTTGCAAGGTCTGCACTGAGAAGTCCGGGGATAATCTAATGGGTTTTCTTTTATAAGTTACTGTTTTCTTCTCCCTGGCTGCCCTGAGAATTCTGTCTTTGTCATTGATTTTTGATCATTTTAATACAATGTGTCTTGGTGAAGGCCTTTTTGGGTTGAGGTAATTGGGTGTTCTGTTGACTTCTTGAATTCCAAGCTCCAGCTTATTCCTTAGATTTGGGAAATTCTCATCCACTATTTGTCTGAAAATGCTTTCCAGCCTCTGCTGCTTTTCCTTGCCATCACTAATGCCCATTATTCTTATGTTTCCTCTCCTGATGATATCAGCTAGTTCTTGTATTTCTCTTTCATTATTTTTCATTTTTTGGTTTCTCTCTTCTTCCTTCTGATTTATTTCTAGATTTCTGTCTTCGATATCAATGATCCTTTCCTCTATTTGATCAATTCTATTTCCCAAGCTTGCTATTTCATTTTCCAGCTTTTGCAGTGTTTTTTTGTTGTTGCTGTTTTCGTTTTTTGTTTGTTTGTTTGTTTTAATCTCCAGAAGATCTATTCTGTTCTTTTTGAGGGTTTCAATCTTCTTGTTCTGCTCATCTAGATGTTTTTTCAATTCCTGAAATTGTTGATATGACTCGTTTCAGAAATCACTGATTTTTTTCAGAAGTACCATCCTGAATTCTCTGTCATTTAAGTTGCATATTTCTATTTCTATAAGCTTATTTTATGGAGATTTTCCTCTTTCTTTCTGAGCTGCCTTGTCACCTTGGTTGTTCATGGTATTTAATGGACTATTTCTCCACCTGGAAATTAATGGAAATATATTCTGCTCTTTTTCCAGAAAGAAGATTTATTATATAAGGGTCTCTCTTTAGCCTGCTGCAAAGAAGGTGCTTTTGTTTTGGTTTCCAGTAGGTGGCGTCTAAACCCCTTGGATCTCTGCTTTATATAAAGCCTTACAAATACCTTTTTATTTTCTCATAGATATTTAATCAGGCTTGCTACCCTCAGTTTCAGTCCTTGTCAGTATTAGCAACAATTTCAGTAGCATTTGCTCAGATTCCCCTAGGTCTCTGCGGTGTTTGGTCTTGGAGGGTATGGGGTGAGGGGCCCTCTGGGTTGGGAGTTGGGGGCTGAGGCTCAGCCTCGGTTTTGCAACCGCAGCTGGTAAAAATCAACTGTTGTTTCTCTGCTGTTCTGCTTCTCTGCTTTCTGCCCTGATGACTAGGCCCTACTGCTGGCTGCGTGGAACTCACAGCAGTCCCAGGCAGGGCGGTTCAGGGAAGTTCCCGCACATTTACCCTTCCCCCTCCTCCTTCAGGGAGCTCCGGGGGCTGCAAGAGGCTGCTTCTTTATTTCTCCCAGTCTACCGCCCAATACCCGGGGTTCTGACATGTGGTAGCTCTTATGCGCAGATCCCACACTCAGACATGCTGGTGTGAAGTTTGGGTGTTTTTTGTTGAGTTTTAGATGTTCAGCTTATTGTTGTTTCAAGGGGAGTGATCTGGGGACCTCTCTCATGCTGCCATATTTCAGAATATAAAGTCATGAGTAGAAGTCTGCTGCCGGTGTGAGTCCAAGGGTAGAAAAAACTTCACAAAATTGTTTCTTAATACCATCATTATTAGGTTATTTTTTTATGTCAGATTACTGCGGCAAGACTAACTCAATTCAAATGATGCAGGACTAAAAGAAAATAAATTAGAGCATTTTTGCTTATGTAGCTTACAAATAAAATATTTATGTCAAAATATTGAGACAGAATATACATAAATTAATACAGGCATTTTATATGTAGATTTTGATGGCAACTTTTAAAATGATTTTGTTGTTGTTGTGGTTATTTAACCAGCATAAAATCAGCAAATATTCCATTGGCAATGTTTGGTACTATGGGCAGTACAGAATGAAAGAGGGAGGAAAATCTGAATAGAGTGATTTCTAGAAACAAGTAGATCCTTCAGTTTAGTGGAAGGATGGAAATGAATTATTTAGAACCATATATTCTCAAAGATTTTGGTACAATAAAAGTGTATGGTTTAAAACATTTTTTTGTACATATTTTCAGTTATTATTGAAAATACTTTAGTGAAATAAGTCAGAAAAGTTGAGAATCTTATGATTTCACTCATCTATGGGATATAAACCTGAAAGCAAATGAACAAGACAAACAACTCATAGGCAACAGTTTAGTGGTTACCAGAGGGAAAGGCAGGAGAGGTATATAAGAATGAAGGGGGTCAAATATATGGAGACAGAAGGAAATTTAACTTTGGGTGAACACACAATGCAATATACATATGACATATTATTGAATTGTACACTTGAAACCTATATAATTTATTAACCAATATCATGTCAATAAATGTAATAAAAAATAAAAATAAATAAAAATATATCTCTAGGAAGAAAAAGAAAATGCTTTATATCAAGACTCATTTTTCTATACATATACTAGAGATATGGGTATTAAATCAAGAAACTGTAAAATTATGAAGCTGTTTCATAACTTTCTAACAGTTATACTATTTTATAGCCATCTCAATCCCACTTTATTATCTAATTGTATCTTGTAAATAACAGTGTCCAAAAAATTTGTTTTAAGTTAATTTTATAAGCTAAATAGAACTGGCAGGTCCTAGGTAAAATTGAGAACAAGATCACATTTATCTTTGGTGAATTATTTTTCTCTTACATATTAGTTTTCTCCGTGTTTTTATCAAAACCCTTTTCCACACAAACTTCATTATATAGAAATTTCACATTACCTTCTACCATTCTGGGTTTGCCACTATCACATTTTATTTTATATAGAAATTCGCCTCCTTTACCTCTTAAGAATTTGGGGCCCCAATGCCAGATGGTTAATATGATAAACTAACAGCCTAATAGTCTAATGGTAGGGATTAAGAGTTTGGGAACCAACTAAGACTATATGTGAAAATGTTTATTTGAGTCAGTAAACACCTCCGCCTCCCTCCAACTTCACTGCTTTTCCCTCTCCCTACCTCAACACCTTAAGATTGTTGGGTGATGTTTTGGGCCAGGAAAGACTTTTGTTCTCTGTGTAATTACAAATTAGATACTCCCCACAAAGCCTTTTCTTCATCAGCTCAGTCCTGTGACATTATGTCATCTTAAAGGATTTCTCAGTCTTACTAACTTTTTTTCCCTATGTAGTGAACCGTTTATAATATTTTCTGGTGGATTGTCCTATGACAAAGCTTGCAGAAGACCAAGTTTAACCATCATGCATGGAAAAGCAATTACAGTACTTGAAATGGATCATCCTATTGTTGAATTTCTAACTTTATGTGAAACACCCTATCCAAATGGTAAGTAACTAAAATGAAGCTATTAATGTTGAAAAATCATTTTTGAAATAAGTTCTTAACAAAATTAAGCTTGAATATTTTTAGTTTTGGCAGCTGACATCTACTGTGGTACAACACTGTGAGCTACAGGTGATGCAGCAGGTTCTGTACCTGTACCTACTTGACAAACTGGAAGTAAAACAGATGTAGTGCATCAGTGCTGGAGTTTCAGGTTCAAATATCAGGTAAGTGCTTTAAACTTTGATAAGGATGGTGGAAGCTGAGCCGGGAGGGTCTGATAGGAGTCTGGGGTGAAATTACTTGAGGAAACTGAAGTCTCCTAATAGCCTCTCCTAGACCAGCTCCACCCATCCCATTCCAAAGCCAATCAAAGTTAAAGCACTTACCTGATATCAGTGATCTGTAACTCTGGTGGTGCTGCATCTATTTCACATCTGGCTTTGCTTCAGAAGCAACTGCAGCACCTCTGATTACTCTAGGATTGCTGATGTGTGGTTAGTGATTTGTTTCAATTTTGAGAATAGTAAGTCAGAAGGTACTTTGGGAGGAGGGATGGTTATATATTCTTATCCCCAATATAAATAAACATTTTATAAACATAAAAGCTATTCTAAACTTATATACAAATTGTAAAATGTAATCTAATGATAATGAAATATTTTAATGAAATCTAAACATTTAAAAGGGTAAAACATGAAGAATAAAAAGGGAACTATGAGTTTATGATTAAAACAACATAGTATATATACATTACCACATTTTCAAGAGGAAATTTATAGATATAGAGGAAAGAGCACTGGACTTGGAGACAGAATATCTGGGTTTATGATTTAGCTCTGTCATTTACTAATTATGTGACCTTGGGTAAATCACTTTACATTGATGAGTTTGATTTATCATTTGTAGAAAGCTTGATTTTACATGACCATTAGAAGGCCAAAGTGAGCATACTTTGTAAACTATGAAGATACATACATACATATATGTATTTATTAATTTTTAAAAATTCTTTAGTTTCATATTTAAAATATGGGAGAAGTTGATAAGAGATAACAATCAGTGTAGCATTTTATTTCCAGAGTTGCTCTGGACAAATTACTTGTGTTGTTAATTAATCAACACATATTTATTAGATGCTTCTATGACTTCAGTACTGTAATAACTTGTTGAGAATATAGATGAATTATGAAACTGATTTCTGATGTCAAGTCATATAAAATCTGATTAGATGAGGGAGATAATTATGACTTAAGTTTAAAAAATACAACATTTTAGGTGCTGAGTTATATGGGTCAGAGTTTTTTAAATATCAATTTAAGGCTAGTCAGATAGTTGAGGACCAAAATATCACTCAAAGCTTCATGGAAGAAGAAAGATTTAGATAGGGTTTGAAGAATGACTTGGGCCTTGAAAAGAATATTTTGAATAAAGGTTTTAGAAATCGTGAGGTTTGTTAGAGTGAGATCCATTTACAGAAAAATTGAAAACCTTTTGAAGGTATTTAGAAATAGGGAGCTACATAAGAATTTTGAGGAAATGCTAAGATGAAGGAAAGTGTTTTTAGTAAGATTTGCCTCCAAAAAGTGTGGGTTTAAAGAGAGAGACACTGAAATCTAAAAAATACCAGATTCCAGCTGGAAAGCTTTTGTGATAATGTTTATTAAAATGGTTAAGATCTGAAACAGAGTACTGCTTGTAGGAATGAAAAGAGGAAAACCCACTGAATTTGGTCAACTGTTGGATTAAGAGTGACATGATAGGTGAGTCCAAGATAACATTTTTAAGAATAGTGCTTTCGTATACAGTTTTTAGAAAGAGAGAAAGATAAGTCTAATTATGGAATTGTTTAGAGAACAGAAAATGTGAGAGAAATGGTCTTTAATATTTATTTATAAACATTAGAATATAGAAATTCTTTGGAGTTATGAGAATGAATGATAAAGAAACAAAGAAAGAACGGAGGACTGCAAGCTGAACGCCTCCTATTAAAGAGCCTGGAGAAAGATGTGTGTACCAGTACTAGAAACTGAAAATGTATGGTTGCAAAGGTCAAACGCTGTGCATATGTAAATTTCTGTACATCAGTAGAAATGGTAGGACAATTTCTAATAACATTAAATAAATTATAAATGTATTAGAAACAATTCTAATTGCTTCCAAACTACATATGTATCTTTGTTTTTCAGAGATGTGGTAATGAGGATGGAACTTTTTGTCAAGGGCTAGGAGAAATAGTTTAACTTTATTCAGTAAAATATAAATGTATTTCATTAAACATTTTGAATTAAAATAAAACATGAAAATGCCAGAAAAGTACCCAACAATACACAACAGTATATAATGAAAATTTTCTCTCTGCCCTTCCAGAGGCAACCATTATTAATAAAAAATAGTTGTCTCCCCCCAAAAATCTATGCTTCTCAACTAATAAGTTTACTAAAGAGGGGAGAGAAAAAGAGGAAATTAGTAGTATAGAACCCCAGTATTCTTCCAACTAAAAAACAAAACAAACATACAAATAAGAACAATCGAAAAGTACTGAAACAGTGTTGAAAAACAGCTCTAAGAGATGGGGAAGAAGGAGGTAAAAGCCTCAGTTTGAGAACAGTTTAGGTAGCAAACAATATGACTGCATACTGCACATAGATAGGAACCCTGAGAAGCTCTGTTGCTTCTCAGGACTGGAAGGACTATGAAAGCCATTTATTCTAGTTTCCTACCTAAATCCTGAATACTCTGAGCACAATTCCTGCCAAGCGATTGTTGAATTTAGGATTAAATACCATTTAAACTGACCAGTAGAAACTGCTGGTTAATGAAAGCAGGATGGAAGTTAAGTCAGAAATCCTGGGCTAAAATTTCAGCTTCTATAACTTACTAGCTTTGTAAATTTGAGCCAAACTTGTAAACTTTTTGGACTTCAGTATTTTCAATGAAATAGTAAATACTGATACTTGTTTTGGCTATGGAGAATCAGGTATCAAGTATGTAAAATGCGTTTGAAAATACTTTTTCTTTAAGTTGAGAATAATACTTTAACTGTAGCTTTAACTGCAAGTCATTTCTTATGTCATTACTCATGTTATTTTTTTCATAGCTCACATTAATTTCTGACTAGATCTTATTTGTTTACTTGTTCATTGTTTGTATACATCCCTAGAATGCAAACCCATGAGAACAAGAACCTTGTTAATTTTATTCTTCATATATCATTTCTTACAAAATTTCTAGAACATATTGAAGAAGGGAAGGGAGGGTGAAGGGAGAAAAGTAGAGCTGAATTGTAAGTACTTGAAAATCCTAGACTATCCTCAGATTCTCTGCTTTTTTGAAGTATATACCATTGGGCACATAGTAGACAATCTTTAAGAACATCTTAAACCACATTGAATTGAAAGTAAATTTTTTATTATGAATGTTGCTTTCATAGGGAGGTGAATATGTATCACAGATCAGAGAAGCAGAACTACAATTTCCTTAGTAAATCTTTTAGATATGAAATAAATTATAAAATATAAGGTTATGAAAGAATAAGATAAATGTTTGTGAGATGAATATGATATAGTCTTCTACTCTAACCACCTCATTTTTTTGAGATTTATTTAACTAATGCTATGCAATTTCTCATTTTTTTTTCTTGTTCCTTGTAATGGTCATAAACATTAAGTTTAAGAAACATAACATATATATATTTTTAAAGTGCTTTTGTTCTTACTTTGGCTCATATTTTGGTCTTCTCAAATTATTTAAATAACATTTGTACAGCGAATAAAGGAAATGTAAGTTTGGTAATTTATAAAATGCGAAATATGAAAACTTTTCCATTTTTCTTTTAACTTGCAGAATTTCAAGAACCCTATGCAGTCGTAGTACTTCTGGAAAAAGATCTCATTGTAGTTGATCTGACACAAAGCAAGTAAGTTATCCATGTTCAGAAAAAATGAACTATTTAAAAACTATTTTTAAACTCTATTCATTAATAAAGTTAAAACACTGGAGGACATTATAAATAATTGCATTAGTATTCTTAGATGGTAAATACTCTTTGTGTGGACTATTGTTTTGCTAGAATTACAGAAATGTAATTTGGTTCAACAATGAAAACTAAACCAGAAAAGTTTAAGGGACACAGAAAATCAAAGTGATTTTAAAGGCGGCACCTAAAGTTAGGAGACTCAGGACACACAAAATGGATCATATTTCTGCTGTTTTCCTTAACAGAAGTAATTCTAATGAAAACTTATACAGTGTACTCTGTGACTATCTGCTAGTTTATTGACTATAGGGAAATGGCACATAATAAAAATGTCATTGGATTACTGCAGCAGTCAGTACAAAAGAGCAGGATCTTGGGGCAGAGAAGATGGAGGCCTTCTTTCACACTGTTTTCTTTTTCATTATGTTATGGGCATTGGAAACAAATATAAAATATTGCTGCAAGAATGGTGTTTTCCCCTTCTTTCATGGAACAGCAAATCATACACTTGAAATTGATGTGTTGAATACTGTCTTCCTCTTAAACATTTCATTATATAATTAAACTGATTTTCCTTCATTTTATGTTCTAGACCTGATGATCTTCTGTTAGCCCCTTATATTTGCAGAACTTTTGTATATTCTCTCTTCTCTGCGTGGAATAATCTTACCTTTCTTTTTCTTCTTATTAACATCTTATCGATAAGAATTTCAACTCAGATATCATTTCATCATTAAAAAAAAACCATTATCTATATAATTTCATCAAATATCCTATTAAGGGCACTCATCACTCTGATGTTCCTCTTTTCATAGCTTTTGACAAAGGTAAAATTTTTCGTTTGTTATTGTTTTAAAGATTGTCTCTGTACTAGGCCATAGGCCTCATGAAGAAGGAGGGGGCTTTGTTTCCACATGGAGTAGGTTCTCAATAAGTTTTTGTTGAATGAATTACAGTCTGAGTTCTTCTTTCCATGTAGTTCATAAATGTAAAGGCCAAAGTTCTTTTTTATGATAATCTGTAGCATATAATATTTTAATATTTTGAAAGGGAAATAAGATTTGAGCCATAATATAATCATAACTGAATTTTGCCTAGCTGCTACATTTATCAACATTAAACGATTAAATTTTGTGTACATATATGGATTTATGCCTCTTCCTCTACATTCTAATATAGGTTTTATTAAAAACCTATACTTTTCTGATCTCATCGGTACTCAACTCTTCTTTCTGTGACATATTTGTTGGTTCCTCATATCTTGTTTATCTAACATTCTCCACGGCCCACTATACATTACCTTTTATACTCACTTTCCTCAGTATACACATTTATTCTTTTGTTCGAAACCTTTTTAGTGTGGTAAAATACACATAACAAAATTACCACTTTTATACATTTATTCTTATGCTTTTCATTACTTTATTTATGTGAATTGACATTTTGTTTCAAGTTTTTATCTGACATTTTACGTTCTTCAACACCATGTTTTAAAATCTTGCGACATTCCCATTTCATTGTCTATTACAAGTATTTTAACATGTCGAAAACTGAATATGTTCTTTTTCCCTCCAAATAATTACCTTTCAGCCATGTTTAATGTTAACATTAAATTGTAGCTTTGGACTTCTTTTCTGATTCATTCATTCCTCCCTTCCTTTTTTTCCCATTTAATCCTCTACTCTAAAGCAAACATTAGGGCTTACAAATTTTTCTTCTTCTTTTTGGTTTCTTGGATTTGTATCTTCATTTATATTTCCACAGCAACCAATTTACACCTTTACATTTAAATTCCTATAATAATTTTCTTCTTCTTCTTCTTCTTCTTCTTCTTCTTCTTCTTCTTCTTCTTCTTCTTCTTCTTCT
>NW_011888782.1:25256980-25283207 GCF_000151845.1 Pteropus vampyrus | reverse complement strand
TCTTCTTCTTCTCTTTCTTCTTTCTTCTTTCTTCTTTCCTTATTTATTAAATATATTTTTCCATACTCTTTGCCAACATACTAAAATAACTTTCCCCAAACCTTTTTTCAATATTGTTCACCTTGTTAGGAATCTATCATTGTAATTTCTTGCTGTTATCAAATCTCAAGTTGTAGATCTGGTCTTTAAGTGATTCATTTTTTTTTACTTCTAATTCTTCAACCTCAGAAATGTTGATAATTTCTATATGAAACAAGGAACTTCCAATCCATCCAGTTTAACCTACGTGCCATTTTAAAAACACAACTTGCTCCTTTTGACCTGGTTTTGCATATATTACTTCTCTTATTTGGGGTACATACCATTTGCAGAGTTCACATTGGAAAAAAGAGAACTCCTCCTCCCTCCCCACCCCCCACACACCCCATACTCTCTGGAAGTTGGATAAAGTTTCTAATTAAGTTCCTAATAATAGGCAGAGAAAATTATTTTTTAATAGCCCCTCCTCCCAAAAAACACATTGTATCAGAAGTAACATGATCAGATGCAGCATAGAATAATACTCAATTCCTTCTACTACAGTGCCTGATACATCTGGTACATAAGAAGTGCACCATATATTATGGCTATAAGAATTCCTAATTTGGTTCTGTACTGATATCCATTTTTAAAATTATAATATGCATAAGGATATGAAATTTACTGCATTCTCACTATGTTCTCTAGTTTACATAGGAAATTGTCTTAAGCATACATAATCATGCACATCTTTCAATTACTCCTGTAAAAAACAAAACCAAAACACTTACTTATATATTACCTCCCTTGGAAAAAACATGTCAAATTTACTAAGATATTTTAATACTTGCAAGTATATTATATAAACATTTAGATAAAATTCTACATTGATAAACTGCCTAATTGATATCTTTTAATATATTGACTGATAAGTCAATTTACTGCATAATATTTTCAGTTTAACATAGTTCATTCTATCCATATTAGCAAAGTGATGTCACTGTGTAATTTTTGAATTACAGGAAAGAAAATTAATTTATTCAAGTAAAATTCTACCAGTATTCATTATACATTTTATAGATAAATATTTTAAAAAGAGCATTCTTGTTCATGTGATTCTTGTTTTATAATGCTTAAAACACAGTTGAGGGAAATGTATAATTAATATTTAGAAGATTTTTAGGGTTTGTTTTATAAAAGTTATTTTTTATCATTGCAAAATGACACTAATATATTGTCTTAATCTATTAGTTTTCCAATCTTTGAAAATCCATATCCCATGGACATTCATGAATCACCAGTTACATGCACAGCCTACTTTGCTGATTGCCCACCAGATTTGATTCTAGTACTCTACTCTATAGGAGTCAAGCATAAAAAACAAGGCTACAGTAATAAGGTAAAAGTAACAATTAAAAATATGTTATCTTGTTTTCATATTCATATCATGTAATCATACTTTTTCCTGTTATTTTATTTTCTTACTTTCCATATAAGAAGACTAGGAATAAATTCCTTTGAAGTCATAATAAGCTGGAATCAATAAAAGACATAACCACTGAAATTCAGATTTTCTGAATACTTGAATAGCTTTAAGCCTACAGGAATATAAATTACTTATATATTAAGTATATAATTATATGCTAAGATATACTTATCTATCATGTATATTTATATACTAAATATTTTAAACTAACATATGTTTAAATCATAAGATGTAACTTTTCCTTATTTTAGATAAAGGGTTGTGTTTTAAGAAATTCAAGAGTCAACTTTTTCTAGTTAACTTTTCTTAACAATCCATGATTAACTAGACATAATTATCAAAAGTGACTTAAATAACTTTCTAGAATTCCATTTTGTTATATTTAACTATAGGATTCAAATACTTACAATTGTAATCAATTACCGGTTGTATATTTTATCATTTGTACAGGACTATTGGATAGATCACTCCAGGGCAGCACGATTTACGTAGTATTCTGTGTTAAATGACACCACAGTAGTTGGGTGGTCCACAGATTATGTGGCAAATGTAGCAACACCGTATTTGTATGATTAAAAATATTTCTTTGATTTTTTTATATGAATGGTAATATTTATTAAAATCAATATTTTTAAAAATAATGGAATTATGCATTTGGAATTGTTTGATGAAAGAATTAAAAGATAGCTACATCATTTTCCATTACTTTACAGTTATTGCTTTTTAAGAGAAGCTAAACATTATTTTAAAATATTTTTGGTTTAAATTTTTAACCTATTCAAATTTAAAAATAAAACTTATAAATTCTTCCTGGATAATCTATTTAGGAGTGGCCAATCAGTGGAGGAGCTTGGAACCTCGGAACACAAACATATCCAGAAATTATTATTACCGGGTAGGTGGAATATGATTTGTGAGTTTATCAATTCATCATCAAAAATATTTTATTTAATTTTTACTTTCCCATAATTGTGTTCTAGGTAGATTGACAATTTAAGTAAAAGTAAAAATATAAGACACAGCTTCTATTCAAAGATTATAACTTTGCTAGAAGATAGAATAAAACTATTGAAAACATAGACATAACAAAAATAATTAAGCATAGATTATAAGAGCAGAAGAAAGTAAAAGGAAGAAAAATCATGAGACTAATCAAGGAAGAATTCCTGTGGAAACTGTAGATTATTAGCCTTAGAAAGGCTCTTACCAACATCTCTTAAATTCTGCCGTATTACTATTTTATATCCTCATCAGGTGGTTATTTGAAGTATGTTTCAAAACTTATAGCACCAGGAATGTTAGTACTTCCTGTAGCAACTCATTTCATGCTCTAATGTTAGGAATGAAAATAGAGACCTAGTAACAGATAAAGACATAGCAACAGATGAGAATTAAAAAATAATAAGAGGTTCTGCTTATTGGACAATATTGTAGATGTAGTTTTTCCTATTCTTCCCACTGAGTACAACTAAAATCCCTAGATATTACATATTAAACAAACACAAGATGACTGGAAAAGCTGGAGAGAATTCAGACTTGCAAGGCCCCCAAGATCCAAGGAATGACATGATGCTGAGTTTCCTGGGTTTTCTTTTTGCCTTGAATATCCCAGGATTGGAGCTGAAGAAGTTGGCAATCCTGGATCTACCAGTGGGCACAGACACACATACAGACACAGACACACACACATACACCTCAAAAGCTCTCTCTAGTCAAAGGATGAGAGAAAGGGCAGCCTATTGAGACAGAAAACTTTTAGAAGATAATCTTTCTACAGTAGCTAACCACCACAGGGAAAAACAAACAAACAAACAAACTATGGCCTCATCCCCACCCACTCAAGCAAAGATTGAGCAGGAAGCCTAGACTTTCACTCTCATCAGGGTATAACAAGGTGCCTCGACTTCCCCCACAAGAGAGTATCATTCTCCAACACTGACCAAAGTCTGAATGGGAAGCCAGAACTTTCAATGGTACTGGGTGTCATGAAACCCATCACCTGTGGTATTGGAGGAGATATGTGAGGAGCTAGAATTCCCACCACTGCCAAGCAATAACAGTGAGCTACACATTCTCTATACTTTTTGTGTCAATGGAAGTCCAGTGAGGAAGTCCAAAAACTGAGTGAACCATAAGAAATCCACCCAAGACACATCATAGTCAAACCTCTGAACACTAAACACCAAAGAAAAAAATATGAAAACAGCGAAAGAAAAATTACACCATACCTATAGAATAAAACCAATATGAATGACAGTGGATTTCGCATCAGAAACCATGGAGGCTGGAAGGAAATCTGAATCTTTTTCAAGTGTTGCTAGAAAGTAACTGGCTACCTAGAATCCTATGTCCTGGAAAAATATCTCTCAGAGATTTAAGGAGGAATTAATACATTCTCAAAAGAAAGAAACAAAGAATTTGTCAATATCAGACCTACCCTAAAAGAGTGGCTAGAGGAAGTTCTCCAAACAGAAAGCAAATGATAAAAGAAGGAACCTTGAAATATCAGAAAGGAAGGAAGAACACAGTAAGCAAAAATATGGGTAAATACAATAGGCTTTTCTTCCTTGAGTTTTTAAAATTATATTTGATGGTTGAAGAGAATATAGGTACATTGTCTGATGTGGTTCTACACATATAGAGAGGAATATTTAAGACAATTATAAGTGGGAGAAGGTAAAGCGATGTAAAGGTAAATAAGGTTTTTATACTTCTCTTGAAATGGTAGTATTATGACACCAGTAGACTGACAATTTATGTAATACTTAAAGCAACCATTAAAAAACCCTATGCAAACACACACATTCAAAAACATTATTGACACATCAAAATGACACATAAAATAATTCGAGTAAGCCATAGGAAGGCAGAAAAAGATAGCAAAAAAAAAAAAAAAAAACCAGGAAAAGACAGAAAAGAAAAAAAAAATGAAACTTAAGCCCTAATATATCCATTACATCGCATATAAATATTTTAAATACACCAGTTCAAATTCACAGATTGGCATAGTGAATTAAAAAACATGGCCTGACTCAATGCTACTTACAATACACTCACTTCAAATATAACAGTATATACTCAGGTTGGAAGAAAAAGGATGGAAAAATACTCTGTAAAAGAATTGATGGAGAGTAATATCAGCAAGATGTCAGAATCAGTAACCCCAGACCTCATTCCCCCACAGAGACACTGATGTAACAACAATATATAGTCCAAAAAGCCTTTATGAAAATGCCTGAAGCCAGTAAAAAGTTGTAATATTCAAGCAAGTGCAAAGCCAAGAACAGTCAATTTGAAATGGGCAAAAATAGCTAATTCATTTTATTTAATTTCAACAATTTTAGTTCCTCCCCCAAACTGGCACAGCTTATGTTCAGGAGGAAAGCCCGACTTGCATCTTCTCTCATGAAAAGGAAAGAGAGGAGTAAAATATACATTCTATATTCCTGCTTTTCAGGTGACTTCCCAAGAGGTTAGTTTCTGTCGCACCTGAATCAGAGTACTGATGCAACCTGGATGTCTGTGGGTTGCAGAGAACAAAATAGAGCTCATTGGTTGCTGAAGTGCCCCCCCCCCAAAAAAAAAGTACTGAAGTAAGACAATAGAGGGAGCATGAGACTACAAGTTTCTGAAAAAAGAAACCAGCAAACCTCTCTAATTGGAGAATTGCACACACAAGTCCAGAGAAAAGTCATCCCCACTAAAGTTTTGAGAGGCCTTCAGTATCTCTATCTAGGCAGATTGGTGAAAGTTTTCCCCTGTCGAAAGCTAGTTCATAAGGAGTGGCTGTATTTTCAAATGCCAAATTTGCAATAAGAAATAAGGCAGAGAAAAAAATCAGGGAAACATGGCCCAATCAAATGGACAAAATAAATCTCTAGAAACTAACCATCAAGGAATGGAGATCTGTGAATTATTCAAACAATTCAAAATAATTGTCTTTAAAAAATTCAATATACTACAAGAGAACACAGACAGACAACTAAATGAAATTAAAATAAATAAGACATGAGTGAAATGAGAACATGAACAAAGATATAGAAACTATCAAAGCACCAAAAAAATATTCTGGAGCAGAAGAATAACTGAAAAAATTTACTAGAAAGGATCAACAGCAGACTTAATCAGAAGAAAGAATTGATGAGCTAGAAGATAGATAATATGAAAGTTGAGAGTCAGGGGGAAAAATGAAGAAAAGTGAAGAATGCCTAAAGGACTTGTGGGATACCATCAAGTGCACCAATATAAGCATTATGAAAGTCTTAAAAGGACAAGTGAGAGAATGGGGCAGAGAACTTATTTTAAGAAATGACTGAAACCTCTCAAATCTGAGGTAGTAAATGGACATCCAAATTGAAGAAGCACAAAATGCTTCAGTGAGGATGATCCAAGAGGACCACACTGAGACATATTATAATAAAAATATCAAAGACAAAGAATCCTAGAAGCAGCAACAGAAAGGCCACTCATCATGTATGTGGGAACTTTCATAAGATTATTAGTGGATTTCTTGGCAGAAACATTATAGGCTAGAAGGGAATAGAATGGTATCATCAAAGTGCATAAAGAAGAAAAAAAAAAAAGCCAGCCATGAATACCGTATCTGGAAAACTACTTCAAAATGAAGGAAAAATAAAGACCTTCTCAGATAAAAACTGAGACTTTATCACCACTACACCTGCTTAGTAAGAATTGCTAAAGGGAGTCTTTAAGAGTGAAATAAGTGGACACTAGGCAATGAAACAAAAGCATTTGAAAATATAAAGCTCTCTGAGAAAAGTAAATGTATAGACAAAACAGAACCCTGTAACACTGTAGTAGTGGTAGATAATCACTTATAGTGTAGACTTTAAAAGACAAAAGCATTTTGAAAACTAACTATAAAACTATGTTAATGGGTACAAAATATAAAAAAGTTTAATTTGTAACGTCAATAACAAAGTGAGGAGGGAGATGTAAAGGAGCAGGGTTTTTGTATGCGATTGAAGTTGTTGTTTTAATCAGTTTAAAATAGATTGGTTTAACTATAAGATATTTTATGTAATACACATAATTGTGTAATCACAAAGGAAATATATATAGAATATATACAAAAGAAAATCAAAGCATGTCACTACAAAAAGAAAATCAATGAAACACAAAGGAAGGCAGCAAGAGAAGAAATGAAGGACAAAATACAAGATTGACAAAAACAATTCAAAAAATGGTAATAGTAAGTCCTTTTGAATCTGTTATTTCTTTAAATATAAGCAGATTAAACTCCCAAATCAAAAGACAGAGTGGTTTAATGGATAACAAACAAGATCCAACTATATGCTATCCACATGTCACTTTAGATATAAGGACACACATAGGCTTAACATGCAAGAATGGATAAAGATATTCCATGCAAAAGCTAACCAAAAGAGAGCAGGTGTGACCATACTTATATTGAACAAAATAGACTTTAAACCAAAAATTGGTGTAAGAGGCAAAGATATTATATAATGATAAAATAGTGAATTTACCAGAAAGAAATAAGAATTATAAATATATATGCACCTTACAAGAGAACACTCAAATATATAAAGCAGACATAGACAGAATTAAAGAAATAGGCAATACACAAAAATACAAGATTTAATTAATATCATACTTTCAATAATGAATAGATTGCCCAAACAGAACAATAAGAGAGAACTTGAACAATTCTGAAGACCAAGTGTACCTGATAGATATGTACAGAACACAACAACAGCAGAATATACATTCTTCTTAAGTATACCCCCCCCAAAAAAAAAATCTCTAGGCTAGATTACATGTTTGACCACAAAACAAATCCTAACAAATTTAAGGAAATCGATATCATACCAAGTATCTTGTAGAACTACAGTGGGGGGGAACTAGAAATTAATAGCAAAATGAAGACTGAAAATCCACAAATGTGTAGAAATTAAATAACATGCTCTTGAATAACCAATGGATTGAAGAAGAAATCACAACAAAGTTAAGAAAATATCTTGAGACAAATGAAAATGAAAATATAACATAATAAAAGCTATGTAATGTAGCAAAAGCACTACTAAGAGGTTATACGGAACATCTAAGAAGTTTATAGTAGTAAATGCCAACATTGAAAAAAGATCTCAAATCAACGACCTAGGTTTACACCTCAAGGGATTATAAAAAAAAGAAAAAACTAAACCCAAAGTTAGCAGAAAAAGGGAAATAAAGAGCAGAAATAAAAAAGAAAAATAAAGAATAGAAAAAAATAGAAAAATATTTAAAACTGAGCTGTTTTTGAAAGACATCCACAAAATTGACAAACCAAGCTAGATTAAGGGGGGGAAAAAAGACTCAGAAATCAGAAATAAAGGAGGAGATATTACAACTGATACCGCAGAAATAAATAGGTTTGCAAGAGACTACCCTGAACAATTATATACCAACAAACTAGATAACCTAGAAGAAATTGATAAGTTTGAAAACATATAAACTATGAAGTCTGAATTATGAAGGAATAAAAAAATCTGAACAGACCTATGACTAGTAGAGATGGAATAAGTAGTAAAAAACTTCCCAACGAAGAAAAGCCTAGGACTAGTTGGCTTCACTACAGAATCTACCTAACATTTAAAGAATTAACACCAGTCCTTTTCAAACACTTCTAAAAAATTGAAGAGGAGAGAACACTTCCAGACCCATTCTATGGGAGCAGCATTATCCTGTTACCAGAAAAGAAAACTACAGACCAATATTCCCAATTAATATCAATGCAAAAATCCTCAACAAAATACTAGCAAATCGAATTCAGCTGCACATTAAAAGGATACATCATGGTTAAGTGGGTTTTATTTCTGGACTGCATGGATGATTCAACATATAAAAATTAATCAGTGTGATACACACGTTAAACAGAATAAAGGACAAAAATCACATGATCACCTCAGATGATACAGAAAAATATTTGATAAACACCTTTTCATGATAAACAAACAAAAAAAATATTCAACAAATTAGTAATAGAAGGAAATTGCCATAACATAATAACTGCCAAATGTAAAAAGCGCACAGCTAATGTTATACTCAGTGGTGAAAAACTCTTTAAGTTTTCCTTCTAAGATTAGGACCAAAAGAAGGATGCCCACTCTCACAAGATCTATTCAACAAAATACTGGCAAACCTAGCTAGAGCGATCAGGCAAGAAAAATAAAAGCATCTAAATTAAAAAAAAAAATTAAAATTATCTATTTGTAGATGACATGATTTTGTATATAGAAAACTCATAAGTTTCTACACACAATAAACCTGTTAGAACCACTAAATTAAACAAATTTGCAGGATGCAAAATCACACAAAATAAGTTACATTTCTCTATACTAACAATGAACAATCTGAAAGGAAATTAAGAAAACAATCCCTTTTACTAGAGTATCAAAAAGAATAAAATATTTGAGAATAAATTCAACCAATAAGGCAAAACTCTTGTATAATTAAAACTATAAAACATTGATGAAAGGAATTAAGGAAGACACAAATAAATGAAAAGATTGAACAATTTAATATTGTTAATATATATAGACTACTCAAAGTAATATACAGATTTAATGCAAATCCTTATCAAATCCCAATGACTTTTATTTTGCAGAAATAGGAAAAAATTCTAAAATTAATGTGGAATTTTAAAGGACCCCAAATATCCAAAACAATCCTTAGAAAGAAAAACAAAGCTAGAGTCCTCACACTTTCTGATTTCACAACATGACGCAAAGCTAATCAAAACATATTACAAAGTAATTAAAACAATATGATACTGGCCAAAGTCAGATATACTGGCCACTGGAACATAA
This sequence comes from Pteropus vampyrus, assembly GCF_000151845.1. Lineage (NCBI taxonomy): Eukaryota > Metazoa > Chordata > Mammalia > Chiroptera > Pteropodidae > Pteropus > Pteropus vampyrus. The sequence goes on along the minus strand of NW_011888782.1, from coordinate 25,273,874 downwards.
TAGAGAACTCAAACTATCTCCTATATGACCTAAAATCAGGAAACTCCTAGAAGAAAACATAGGCAATAAACACTTTGACATTGCTCTTACCAATATTTTTTTGAGTAGGTCTCCTTAGGTAAGAGAAACAAAAGAAAAATAAGCAAATAGGAATACATTAAACTAGAATGCTTTTATACAGTAAAGGAAACCATCAATAAGACAAAAAGTGCAACCTACTGAATAGGAAAGGATATTTGCAAATGATATATCTGACAAGGAGTTTACATCTAAAAAAATATAAAAAGTTCATACAACTGAACATCAAAAAAACAAACAATCCAGTTAAAAAATGGGGAGAAGAACTGAATAGACATTTCTCCAAATAAGGCATACAAATGGCTAACAGACACATGAAAAGATGCTCAACATTACTAATCATCAGGGAAATGCAAATCAAAACCACAATGAGATATCACCTCACACCTGTCAGAATGGCTATTATCAAAGAAAATAAATAACAAATTTAACGAGGTTATGGAGAAAAGAGAACCCTTGTGCACCTTGGTGAGATTGTAAGTTAGTGAACCACTGTGGAAAACCACTGATTCCACTTCTGGATACTTATCTGAAGAAAACAAAAAACAACAATTCAAAAAGATATATGCACTTCTATGTTCACTGAGTATTGTTTACAGTAGCCAAGATATGGAAACCGCCTAAGTATCCATCAATAGATAAATGGATAGAGAAGATATGGTACATATATACAATGGAATATTAGCCATAAAAAAGAATAAAATCTTGCCATTTGCAACAACATAGATGGACCTAAAGAGTATCACGTTAAGTGAAATAAGTCTAACAAAGACAAATATCATGTGATATCAGTTATATGTCAAATCTAAAAACCAAACCAACCAACCAAACAAACAAAAAAACAAAACAGAAGCTAACTCATAAATATAGAGAACAAGTTGATGGTTTCTAGAGGGGAAAGGGATGGGGGGAGGTGCGGAAAGGGAGAAGTAGATTAAGAAGTACAAACTCACAGTTATAAAATAAGTCATGGAGATGTAATGTACAGCATAGGAAATCAAGCAATAACATAATTATGTGCGGTGACAGATGGTTACTAGACAATGTGGTTATCATTTCAGGTATATAAATGTTGAATCACTATGTTGTATACTTGAAATTAATATAATGCATGTCAGTTATAATTAAAAGTAAATTAATTTTTTTAAAAAACATAAATATCACTAACCAGAAAGGAAAAAAGTAAATTAGACTCCATTAAATCTATAAACTTATCTTCCTCAAAAGACACCATTAATAGACTGAAAATATAAATCACAAGGAAAAGATTTTTATATCATATGAAGACAGTAAAAGACTTATATCAGGATATAAATAATTATGACAAATATATAAAAAGAGCCAGCTCAATAGAAAATATTGGCCAAGAAATTTAACAAAAGAAATAACCAAATGGCCATAAGCATATGGAAAAGTGCTCATCAGTCATCAGAGTAAATTTAAATTGCAATGAAATAACATTGCACATACCCATTATGGGTAAAATTTTTAAAGATTGACAGTAACACTTGTTTTGGATGATGTGGAGCAACTAGAGCTCTTATAAAGTGTTAACAGAAGAGCAAATTAATTACACCCTCTTTGGAATACTCCTAAGCAGCATCTACTAACTCTCTGACCCATAAATTCCACTCCTAGGTATATACCTAACAAAAATGTCTACATATGTGCTCCAAAATAGAGGTACGAGAATTTTCAGAGCCACATTACTTGTAATAGTAATGTGAATAGAAACAACCCTAAATGTTTAACAACACTAGAATGGATAAATATGCTGTGGTGTCTTCATGCAATGGAATTCTAAACAGCAATATATATTTTTTTGATCTATTGTTCATACAATAATGTAAATAAGTCTGACATTAGGACATGTGTAGCAATAATACATATTATAGACCAAAAGAAACTAAACTCAAGGCATTCTGTATGGTTCCCTTGATATACATTTCAAAAATGGTAAAACTAACACAGTGTTAAAAGACAAGATAGTGGCTACCATTGGGAGAGAGATGGAATAAGTGATTGGGAAGAATGAAAAGATTTGCGGGGGGTGGTGATGTTGATCTGAATGGTGATTATCCATGTGTTCACTATGTGACATTTTGTTGCAATATAAACTTATGATTTGTGCTGTATATGTGTTATAATTAAATAAGAAGTTTACTTTAAAATATCAAGAAGTTACAGCACTGAAAATGTCAGAGTAGCATTTGGTCCCTCCACCAAAGAAATGATTAAGCTAGCAAAAACAGAATCAATTTTTTCAGAACTTTAGAATCTAATAGAAAACCTGTAATAACCAGGGGAATGCTTAACAAAGAAACAAATTGCTATAAAATAAATAAGTCATGAGATGTAATGTACAGCATGGTGACTATAGTTAATAATATTGTGTTGCATATTTGAAAGTTGCTAAAAGAGTAAATCTTGAAAGCTCTCATCATATGAAAAAATTCTGTAACTAAATATAGTGATAGATGTTAACTAGACTTATTGTGGTGATCATTTCCAGTCTATACAAATATCAATTATGTTGTGCACCTGAAATGAATATAATGTTGTATATCAATTATACCTCAATTTTTTAAAAAGAAGAACACACATGTAGATACAAGTTATTAGTAATGTTAGTTCTTTAGTTGGGTGCTTGAGTCATAGAATTTCAATATAATTATACTTTTTATATTAAATCTACATTATATATGTTATGCTTTGCATACCAAATATTGCATGATAAAAGATAGAATTAAAGGTTGTTAGCATGTATAGAGTCTCAGACAATCATCCTGCAGAATTTTTCAATAATAAAGATTTTCTGGGTTATATCTGTAAATAAGTAATTAAAGTACATAAACATGCAAAACTTTCATAGCAGCTTTATTTATAATAGGCAGAAACTGAAAACAACCCAACTGTCCATCAACTGGTAAATGAATAAACAAAATGGGGTGTATCCATGCAACAGAATACTATTCAGCGATAAAAAGGAACTCATTACTGATACATGCAAAATCAGGGATTTTCCTAAAAAATGTGCTAAATGAGAGATACAAAAATGTAAATACTGTGTGGATTCCACTTATATGAAAATTTTATGGGAAGAAAAATCTATACAGGCAGAAAGTAGTCAGCGGATATCTACTGGAGATGGGAAAGATGATTGCGTATTAGCATGAAGTAACTTTTTGGGTGATGGAAATGTTCTAAAACAATGGTGTCAGTGGAATAACTGTATAAATTTACTAAAATTTATCAAACTGTACATTTATAATGGGTGAATTTTATGGTATATAAGTTATATCTCAATAAAACTGTTAGCAAAATAAAACCTCTCAATCAGTAACTACTAATCTCTCAAAAAAATTCGTGTGATCATATAAATGTGTCTTCTATTGAACTCTCTATTATGTTTCATTGATATAAGGGTCTATTTTTTTCACCAATATCAATAGCTTTGTACTAGATTTAGAATGAGACTTGGGTAGTTTGAAACTTCTAACTTTTATTTTTCAAAATTGCTTTAGATATTCTAGTTCTTTTACCTTTCCACATAAATTTTAGAATTAGTTTGTTGATTTCTGTAAAAAAAATTCTGGCATATTTCAATTGAGGTTACATTTAATCTATACATTATTTAGAGAGAACTGACACCTAGTTGATCTTACAATTTAAGAATATACTATATCTTTTCATTTATTTATGCCTTTAATTTTTTTGATTAGTGCTAATCTTGTAATTTTCAGCATACAGATATAGCACAAACTGTATTAGTTTATATGTAAGCATTTCATGTTGGTTTTATTGGTGCTATTATAAATGCTACTGTTTTGTAATTTTAATTTCCAAAGATTGCTGTTATATAGAAATATAATTGATTTTTGTATATTAACCTTGTATTTTATAATCATACTAAACTCATATGAGTTCTTGTATTGTTTTTAGATTCCTTGGGATTGTTCTATATAGCTGATTATGTAATCTGCAAATACAGATAATTTTATTTCTTCCTTTTCATCATTATTCCTTTTATTTCTCTTTTTCTCTTTGTTGTGGTGATTAGGAACTCCAATGTGATGTTGAATAAGAATGGTGGGAGTGAACATTTTTTGCTTTGTTCTTGATCTTAGGGGGAAGATATTCCATCTCTTCCACCATTATGTATGTTAGACAACATCTCTAGATTGTTCCTAGATTCTCTTTATCAGGTTGAAGAAGTTTCCTCTGCTCCTAGTTTACTGAGCTTTTTTTTCCCATGAATGGGTGGTAAATTTTGTCAAATGCTTTTTCTGTATTTATTGAGGTGATTATGTGGTTTTTCTTTTTTAATCTGTCAGTGTGATGAATTACAATATGGTGATTGATTATTTTTTTAATGTTTAACTGGACTTGCATTCCTGGGATAAACTCCACTTAGTCATGATGTATTGTCCTTTCTATTTATTTCTTGGTTTGATTCGCTAGCGTTTTCTTGACAAGTTTTACACCCATGCTTGAGAGGTATTGAGTTGTATTTTTCTTGTAATGCTTTTTCCTGGTTTTGGTGTCAAGATAAAGCTGATCTCATAAAATGTGCTGGGAAGTATTTTAACATATTTTACTTTCCAGATGAGTACTCATAGATTTGCCATTATGTTATTATCATTTAATGATATAAATCTAGATAGGTTTAAGGATTTGCTTTTCATATTTTAAAACTTAGCTCTAATTTTACCATGATATTCACTTCAAAATTATTTTAACATAATCTAAATGAACTCAGGTATCTTATTTATTGAATACAAACAATTTTATATAAAAAATATTGTTTATTTTCCACAGGACAATTCATTACTATTATATATAAAATCTCTGTACAGTAAAATCTAAGTAATTATTATTCTTATTAAAATTTAGATTTTAATGTATTGTTTCAAAAATAAAACATTTTTTTGAGCTTAGAAATAGTTTAGCAAATACTAGTTTTCATTGGAATAGTGTTTTTGAATATAATTTTAACAGTAACTAAAGTTTTATTATTTTAGAATGATTATTTTTATTTACTATACTTTAATTAATGCTAATTATTTCTCATCTAGTCATGCAGATGGATCAATAAAATTTTGGGATGCTTCTGCAAGTAAGTTTTAAGTTTCTCCTATAACAAAACAATTAGTTAATATTTACTAATAGCCATCCACCACTTTTTAATTTGGAGAATTAAAATTTCAGGTACATTTTTAGCATATATATATATGGTTGTGTTACAAAAATCCATTTCCTATATTATTAGATCAATTTATAATATCTCTGTTGTACTTTTATAATATAAACAGACAAGACCGAAGTCACTCTTTATCACTAACCATTATATTTACAAGAGACAAGGTATGTTGGAAAAAGGATCAAACTTTGTCAAATTAACCCTGTTCAGGTAATTTCCTTCACTTCCTAGCTCTGTTATCTTGGAAAAATGCTTTTATCTCACTAGTCTTCACTTCTCTTTACCATTTGTCTACCGAGTCCTAAGAGAATCAAAAGAAGTGATTTAATAATGTAATATTTCTTTTTAAATTCTTGAGAATTACATAATTTGAAAAAGAAATAAGATACTTTGATCAACATTGAAGGACATACAAAGGAAGATATCTGTCTTTATTATACCCATACATACACTTCAGAAAATTTATAGTCACTAAAACAGATAAAAGAATGCACATATGTAACTATAGGGAAAATGATAAAAGAACTCTAAATATAGTACAATTCAAATTCTATTTGTTATCAGAAATGGGAGATGTATTTGAACCAGGTATATCCAGGAAGGGTGGTTTGATGGGGTAACATTCAATGTGAGTTTTGGAAGATAGTTAAGATTTTGACAAGAATAGGAGAATAAGAATTAAGCAATAACTAAGTTTTAGAGAATGAGTAACCAGCAAGATATAGGTAACTCTTTTGGAAATAAGGAATATAAGCGAGTTTTGGAGTTTTGGATTTTGTAGTAACACCAAGAAATCTGAGTAAAAATGTCTAGGAGGTAAGAAGAATAGTCATGAATGGAAACTAATGAAGAAGCAGCATGAAAGTGATACTCGAAGCTATATAAGTGAACGGCTTCTGAGGAAGACAGAAAAGTCAAAGGAAAAAGGTTAAATATTGATGATACTCTTAACCTGCAAGCTGGAGTCCTCCAGCAGTGGAGCAAATCATCAGCAAAAGAAAATGATTAAAAGATTTAAAGCTATGAATTCCGAGGCCCTTGTGTGACCTAACACAATAAGCAATTGCACAGGGGGAATTTCCAAAGGACAACAGATTTTCTTTTGGTGAACCTTTTTGTGTAAATCTGAGTTTGTTCCAGGAACAAAATTAATCACATAGTAATGTCATTGCTCCTTTCCCATCACCTCAAAGTCACTCCTTAGCTTCTAAAATGTGAAAAGACAATTTAACACTCTAGTGATACAATACATTCCACCCTTAAACATACATGATAATACTTTAAGAAGTTAATTTTTAAGTAAAATATTATTTTACCATATTCAGAACATATATTGCAAACGTTTGCAGCATGTTTAATATTTTTTACTGTAATTATAAGAACATATCTCCAATTTAATGAATGTCATTGAAGAAATGTCACCTTAGTTTGTCAATTTTGTGGAAACTGTCCAGTATAGGAAGTGAGGTTATGCTGCATTTGAATAATTCAATTTACGTTATTAGTTTTCAACTTCTGAGTAATAAAATTACCACAATTTATCAACTTAAAACAATACCCATTAATTTTCTTAGTTTGTGTGTGTCAGAAATCTGGGTATAATTTAGCTGGGATTTTTGCTCAGGGGCTCCCAAGGCTGCAGTCAAGGTGTTAGGCTAGGGTTGCAGTTTCAGCTGAGGTTCAGGGTCAGTCATCTTCCAAGCTCATGTGGTAGTTGGCAGAATTCATTTTCTTGCAGCTTTAGAACTCATGGTTACTTGTTTCTTCTAAGCCAGCAAGGAAGTATCTCTGTAACCTCAGGGAGTCTCTCTTTTAAAGGGCTTAGCTGATTATGTCAGCCTCATTAAGTATAATCTCTTTTGATTAACTCAAAGTCAACTAATTAGGGGCCTTAATTATGTCTGCAATATCCTTTACCATTGCCATGTCACATAAAATAATCATGAGAGTCATACTCTTTCTGACTTAGAAGCAAGGATATAGCACCTAATATAATACCTTTCCTATTTTTAAAAAAAAGTATTTTAGTTTGACATCATTTCAGGCTTAATGAAAAATTGCAAAAAAAAATACTGTGAAGTGTTGTATAGCCTTCAACCCAATTCTCAAATGTCAATGTATATATTTCTCCTATGCTTTCACACGTGTGAGTGCTCTCTCTCCTTTCCTTACTTTCTCCTCTCTGTATATTTACACACACACATATATATACACACAAATATGTACATATATATAGCATTTCAGAACCACTTGAGAGAAAATTGAAGATATGATGTTTCTCTACCACTACATGCCCCTAAATACTTCAATGTGTATTTCCTATGAATATAGTCATTCTTTTACATAATCAAATTATAGTTTTAAAATCAGGATATTACCATTTATACAGTACTGTTAACTAACCTCCAGCTCTTACCTGGTTTTTGCCAATTGTCCCAATAGCATCTAGAAAGTCTAGGATTATTTATTGCATTTAGTCATCATATCCTTTCTTTTTTTTTTTTTTTTTTAAATCTGGAATGGTTCCTGAGTCTTTATTTCATGAAAGTGACACTTGTGGGTAGTTTAGGCCAGTAATTTTGTAGAATCTCCTTCAATTTAGGTTCAACTGATGATTCTCTTGATTATGTTGATTATGCATTTTTGGTAGGAATGCCAAAATTTTTCTCAAGGATCCTTTATAGAATTAGAATTTTTTTTGTAAAGGAGTTATCAGGATCTAAAATAGAAAATGTATTCCCCCAAATAAATATTCCTAAAAACAATTCACAAGCCCAGAGTTTCTTAAAATTATAATTGACCCTTTCCTAACACTGAGCCATTTAGAAAAGATTTTTTCTAAAGTAATTACAGATTACTAGAGTCTCAATATTCCTAGCTGGTAAATTATAAATGTTTCTCATCTGAAAGAGTGTCTAAAAATTGTTGAAAGGAGTAAACCGTCTAAGAATAACATCCACTTCTTATCTAGCAATCAAAGGAGAAAACTGTGATACAGAATTTAGGCATTTTCCTTAGGAGAATTAGTTTCAGAATTTCCGCTGTAAACTTTCTGAGCTCCAGTGTTTTCATCAATAAACAAGGTTAAAAATGGGACTTTTCTGAGGATCATATGAGACAGTGCATACAAAGGACCTACATATTCCTTGGTATGTAGTATATGTTTAATAAATGTTTATTTTTTCCCTATATAGTCTCCCTCCAGCTAAACTATATCAATGAATACTTACGAGTTAAAATGTAACTTATTTTGCCTATTTGAGTTTTACTTTTGTAGTTTAACAAATATTTTGAAAAAGCTTCAACATCTAAGAATTAAGTTCAGATTAGAAGATAATTATGTTTCAATATCTTATAGTAACTCTGCAGATGCTGTACAAGCTAAAATCTTCAAAAGTGTTTGAAAAACAGAAGGTAGGAGAAGGAAAACAAACATGTGAAATTGTAGAGGAAGATCCATATGCCATTCAGATGATTTACTGGTGTCCAGAAAGCAGAATATTATGTGTTTCAGGAGTATCAGCATATGTCATAATTTATAAATTCAGCAGACATGAAATTACAACAGAAATAGTGGTAAGTCATTTAAAATTTAACTTTATACTTAAAGTTATTAAAAGAAAGCAATTAATATAGATTTGGTTAGTACTTGGTATGGTTTTAAGCTACCAAGACTGCAGGATGTGGCCAATAATCCAATTCATAAGATTTCAAATTAATCTTGTTACATAGTATAACCTATTTAAAAAGTTTGGCTTAAATTCTCTGTCAATTCTTAGTATTATTAAATAGGATGGATTATGTCTATTTTTATAGATAGTTATTGATTTGTTTTATGTATAAATGTTAAATTAATGCAAGCTTTGTTCTATACTTTCATTACATTTTTAAGTTTGTCTTTTTTATCAAGTAATTAACATATATGTTTATTTCTCAACTACAGTAAGATTATTTTTAATGATTTTCTATATAGCAACATTTTCTAAGAGGATGGAAATAATCATGGCATTGACTTACCTAATCTTAATTTTTAAACTAATTATTTAATTATACAAAATAATGAGGCTCTCATGGGATAAATCTAAATTGCAGTACCTGTAGATAATGGACCTTTACTACTCAGTCCATTTTGCTACTTTATCACAAAATAAAAATTTTCTATTAAAGGCCTACTAAAGATTATCTACTAAACACCTATTATCTACTAAACACCTACTAAAGATTATCTACTAAACACCTTGGTAGCTTATGTTTTTACCTTAACAACTAAAATATTGACCTTTTAAAGTGTTTTAATATATACCAAGATTTGGAGTCAGATAAACCTAGGTTTTAATTTTGACTTTACCATTGAATTTCTATGTGACTCTGAGCAAGTCACAAGACTCTATTTTTCAATAGTAGAGTCTGAGTAAGACTTAGTTTCACCACCTATATAATTTTCTGTGTAAATAAAATGAGAACTAATAATAAACTAGAAATGAAAATGCCAATTTTATAGGGTTCTTGTGATGATTACATAAAGTCATTAACATAGTGTTTAAGTGTAGTAAGCACTCAATAATTAATGATTGTTATTGTCATTAGAGGTTTTTTGTAGTTTTAAGAAAATCATAACAATCATTTCGATAATATTGCTATATTCACCATCCCACAGTGACTTTTTTTTGGTAAACAATTGTTTTCAATCTCAAAAATGCTGGGCTTTACATTGTAAAGCATATGTTTGTTATTAAATCAATTTTAAAGCATTGAATGCAAACATTTTTAGTTTAAAAAAGGTTTTGGATCACGTTTTTATTCTAATATAAATTGTCATGCTTTTCATTAAGCAATCCTGACCAAGCTAATGAAATTAAACAAGTAAGAGCTAAGCTAATGCAACAAACTAATAGAAATATGGAATTTAGTTTTGAATATTTTTACTGAGTTAAAGTCAAAATTGAAGGAATAATTTTTAAAACTATAATGACTGTACAAATAACAATTTATAAACACAGACATATATGCATACAGTTTAATTTCTTTCATTGGAGTAAACATGACCGGTTTCTCCATTTTTTATTATATAGGGAATTATAATTTATACTTTATCTTAAAGAATATGTATTATATAAAAACTTTATCTCCACTGGTAGGTATTTTTCTTATATTTCAAAAGAATTAAATATTTTACATTTTTTATGAATGTCATTGAATATTTTATATAATTCACTATTCAGTTTGGGTATCTCAGCTTTACTATAAATTAAACTTGAACTTATTAATCAGAAAAAATAATGAATAATTACCAAAGTTATCTATTTTAGCGTGATTATTTATTATTATGATTTAGACTAAGGTAAACCTGATTTTTTGTTTAAGTCATTAGAGGTACGACTTCAGTATGATGTTGAAGATATTATTACCCCGGAACCAGAAACAAGCCCTCCATTTCCAGATCTTTCATCCCAGCTTCCTTCTTCAAGGAGTCTTTCTGGGAGCACTAACACTGTGGCTAGTGAAGGAGTAACAAAGGACAGTATCCCATGCCTCAAGTAAGAATTGCTACCAAATTTTAAAACAATTTTACATATTAATCATATAATTCTTTAGAAATATGCCAAATAAAATCATTCTTCTCTCTTATTAAGTTGTTGTTAAGTGATTTATATTATACCACGGGGTTCTCTGGTCTTTTCTTTGAACATCCCTGGAAAGGATATAGTATTTTCATCCTTCACTTACTAATTTATATATTTCCTTCCCAAAAGATCCCTAAAAAGACATGACTTTGATAGAATGGTATAACTTTTGACAGGATACAAACATGGCCACTTGCTTGGTACTTCCCAAATGAAAAGATATGTTTAAGGAATTTTGTTTGCCTTCTTGGAATCAAAAAGAAAACCAAATTTACTATTTACTATAAGAATATTATGTTAGAAAAAAAGAATCTCATGATTGCTGGGATATTACATAATATGTCTTTCTCTTTTTTAACTGATGCTATTTGGTAATAAATTATATTCTCTCAGTATATCTAAACAAAGTTTACTGTCATATTAAATAAAATTTAAAGTTAGTTAAGCCCATAGTAATATTTATCTTAATTGATTTTATGTTTTTTAGTAATTGGTTATAAAAGAATGCAGTTTCTTTAAATTACTACTTACTGCTGCTTCATCATAAAACCAAATGTTTTTAGTGTCAGTGGTTGGAGAATTGAGCCTAAGCAAGGAATTTCTTTGAGCCTCATATGAAAATATCTTAATCTGCCACTAAAGGAACTTTAGACAACTAGTTTCCTCATTTTTTAAAATTAAATTTATTGTAGTGACATTGTTTCAAGTCATATAGTTTTCAAATTATATAGGTTTCAAGTGTACAATTCAATAATACATCATGTGTATTTTGCATTGTGTGTTCACCAAAGTTAAATTTCCTTCCATCACCATATATTTCACCCCCTTTACCTTTATCTACCTCCCCTTCTCCTCTCTTTTCCTCTGGTAATTATTAAACTGTTGTCTCTGTCTGTGAGATTTTGTCTTGTTCATTTGTTAATTTCAGTTTTTTTATATCCCACATCTAAGTGAAATCATATGGTTCTAAACTTTTTCTAACTTATTTTGCTTAGTATGAAAATCTCAAGATCCATCCATGTTGTCACAAATGGCAGTATTTCATCTTTTTTTATGGCCAAGTAATACTCTATTGAATATACATACAACATCTTTTTTAAATCATCTACCAAAGGGCTAGTTTCCTCATTTCTTATGAAAACACTTATGGAAAATTTAAAGATAAAATTTCAGAAGCAAAATCAATTTACCATACAATTAGCAGTTGCTATAGTTTAGTAATCATTGTTTTTCCTCCATAATATTTTCTTGTGAAGTAAATAAAGAAAATAAAGCAGGAATTACTGGGAGGAAATTCTACAAACAGGAAACATCATAAAATTTTAGCAAATGGAAAACTTTCATAATGTTATATATTTAATTTTTCCTTCATATCACTTTGCTTCATTTAATTGATTTCTATTAAAATGAAAACTAGAAAGAGAACAAAAAGCTCAACAAAGCTGAAGAAGGCAACATAGATGGTGTGTTTATTAACTAAGAAGACCCATTGTTAAAGTGTGGGTCCTCTACGACCTAAATATTTTTTTAAAAAATTAAAAGTTTTTTAAATTAAATTTATTATAGTGACATTGGTTAATAAAATTTTATAGGTTTCAAGTGTGTGCAATTCAATAATACATCATATGTACATTGCATTATTAATTCACCACCCAAAGTTAAATTTCCTTCTGTCACCATATATCTGACTCCCTTTACCCTTATCTACTCCCCTTTCTTTCTGGTAACTACTAAATTCTTGTCTGTGTCTATGAGTTTTTGTTTGTCTTGTTCGTTTTTTTTTACTTTCAGTTTTTTAAAAGATAGGGATAAGAAAAAACAATGAAAACACCAAAAATCTCATGGTGGAAATGAAGTAAGCAGTATAGTGCATGATAACAAAAGCATTTAATGTTGACTTGAAAAGTAGTAGACATCTTAAGGATAATCGAGAGAACCAAAAGGAAAAAATCAATATACTCCTATATTATGTTTATAAGGTCCTAGGAAACAAGCAACAGAATTAATCTAAGTATATTATTCTATGAATTATTACATTATATTACAAGTGATTTTTGAATTGCATAAGTTCGTGCTTTGATAAATGATACGTTGGCATCCATCCCTAAATCACTTTTCCTTTGTTGAATTTAGATTATTACCATATACATTAGCTGATAAATAAGCATTTCAACAAGCCAACTCTTTATTTTTAAGCAATCTTATAGTTCTTATCAATGTATACATATTTGTGCAATTATTGATTTTTTTATTTAATTTTTTTGCCTTTGTGTATAAAATGGGTGGTCATTATAGGCCCAAGAGTATGAGATTTAAACAAAAGTTAGATGAGAGAGTTAGCTGAAGAATACCTGCTGGAACAGTGTTTTAGGCAGAAGGAATAGCTAGAGCAAAGGCCTTAAAGTACTTGGCATATAAGGGGGTCAGTGTAGCTAGAACAAAGGGAACAAGGTGGGCGTTATTAGAGAGGGTAGTAGAAGATGAAGTCAGACAGGCAATAGAAAGCCAGTTATAGGCCATTGTAAAGAACTTGGCTTTTATTCCTAATGAAATGAAGAGTCATTATAGGGTTTTGAAGAGAGAAGTGACATGATCAGACTTAAATTTTAAATTGATCACTTTGGTGGCTATGGTGAAAATGGATTTTGAGATGGGAGTGAAGAATATTATTAAGCCAAGAGACCAGTAAGGAGGCTGATTGCACCTAACTAGAGATGGCGTTAAGGGTTGGCAGATGTAGCAAATAAAAATATAGAATGCCCATTTAAATTTGAATTTCAGATAAAAAATGAACATTTTTAGTATCAGTATATCCCACATATTGCATGGGACATATATATAGTAAAAAAAAGCAAAGCTATTTATTGCTTATTTGAAATTCAGATTTAAATGGATAGGCAATATCTTTGTCAACTATAACTAGGATGGTAGCGGTAGAGAAGTAAAAAGTGGTCATATTCTGAATTCATATTTTGAAGGTAGCCCAATCAGCATTTGACAACTAATTGGATGTGGGGTATGAGAGAAGGATATTAGTCAAGAATGATTTAAGTTTTTTTTAACTTAATCGGAAGGATAGGAGTTGCTATCAACTAGAATAGAGAAGGGCACAGATAAGCAAATTTAGAGGGAAAGAGCAAGAATTCAGGTTTTGGATATGTTGAAATCTTACATTGGGTGGTAGATTAATGCAATAAATATTTCTTAAGAAAAATAAATAGAAATAATTTAAAATACTATTCTCAAAAGAAAAAAAAAAGAAATGATAACGACCAGTTGAAATTGTGGATCTGGCTGACTAAACAGCTACTTAAAGAAAAAAACTAAGCAATCACAGGCTTTGTGTATTTTGAGAAAGCTAGACAACATTATCCACCTGCATATTGCCCTTAATGCCTGGTGTTATATATTTCTGTAGGAAGATTATATGTAAATTAGGAAGATAAGCATGAACATATGGAGTAGAACTCCTTTTTCTCTTTTTTTCTAGTGTTAAGACACGACCAGTACGGATGCCTCCAGGGTATCAAGCAGAACTTGTTATTCAGTTGGTGTGGGTGGACGGTGAACCTCCCCAGCAGATTACTAGTCTTGCTGTAAGCTCAGCGTATGGAATGTAAGTAGCTAATTTGTATTATTTATCTAATGTTTGATATATTTAGATATTTTCTTTAAAATGCTAAGTGAATTTCTGAAAATGGAAAGAAGCCCTTAACTGGATTTTTATTAGATCAAAATGGTATAAGATAATAATTTAAATATAAACTATGATTATTTCTTTCTTGATGTCAAACTTGTGATAATATTTTCACTTTTAATGTTGTTAGAGTGTTGTTAAGATGTTATTACACTTGTACTTTGTTTATACTTCTACACTTTTTTTTTTGGTTTTGTTTGTTTTGCTTGATTGTGTTTCCTATCATTTTCCTGCATGTGTTTCATTTTGAATGCTAGAATCAGATTCTTTGGTATCCAAATCCTAATTTTGCTGCTTTCAAGTTTTAGGATCTTAGAAGTTACTTAAATTTCTGTGCTTTATTTCCTTATCTGTAAAATGAGGACAATACATTGTTGAGAGGATTAAATATATTACTACATATAAATTGTATCTTTTAGATTCAGAGCAGGATACACATGACATATTCCAGATAGGATAATTTGAGGAGTTTTTAATAAATGGGTTATTTATCTAGGATGTAGAGAAACAACATGAGCTAGTATAGTATCCCAGGGCTAGAAACCACACAAGATAGTGTAATGTCCACAGTGCTTTATAACCACCTGTCAAAGAATAACTCCAAGACATAGTTAATTATTACCATGTTTTATTTACTTGAATATGAAGTAAATCAATAATAGATTGATCTTACCTAACAAATACAAAAACTGAATTTATATATAAGAAAAAGGAAAAAGCAGAGAAAGAAAAACCAGATACTTTCTAAATGATGAAACTTGTGTTTTCATTGAGTAAGAGGTAATGAGAACAGTCAAGATATTTGCTCTTGGAAATCTTTATGAATCATCAACTAAACTAGTTTTAGTTATTTATGGCTTCTCCAGATGATCTTAGCTGTTTAAGTTATGACATATATGTAAAAGACATTTTTCATATTATATTTATCATCATTTGGGAATACTGCCATCTGAGGTATGCCAGGTCTTTACCATTTTCTTCTTAGAATTTATCTTTTCCACTCTTTTGGTCAAACTCAGCCCCCAGGCTGATTGATTACGAGGTCCTCATACACTTTATGAAGCAGATTATTAAATAAGGCCCAGGATAATGCTTTGTAGCAACATTTAAATACCTGGATATTAGATGTCAAAGGAGCAGAAAAACATAAGGATAATCATAATTTTTATAAAAAAAATTGGAAATAACTTACTGTCCAATATTCTAGTTGAACTAAGTCTAAAATGGGAGACTAAGTCCTAAAGATCAATGTAATTGAGTTTAGCTAGCTGAGTAGCTCCATTTTCCCAAGATTATTGATTATTCTACTCTTTTGAAGAATTTACCAAGCGGCAACTGTTAACTTAGACACTGTGCAGGGTCTGAGATTGTTTTTCCCCTCTTACAAGCTAGTAGCCTGCTATACTTTTGTTTGTATATATCTTGACAGAAAACTGGTCTTTGGGTCAGAAACAAAGATAGCTTATTATTGACAACAAAAACAGCAGCTAGAGCAATACCTTACATCAGTTCCCTGAGCCTCAGTCCCAACAGAGTAACATGGTAAGGAACAGATTGGTACCTGCATGTGCAGGGGTGTTACGAGAGAAGAACTCTAAGTTTTAAAAACTCAGATTTGAAAATAGGTCTCCTGGTGACCTCTCTGTCCTTCCATCTGGAGAGACACCGTCTCTTTACTCTGGAGCATAAGTACATTTTCTCTGGGGAAGAAAAGGAGAGAGCTTTATCTTTTCTTCTTTTTCCAAATTATTCTCACATCATTTTTATTGCATTAACTATGCTTTTTGTTTTTCCAGTTACAGTTGAAGTACAATATTATATTAGTTCAGGTTTACAACAAGTGATTAGACATTTGTATAACTTATGACCATCCCAATAAATCTAGTACTCATCTGACACCACACATAGTTATTACAATATATTGACTATATTCCGTATGCTATACTTTACATCACTGTGACTCTTTTGTAACTACCAATTTGTACTTCATAACCCCTTCCCCTTTTTCACCTAGCCCCTTCCATCTGGCAGGGGCTAGGTGAAAAAGGGGAAGGGGTTATGAAGCACAAATTGTGACTCTTTTGACTCACTGTGACTTTTTTGTAACTACCAATTTGTACTTCAAAACCCCTTCTCCTTTTTCACCTAGCCCCTTCCATACTTCATAACCCCTTCCCCTTTTTCAACTACCAATTTGTACCATAACCCCTTCCCCTTTTTCACCTAGCCCCTTCCATCTGGCAGTCATCAGTTTTTTCTCTATCTATGAGTCTCTTTCTGTTTGGGTTGTTCATT
>NW_011888782.1:25255277-25256930 GCF_000151845.1 Pteropus vampyrus | reverse complement strand
CATAACCCCTTCCCCTTTTTCACCTAGCCCCTTCCATCTGGCAGTCATCAGTTTTTTCTCTATCTATGAGTCTCTTTCTGTTTGGGTTGTTCATTTATATTCTTCTTTAGATTCCACATATAATTCAGATCATTGGTCTTCATCTGTCTGACTTATTTCACTGAACATGACACTCTCTAGACCCATTCATGTTGTCACAAGTGGCAAAGTTTCATTCTTTTTTATGATTGAGTAATATTGCATTCTAAATATGTACCATTTCTTTATCCATTTGTCTGTTGATGGCTATTTAGGTTGCTTTCATATCTTGGTTAAATAATGCTGCAGTGAACATAGGGGTACATATGTCTTTTGAAATTAGCATTTTGGATTTCTTTGGATAACTATCTAGAAGTGGAATTGCTGAGTCATATTTTAACTCCTTTTTTAATTTTTTTGAGGAACCTCCATACTTTTTTTCATAGTGGCTGCACTAATTTGCAATCCCACACACAGTATACGAGGGTTCCCTTTCTTCCACATTCTTGCCAACATGTGTTGCTTATTGATTTATTGATGATAGCCATTCTGACAGGTATGAGGTGATATTGTAGTTTTAATTTGCATTTCTCTGATGATTAGTGATATTGGCCATCTGTTTGTCCTTTTGAAGAAATGTGTTTTTCATGTCCTCCACCCATGTTTAATTGGATTTTTTTTGGTGTTGAAATTGTGACGTTCCTTATATGTTTTGTATATTAAACTTTTATTGAATGTATTGTTGGCAAATATGTACTCCCATTACATTGGTTATCTTTTCATTTTGTCGATGGTTTCCTTCATTGCACAAAAAGTGTTAGTTTGAGATAGTCCCATTTTTCTTTTATTTCCCTTGCCAGGGGAGACATATCTAAAAAATATTGCTAAGGGCAATGTGAAAGAGTATACCGCCTTTGTTTTTTTGTAGGAGTTTTCTGGCTTGGGGTTTTACATTTAAATCTTTAATCCATTTTGAGTTTTTCCACTCTGCACTTGCCGGACTTATATACCAAGTTCCTTTGCCAGGTTGGGGAAATTTTCAGTCTTTATTACTTTAAATAGGTTTTCAATCTCTTGCTCTCTTTTTATTCTGATACCCCTATGATGCAAATGTCGGTACACTTGATCTTGTTTCAGAGATCCCTTAAACTATCCTTGTTTTTTTAGATTTTTTTCGCTTTTTGTTTTGATTGGGTGTTCTCAACTACCTTTTCTGCCAGATCATTGCTTTGATCCTCTGTTTCATCTAATCTGTCTTGATGCCCTCTAATGTTGATGCCCTTCATTTCAGTTATCATACTCTTCATTTCTGATTGGTAATTTTTATGGTTTCTATCTCTTTGTTAAGGTTCTCATTGAGTTCATCCATTCTTACACTTAGTTCTTTGAGCATCCTTTTTAAAAAAAGTTTGGTTTCAAGTATCCAGTACATTGGTTAGACATTTATATAATTTATAAAACAATCCCCTTAATTGCTCTTTCTCTCCTCTGGTTTTCCACCTAGCCAATATATTAACACTAACTGTATTCCCTATGCTGTACCATTGAGCATCCTTATAACCAGTGTTTTGAACTCCATATCTAGTAGATTGCTTGTCTGCATTTCATTTAGTTCTTTTCTGTAGTTTTGTCCTG
>NW_011888782.1:25245947-25255227 GCF_000151845.1 Pteropus vampyrus | reverse complement strand
TTTACATTTAAATCTTTAATCCATTTTGAGTTTTTCCACTCTGCACTTGCCGGACTTATATACCAAGTTCCTTTGCCAGGTTGGGGAAATTTTCAGTCTTTATTACTTTAAATAGGTTTTCAATCTCTTGCTCTCTTTTTATTCTGATACCCCTATGATGCAAATGTCGGTACACTTGATCTTGTTTCAGAGATCCCTTAAACTATCCTTGTTTTTTTAGATTTTTTTCGCTTTTTGTTTTGATTGGGTGTTCTCAACTACCTTTTCTGCCAGATCATTGCTTTGATCCTCTGTTTCATCTAATCTGTCTTGATGCCCTCTAATGTTGATGCCCTTCATTTCAGTTATCATACTCTTCATTTCTGATTGGTAATTTTTATGGTTTCTATCTCTTTGTTAAGGTTCTCATTGAGTTCATCCATTCTTACACTTAGTTCTTTGAGCATCCTTTTTAAAAAAAGTTTGGTTTCAAGTATCCAGTACATTGGTTAGACATTTATATAATTTATAAAACAATCCCCTTAATTGCTCTTTCTCTCCTCTGGTTTTCCACCTAGCCAATATATTAACACTAACTGTATTCCCTATGCTGTACCATTGAGCATCCTTATAACCAGTGTTTTGAACTCCATATCTAGTAGATTGCTTGTCTGCATTTCATTTAGTTCTTTTCTGTAGTTTTGTCCTGGTCTATCATTTTGGATATATTTCTTTGTCTTCTCATTTTGACTGACTCCTTGTGTTTGTTTCCATGTATTAGGAAGTATTGCTATGTTTCCTGGTCTTAGTAAAGTAGACTTACGTAGTAGGTGTCTTATGGGGCCCATTGGTGCAGTCTTCGTCTCCTGAGCCAGGTGCTCCAGGTGTGTCCCTTGTGTGGGTTGTGTGTGTCCTCCTGCTGTTGAGCCTTGATTGCTATTGGTATGTCAATGGGAGGGATTGACCCTGAGGCTGACTGACTATGAGGTCTGACTGTGACTACAGTGACAAGCTGTTGTGCAGTGGCTGATCCCATGGAGTGAGATGGGCTCTGGTGTCAGTCAAGTCCGCACTTCTGTATGTCTTTTGGAGCTAGTTGTGCAGTGCTCTCATGTGGTCTGAAACTGGCCCACAGATATATTTAGAGCTTCTTGGGAGGGCCTCCGGTGCAAGCCAAAGTCAGCCAGCATTTGTGCCTGGCTTGAGGCCACCTGGTAGGAGCTACAAAGTGATTTGCAGTTGGTTGCTGCTAGAGCTGGGCTTGGGGGATCTTGAGAGAAGCTATGCTGCGAACTGAGCCCAGCTGCCACTTTTCCTGGGCTTGGAGCACTTTGGTTGGCACCACAATGTGTGCTGAGGCCAGCTGCAGCTTGTGCTGGGTTTGTGGCCTCTTATTTGAAGCTACATTTCAAGTCAACACTGGCCACAACTTATGCCAGGCATGAGGCTTCCTGATGGGAGTTACAATGCAAATTGAAATTGATTGCCACTTATTCTGGGCTTGGGGCTGTTTTGCAAGAGGTATAATGTATGCCATGGCCAGCCATTCCTTGTTTTGGGTTTGTGGGCCTTTGATAGATTTTAGGAACGTTCACAGTACAAGTCAAGGCAGGCAACTAGTATAGAAAAACTACTGGAAGCTACTCAGGCCAGGCATGCTAATTGGTTGGGGTGGGCTCTCATGGAATCTCTAGGGCAGGGCAAACAGTGTTAGTGACATTAATGGAGAGCTCAGATTTGGTGCCTGCTCGAACCTGCTGGCTGAGTAGGAGGAGGGTTTAACAAAGGAACAATTGTGCCTGCTAATGGAGAGGGCTGTCCTGACCCTTGTCACTCCAGCCCTCACCCTCAAGTTAATCAATTCAGTTCTTCCCATATCTCCCTATCTCCTTTCAAGTTGATGTTCCTTCAAACTCCTGAGCAGGTGAGTTTGTGAGAGAGCGA
This sequence comes from Pteropus vampyrus, assembly GCF_000151845.1. NCBI lineage: Eukaryota > Metazoa > Chordata > Mammalia > Chiroptera > Pteropodidae > Pteropus > Pteropus vampyrus. The sequence goes on along the minus strand of NW_011888782.1, from coordinate 25,253,304 downwards.
GTCTATGTGTGGGCCCCTCAAGAGGAGCAACTAGTACTCCAGCACCCTTCTGTCTCACTCGGATGCAATCTTCACTGGTTTCACAACCAGATGTTATGGGCACTCCTCTTCCTCAGTCCAGGCTGGGGAGCTTGGTGTGGTGCAGGACCCCTCGATCCACAGCGGGTAGCTCCACAGCCAAGATGTCCCTCCCAATCACCATACTGTGGATGCGGGATCTACCCTTTCTGCATCTCCACCTTTCCTGCCAGTCCCCTCTTGACTGCTTTATACCCTTAGTTATAGGACTTTTATTCAGCTAGTCATCAGGTGGTTCTCAATGATGGTTGTTCTATAATTTAGGTGTTATTTTGATATGGTCATGGAAAGAGGCCAGCACAGGGTATAGCTAGCTACCCAACCATTTTAACTGGAAAAGAGAAGCCTTTATCTTTATTGTACTGGAATATCTCCAGGGAGGGAGATGCCTCTAAACTTTACTACCTAGGATGTCTCCTTATACAAACATTTTAAATTTGATTGCAAATAACTTTACTAAGAGGACCCAGACAATAGAGAATGGGGAAATAGTCATGGAGAATTGTGTAATAATAGCAATGCAATGTTGTACTTGTTGGACATTATTTAGGAAAAATTTAGGCAATTTGTTTATGTTAGTCTGTGAGACCCTTAAAGCTTGAATTGTTTTACTCGCCAGCTGAGTGTATGATCACAGATGAATTGCAGATCTCTTATTTTTGTTTAGAAAGTTTTGCAAGAATAGAGATTCTTGTAAGAACCTTTGAAATCTAGTGTCTTGTACTCTTTGGATATAGAACCATATTGGACTTTTTAATAAAATAGGAGTAACTGAGGGTTTTTCTCTGAATTTGAAAAAATAACATAACAAATTTGAGTGAAAATTGATTTTACTATTTCACTGTGTGTGTTTTTAAGAGCAAGGACTTTTTTTTACATCAACATTATTGTACATTAAAAATCAAATTGAACATTGATTCAGTATTGTTATTGAATCAACAGAACATATTCAATTTCTATATTTATCCCAATAAAGTCCTTTATACTATTTTCCCCCAGAATAGAATCAAATCCAAGATCTTACATTCTTTTTAGCTTTTATTTTTAATCTCCTTTAATCTGGAGATTACAGTTCCTCAGCATTTATTTGTTTTTTCTTATGTTGATATTTTTCAAGAGTACAGACCCTTAATTGGTTTAATATACCTCAATTTGGAAAGTTTATCTGATACTTCTTCATGATTACAATTAAACATTTTGGGAGGTGTACCACAGAAGAGTGCCTTCCTTAGTTTACTATTTAAAAAGGCATATAATGATGGTTTATCCTAACATTAGTGGTGCTAATTTTGATTGCTTGGTTAAGGTGATGTCCATTAGGTTTCTATAAAATTATTATTTCCCTTTGTAATTTATGGGAGACTATGAAATTATGTAAACATTTTCCTCTTCAAAGATTCACATATTAGTTTTAGCATCCACTGGTGATTTTCTAACTATATATATGTATGTGAATGAAGTGTGTAGAACCTTTTATTGCTTAGAAGCTTACCAATATATGACTATATCACAATTCATGTATTCATTCTCCTGTTAATGCACATTTGGGTTATTTCTTTTTTGAAGCTGTAATGAATAAAGCTTCTGTGAATATTCTGTACACATTGTTGGGGAAATGTATTTTCATTTCCATCAGTAAATATCTAGGATTGGAATAGCAGAGTAGTAAGATAGGTTTAATTTTTATAAGAAGAAACAGCCCCAAATTTTTCAAGGTGGTTGTGTAATTTACATTCCATGTGCGAACATCCAGTTATTCCACATACTCGCCAATAAATTTGTAAGTTGTAAGTCTTCTCAATTTTAGCCTTTCCAAAGGGTCTAAAATTGTGTCCATTTTTAGTTTGAATTTTTCTCATGACTAATGATGTTCAGTGCTTTTTTAATATGTCTATTGATTTGTAGATATTTTCTTATCGAATGTCTGTTCATATCTTTTACCCATTTTTTAAAAATTATTGAATGCAGGAGTTGTTAAAAATAAATTCTGTATTCAAGTCTTTTTGTTAAGTATATGTAATACTAATATTTTTACCCAATCTATGGCTTACTTGTTTTAAATGGTGCCTTTTTATGAGCATATTTTAATTTTGAAGTACCTTATCAGTTTTGTAAATGCTTATTGCTTATGTTCTAAGAAAACTTTGCCTACTTCAGGGTTTTTGTTTGTTTGTTTCTCTTGTGTTGTTTGTTTTTTGCCAGAAATTTTTATGTTTCGGTCTATGGTCAATCTCAAATTTGACTATGATGTGTAACAGTTTATGTTGTTGTTGTTCCACATATATTCAGTGTACCAGTATCATTTGATAAAAAGTTTCTGTTTCCCATTGAATTCTTTTGGTGTGGTTGTCAAAAATCAAGTGAGGATCTATTTCTGGAATCTCTACTCCATTAATCTATGTTTCTCTCTATGCCAGTACCCCACTGTCTTAATTAATATAGTTTTGTAGTAAGTCTTAAAATCATGTAGTGTAAGTCCATCACATTTGTTCCACTTTTTCAAAATTGTCCTGGCTGTTCTAGGTCTTTTGAATTTCTGTCAGGAACAGAGCTGAGCTGGAGAGAGTTTAGCTGTTAGGTGTCAGAATAGGTGATTAACACAACTGTGAACCAAAACGAAGCTTTTAATCACTTACTTGGATGGTGTAAGCAAGAAGCTAAAACTGTAAAAAGCACCAACTTCCCCCTGTTCTATTTCCCCCCATAGAACAGCGCTCCAGTTGAGGATCAGGTGGATCAGTGCAGGCAAAGAAGTTTCCTTATGGTTAGGGTTGCCCCAAATAAAAGGCTCTGACAGCGTTATGGACCCTTAGGTTAGAGGCAGAGGGCAGAGCTAAGAGTGGAAGAATTCTGGATATATAGTCAGAGTGGGGAAAAGTGTCTTCAGAGTTTCCCACCTCCCCCTGTAAGGAGACCTCAGCAGAGGTGTTTGAAGAAGACTTCTGCACAGGCCTCTGAAAAAGAGATCAAACAATGAAAGCAGTTCAGCTAGGAATGCAAATGGGCATTAAGAGCATGACCTGCCAGAGGGGCCTGAATTCTTGACTGCAGCTCCCTTCAGAGACTAAAATGCATTGGCTGTGCACTGAGTTTGATCCTGAGAGGACAGCATTCTCCCTAGAAGCCTGCCAGGAAAAGCTTTTAAATTACCTATGGTCAGACCTGAAAAATCACACAAAGGTTTTTTAGCCAGGAGCTGGACTCCTCAGTTTCCATATGCATTTTAGAATCTGCTTCAATTTCATTCAAAAAAAGCTTGCAGGAATTATGATTGTGGTCACGTTGAATCCATAGAAGAATTTGGGGAGAATTGGCATGCCAATATTATTGAATCTTCCCATCTATAAACATGGTATAGTGGTCAATATATTTGGCACTTATAATTTCTTCCAGCAATGTTTGTAGTTTTACAAGTATTTTTTGTCGTATTTAAAGTATATACTGGTTTTGCATATATTTGTTAAATTTATCCCAAAGTATTTCATATATGTATCAACTATTACAATAGTATCAACTATTACAATAGTATCAACTATTATAGATGCTATTTTAAAATTCGCTTTCCAATTCTTCACTGCTGATATTTAGAAACACTAGTGTTTTTGTGTATTTAACTTATATCTTTAACCTTAATTCACATATTGGTCTAGTAGTTGTGTGTGGTTTCCTTAATATTTTCTACATAGACAAGCATGTCTCTATGAATATAAATCAATTCTACTTTTGAGTTTCCACTCTTTGTATTTTTTTTCTTGCCACATTGCACTGGTTAGGGCCTTTAGTATAGTGTTGAATAGACATTCTAAGAATGGACGCTTTGCTTTGTTCCCAACATTAAGGGGAAAATATTCAAATTTTCACCATTAAGAAGATCAATAGCTGTAGATTTGTCAGAGATTTCTTTTAAATCTAATTTGCTGAAAATTTTTATCATGAATGGTTTGCAGACTCAGTCAAATTCTTTTTCTGTATTAAGACGATTGTATTATTTTCTTTCATTTTGTTACTCTGATGTATTACAATGATTGATTTTCATATAAACTATTGTATTCTTGGGATAAATCACACTTGGTCGCAATGTATTATGCTTTTAAAATATTATTATATATGATATGGCGATGTTTAAATTTTTTAAATTTTTTAATTACAGTAGACATACAATATTATATTAGTTTCAGGTGCACAACACAGTGATTATACATTTATATAACTCACAAAGTGATCACCCTGATAAGTCTAGTACCTATCTTACACCATACATAGTTATTACAATATTATTGACTATATTTCCTATGCTGTACTTTACATCCTTGTGACTATTTTTATAACTGACAGTGTGTACCTCTTAATCCTGTCTCCTTTTTCACTCACATTCCCAACCCCTCTCTCATCTGGCAACCATTAATTTGTTCCCTGTATCTATGACTTTGTTTCTGCTTTGTTTATTCATTTATTTTGTTTTTAAATTCCACATCTAAGTAAAATCATATGGAATTTGTCTTCCTCTGACTTATTTCACTTAGCATAATACCATCTAGGTCCCTCCACTCTGGTGCAAATAAGATTCCATTCTTTTTTATAACTGAGTAATATTCCATTGTATATATGTACCACCTCTTCGTTATCCATTCACCTATTGATGAACAGGTGGATTTTATATCTTGGCTATTTTAAATAATGCTGAAATTAACATAGCATATATCTTTTCAAATTAGTGTTTTGGATTTCTTGGGATAAATACCCTGCAATGGAATTGCTGGGTCATATAATAGTTTTATTTTTAATTATTTGAGGAACCTCCAGACTGTTTTCCATAGCGGCTGCACCAATTTGCAATTCCACCAACAGTGCATGTTGTTTTCCTTTTCTCCACATTCTTGTCAACACTTGATTGATTCATTGATGATAGCTATTCTGACAGGTACGAGGTGATATCTCATTGTGGTTTTCATTTGCATTTCCTTGATATTTAGTGATGTTGAGTAACTTTTTATATATCTATTGATTACCTGTATGTCCTCTTTGGAGAATTGTCTATTCGGGTCCTATGCCCATTTTTTTAATTGGAATTTTTTTGGTGTTAAGTTGTATGAGTTCCTTATATATTTTAGATTATTAACCCCTTATCGGATATATCATTGGTGAATATCTTCTCCCATTCAGTAGGTTGGCTTTTTGTCTTGTTGATGGTATCCTTCTCTGCACAAAGAGTTTTTAGTTTGATGTAGTCTCATTTGTTCCTTTTTCCTTTTGTTTCTTTTGCCCAAGGAGACATCTAAAAACAATATTGCTAAGAGCAATGTCTTTACCCCATTGTATATTCCTGCCTCCTTTGTCATAGATTAATTGACCAAATAAGTGTGTCTTTATTTCTGGGCTATTTTGTTCCAATGATTTATGTGTCTTTTTATGCCAATATCATGCTGTTTGGATTACTAGCCTTGTAGTTTGATATCAGGTAGTGTGATGCCTTCTATTTTCTGTTTGGATTACTAGCCTTGTAGTTTGATATCAGGTAGTGTGATGCCTTCTATTTTCTTTTTTTCAAGATTGCTTTGGCTATTTGAAAAATTTGGGGGGTCTATATAAATTTTAGGATGATTTGTCCTATTTTGGTGAAAAATGCCATTGTTATTTAGATAGAAATTGCATTGACTCTGCAGATTGTTTTTGATAATATGGACATTTTAATGATTTTAGTTCTTTATATCCATGAGCATGGTATATCCTTCCATTTATTTGTAACTTCTTTGGTTTTTCTTCAGTGTCTTATAGTTTTCTGAGTACAGGTCTGTTACCCCCTTGGTTAAATTTATTTCCAGGTATTTTATAATTTTTTTTTGCAATTGTAAATGGAATTGTTTTCTTAATTTCTCATTATTGGGGTATAAAAATACAACCTATTTCTGAATATTAATTTTGTATCTTGCTACTAAACTGAATTAATTTATTCTGAAAATTTTTTGGTAGAATCTTTAGGGTTATCTATATATTGTATCATGTCATCTGCAATAGGGCAATGTTTTCTTAGGGGTTTTTTTTTTGACGAGGAATATTAATTTATTTCTTTGTCAGGTTTTGTATCAGTTTTTAGGCTTCATAAAATGATTTTAAAACATGTTCCCACCTGTTTTATTTTCAAAAATTTTTGCATAAGATTGGTATTATTTCATTCATTGGTGTTTGACAGAATTAGCCAGCAAAACTATCTCAGCATAGAGTTTTCTTCGTGAGAATATTTTAAATTACAAATTCAACTTTTAAAATATATAAACGATCATTCAGATTTTCTACTTTCCTTTGTGCCAGCTTTGGCAATTTGTGTTTTTCAAGAATTTTGTCATTCATCTGAAATGTGGAAAAAAGCAATAAACATAATAATTTAAAATGTTTTTAGTAATAGTTTATTTTAGTATAATTTGTATAACTTAACATTTATCCATTAGTGTGTACTATTAAATTATTTTTGTAAATTTGCTAAGTTGTGCAAAGCAATCAAATTTTAGAACATATTTATTATCCACCCCCAAAAGGCCCTCCATATTCATTTGTCATCAATTATCATTGCTAGCACTAGCCTTAGACAACCACTAATTTATTTTCCATCTCTATCGACTTGCCTTTTCTGGACATGTTGCATACATGGAATAATTTAATATGTAGTTTTTCATCCAGCTGCTTTATCTTAGCATAATGTTTCTGAGGTTCATTTGTGTTATAGAATCTCTTTTATTGCTAAAACAGTGTTCTGCTTTGTAGAAATGCTACATTTTATTTTTCCATTTATAAGTCAATGGATATTAAAGCACTAACATATTTAAAGATACAAAATAGAAATATATTTTTAAATATTTGATTTTTCACTTATTTTTTATTTCTATAAGTACTCACATATCAACATTATTTATAAATGCCAAATAGAAAAGTACTCCATAAGATTTTCAGAGACTTTATAATCTGGACTTTTAATTTCCTTTCTAAGTAAATGAACTATATTAGTTTCTATATTCAAATACATTTTATACTTATAAAATAGAAAAGTTTATTAATTCTTGTACAATTTTGAAGAGCTAATATACTTTAAGAGAGATGTTGATTAAGAAAGCAAAGATAGGAAAATAAAAATTAGTTATTTTTATTATAAATCTCAGATCTTGAAAATATCTGGTTGTTATAAAAATTTGCTTTCCAAAATATTGGAAGAAAAAAAAAATCTCACCTTTTTTTTCCTCAGTAAAATTATTTTGTCTTTCTGGTAGGTTAACCAAAACATCCAATT
>NW_011888782.1:25233389-25245897 GCF_000151845.1 Pteropus vampyrus | reverse complement strand
TTTTTTTCCTCAGTAAAATTATTTTGTCTTTCTGGTAGGTTAACCAAAACATCCAATTTTAAAAATCTTTACCTATTCTTTTCTTGCTTTCTTTCCAGAACACTCAGGGGGACCAGAGTCTATAACTCTAGTTGTGATTCTCTTAGACTGTCTTTTTTGTTAGTAATTTAATTAACTAAGTATTTATTAACATTAAAAATGAGTTTATGTTATATATATGAAAAAATTCACCAACTTTAAGTATACAATATGAGTTTTGACAAATATACACGACAAATATAAATCACGTAACCACCAACAAACTAATGATATAAGAAGTATCCATCTTCTCAGAAGGTTCCCTCGTGCCCTATTTAATTGTCACCCCTCACCCTCTGGTAACACAAAAACACTGATTTGCTTTCTATCACTATAATTTTGCATTTACTACCATTATATATAGAAGCATAAATTATTTGTTTGTTTCATTTTCCTTAGCATAATGTTTTTGTGATTCATCCATGTTGTTGTATTTACGGGTTGTTCCTTTTTGTTGCTATATAATATTATGTGGATATAAAAATGTTTATCCATTTTCCATTTGATGGAAATCTGGGTTGATACCAGTTTCTGGCTATTATAAATAAATATGTTATTAATATTCAGGTAGAAGCCTTTATATAACATTTGTTTGCATTTTCTCAGGTAAATAAGAGTGGAATTACTGGATTATATCCTATTTGCTTATAGCCTCTCTATTTTATATCATTTTGCAATGTATAAAGGTTTCAGTTATTACACATACTTGTCAACACTTGGTATTATCGATTTTATAATATAATCCAGCTGGGTGGGTTCAATGGTATTTAATTTACATATTCCTGGTGACTAATGATTTTCTGCATCTTTCAAGGACTTATTTCACATTTGTGCATTTTGTTTTGTAAAACCTTTTGCCTACTTTTAAAAAATCAAGTTGTCTTATTATTACTCAGAGTTCTTTGACTATTTTGAACAAGATATGTATTTTCCAAATGTTTTCTATTATCTATGGATTGCCTTCTCATTTTGTTAATAGTATCTTCTGAAGAGCAAAATAATTTAATTTTGATGTCATACAGGTTATTTTTTATTTTATATTTTGTTCTTTTCATGTCCTATTTAACTGTTGCCTATGATTTTCTCCTCATCCATTTTAAGTTAGTTTTTGTGCATAATGGCAGGTAAAAATTAAGGCTCAATTTTTCACTTATGGATATCCAATTGTTTCACCATCATTTATTGAAAAGATTTTCTTTCCTCCAAATTGTAATAGCACTTTCATTAAATATCAATTGACCATTTATTTATGTGTGAGTTTGTCTATGGACACTTCTGTTTCATTAATATTTATGTTTATCTTCATTTCAATATAAGTCTGCCTTTTTTTTTTTTTTTTATGCGAGGCAACCCTTGGTCGACCTCACAGATTGCAAGGACCTTGTCAGCTTACAATCCCTTATGTTTTATTTTTTATGCCTACAGCACCTGGTCTTCCTAGGTGGTCTCCCATCCAAGTACTAACCAGGCCCAGCCCTGCTTAGTTTCTGAGATCAGACGGGGTCAGGCTTGTTCAGGATGACATGACCGTAGACAATACAAGTCTGCCTTGATTCCTGTAGCTTTAGAATAGCTCTTGAAAAACATATAGTGAAAGTCCTTAAGTTTTTTTTCAAAACTGTGGGCTATTCTAGATTTATTACATTTCCCTTTAGAATCATGTTTTTAGTTTCTTAACAAAAAAGATGTCTGCTAGGATTTCGTTTGGAAGTTCTCTGACTTTGTAGATCAATTTGGAAACAGTTAACTTTGTCTTCTGACCATTGATCAAGGTACATCTATTTATTTAAATCTTATTTAATTTACCTCAGCAATGTTTTATAATTTTCAATATACATAATTTCTACATATATTATTACATCTATGCCTAAATATTTTATATTGATGCAATTATGAATATTGGATGGAGAGTTCTATAAATTTCAGTTTAGTCAAGGAGGTTGATAATGTTCTTCAGAACTTTTATTTCCTTACTGATTGTTTTCTCTAATTGTGCTAGCAATTATTGAAAAAAGAATGTTTTCATTCTCAACCATAATTGTGAATTTGTCTCTTTTTCCCTCCAGTTCTCAGTATTTCTCCATGTATTTTAGGTGAATCCACTTTAGGAACACTATAAGTTCTTGATGAATTGACCTCTTAATCATTCTCCAAGTTTATCCGTCAACATTTTTCTTGTTCTGAAATATACTTTGTACTAATATTACATTAATATAGTCACTTCATACTTCTTTTAATTAGTATTTTCATGTTACTATATGTTTTCTATCCTTTTAATTGATATTTAAAGTGGATTTGTCTTAGTATTTATTTTAAAAATTTTAATTTTAAAAAACTAATTTTTATGGTTTGTTCTACAGTTTATATATCTCTAACTTATATAAATGGATAAGTAAATAAGTAGCATTATACTTCCTTGCATATACTGTGAGAACTTTATAACAATATTCTCCCTCTGTTAGTATTGTTGTTGTCTTGTATTATTTCTATACATGCTACAAACCCTACAATATGTTGTTTTTATTTGTTTTATTTTGCTTAATTTTTAAAATTGAATTTATGGGGTTAACATTGGTTAATAACATGTAAGTTTCAGGTGTGCAATTTTATAATACCTCATCTCTGTATTCCCTTGTTTGCTGACCACCCAAAGTCTAGTCTCCTTCTGTCACCACATATTTGACTCACTTTACCCTCTTCATCTTCTCCCCAAACCCCTTTTCACTTTTTTTCAACAATGTCTTATAGTTTTCAGTGTATAGGTCTTTCATTTCCAACAATCTGTTTATTCCTAGATATTTTATCCTTTTTGTTGCAATGGCAAATGAGATTTTTTCTTTTTTTTCTGATATTTCATTGTGCTGGTACATAAAAATGCAACTGATTTTGGTACATTAATTTTTTATCCTGCAACATTATTGTATTTGTTTATTGTTTCTAATAGTGTTTGGGTGGAATTTTTAGGATTTCCTATACATAGAAGCATGTCATCTGCAAATCGTGATCATTTTACTTCCTTCCCAATTTGGATGCCTTTTATTTCTCTTGTCTGATTGCTCTGGCTAGGATTTCCAGTGCTATATTAAATAATAGTGTCAAGACTGGACATCTTTTTCTTGTTCTTTATCTTAGAGGAAAAGCTTTCAGTTTTTCACCATTGAGTATGATTTTAGCTGAGGGTTTGTCTTTATAATGTTGTAGTACTTTCCACCTATACCCATTTTATTGAGTGTTTTAATCATAAATTGATGTTGTATTTTGTCAAATGGTTTTTCTGTATCTATTTATATGATTATATGATTTTTATATTTTATTTTGTTAACATGGTGTATTACATTGATTTGCATATGTCGAACCATTCTTGCATCCCTGAAATGAATCCCGCTTGATCGTGGTGTATTATCTTTTTAATGTAGTGTTTTATTTTAATTGCTAGTATTTTGTTGCGGATTTTTATTCATCAGAGATATTGGCCTGTAATGTGTGTGTGTTGTTCATGCCTGGTTTTGGTATCAGAATAATGTTGGCCTTGTAAAATGAGCTAGGAAGTAGTCCCTATTCTTCAATTTTTTGGAAGAATTTGAGATGGATAGGTATATTAAATTTTCTTTGAAAGGTAGAATTCATGGCTGAAGCCATCTAGTCCTGGACATTTGTTTTTTTGTAGGATTTTTATTACTATTTCAGTTTTGTTACTATTGATCAGTCTATTTACATTTTCTAATTTTTCATGGTTCAGTCTAGGAAGGTTATAAATTTCTAAGATTTTGTCTATTCCTTCTATATTATTGAATTTGGTGGCTAATGGCCTTTCATAGTATTCTTGTATAATTCTTTGTATTTCTGTGGTGTCCATTGTAACATCTCTTCCATTTGTGATATTATTTCAGTCTTTTCTCTCTTTTCCTTAGTGACTCTAGCCAGAGGTTTGTCAATTTTATCTTTTCAAAGAATCATATCTTTGTTTAATCACGACTTTGTTGACTTTATGTTCTCTATTTCACTTAATTCTGCTCTAATTTTCATTTTCTTCCTTCTACTGACTTTGGCTTCTTTTTTTTCCCTTAGTTCTTTAAGGTGAAATGTTAAATTGTTTGAGATTTTTCTTGTTTCTTGAGGTAGGCTCGTAATGCTATAAACTTCCCTCTTAGTACCACTTTTGCCACATACTCCAAATTTTGATATGTCGTATTGTCATTTTTATTTATCTCTATGTGTCTTTTGATCTTGTCTTTGACCCAGTAGTTGTTCAATAGAATGTTGTTTAATCTCCACATATTTGTGTTTTTTTCCAGCTTTCTTTTGATAGTTAATTTCCAGTTTGATATTTTGTGGTCAGAAATATAATTGGTATTATTTTAATCTTAATTTTACTGAGACTAATTTTGTGCTCCAACATATGATCTATCCTTCAGAATGATCCATGCACACTTGAGAAAAATTTATGTTCTATCGTTTTGGGATGCAAAGCTCTGTAAAAATTGATAAATAACACATTAAACCAAATGGACATAAAGGCTGATATTTCCTTATTTACTTTCTGTTTGGATGATCTATCCATGGCTGTCAATGAAATATTCATATCACTTACTATAATTGCATTTTTGTCTGTCTCTCCCTTTAGATCTGTAAGTAATTTCATATAGATATATAGATAGATACACACACACACCTATCAGGAGAGCACCCATACATACATATAAACCTACATGTTATTTCTTCTTGAAAATTGTCCCCTTTATCATTAAAAAAAAGTCTCTGTCTAAAACATTTTTTAAATAATTTTTTATTTTTCAATTACAGTTGACATACAATATTAGTTTCAGGTATATAACATAATGGTTGGACATTTATGTAATTTAAGAAGTGATTACCCCAATAAATTTAGTACCCATCTGATACCATAGTTATTCCAATATTACTGACTATATTCTCCATGCTATACATCCCATTACTCTGTGCCTTTTGGTTGGTGAGTTCAGTCTATTTACATTTAGGGTAATTATTGATATATGAGAACTTACAGCCATTTTGTCTAGTGCTTTCTGATTGTTCTCTCTCCATTGTTTCCTTTGTCTCTTGTGTTTCTCTCTGCTATTTTAGTTCAGTGATATTCTATGATTTTTTTTCCTCTTCATTTCTTTTTTTTATGTGTCTCTTATCTAGATTTTTGTTTTGTTGTTGCTATTAGGTTTATGTAATAAAAAGTTCTAGATGCAGAGTAGTTCTTTATCTTCTGAGTACATCTTATCTCTATTCACATGTGCAAGTTCAGTCCTTTTCCCCCATGTCTTTTATGTTGTCACAAATTATCCCTTTTTATGCTGTGCATTTATTTCCAAATTGCAGAAGCTATCGTCTTTTTTAAATGCTTTCCCCCTTTAACTTTTATGTTTTAATTAAGAGTTTAATACTCCTTTATGAAAGAGTTGCAATTTCCTGCTTCTCTCTGTGTTTGTTATCATATTCACAATTTTGTATCTTTTCATATTTTTATTTCAGGTAGAAGAGCTCCTTTTAACATTTGTTGTAATGCAGATCTTGTGGTGATAAATTCCCTCAGCTTTTGTCTGGGAAAGGCTTTATAGGTCATATATAAAGGATAACTTTACTGGGTATATTATTCTTGGCTGGTGATTTCTCTCTTTAAATATTTACATATTTGAGTCCAGTCTCTCCTAGCTTGTAAAAGTTATGCTAAAAACTCTAATAATCCAGTGGGTTCCCCTTTATAGGTTAGTCTTTTTTCCCCTGGTTGCTTTGAGAATTCTTTGTCATTTATTTTAGACAATTTTAATATAATGTGTCTTAGAGAAGGTCTCTTTATATTCAGATAATTAGGTGTTTTGTTACTTCTTTGATTTGAGGGACCAGTTCTTTTCATAGGTTTGAGAAGTTCTCATCAATTATTTGTTTGAATGGGTTCTTTGCTCCTTTTCTCCTTCTGATATTCCCATTATTCTTATATTGTTCTAATGGAGTCACATAGCTCTTACAGAGTTTGCAATTTTTTAAACTTAATTCACTTTACTTCCACATGAGTCATTTCTAGATTTTTGTCTTCAAGATCACTGATTCTTTCTTCTAATCAGTCTTTATTTCTTAAGCTCTCTAATTCATTCATCATCTAATTTATTGAGTCTTTCAGTTCCAGAATTTGTTTGGTTCTTCTTTTAGTTTCAATCTTTTGGTAAAGTACTTCTTTGCTCATTAATTTTATTCCTGAACTTGTTGAACTGCCTTTCTGATTTTTCTTATATCTTGTTGAGATTTTTCAGAACTGCATTCTTAAATTCTCTGTCATTTAAATCAAGTCTTCTATGTCTCTGAGTTTGTTTTCTGGAGACTTTTTGTTTTCTTTCTGGACTACCTTGGTTTTTCATGGTACTTGATGGATTATTTCTCTGTATGGTCATTTGAGATATTGAAATCTTCTTTAGGTACTGTTTTGCTTTAATAATTTAGCAGGTTGGTAAGTAGAGGTTTTTCTTTTATCTACACAGTCAGAGACATCAGTGGGGTGGCATCGCATCATCTGTGGAAAATGCCCCATATTCCCTGAAGATGTGGGTGTCTCCTCATTCTTACTGTAGCACCCCCATGGTTGGATATGGTAGGTGATGGGGCTCCAGGCATGTGAGTTCCTAGTGCTCTCTTCCTGCATCCAAACCACCTATACTATCTTAGGTGTCTCAGTTGCCTCCATCAGGCTTTCCTGTGATGGGTTAGGGAGTAGTGAGTTCATGCACTGCAACTTTATTTTTTCCACTAGGACTACCTGCAACGTGCATCAGCCACTCAGGCCCGAATGATGCTTGTGTCGTCCTTCTCTGGACTGCCAGTTGAGGGCTACAACCCAACACCTCCACTGTTACCATGTCAGCTAGAGTTGGGAGGTAGATTTGCATGTCTGCATCTTTGTTTTTTTCTCTCAGACTGAGGCTGTCACACTTTTGTACTGCATCTCCTCCTCTGTCACTGGCCTCAATCGCAATGTGTACTAGACACTCAGGCCAGAATGCTGCCTATGCCCTTCTCTGGGCTTCAACCCAACCTTCCATGCTACCATGTCAACTGGGGCTGAGGCCAGTGCAGGACTGTGTCTGGGGCTCCCCATCTCTTTCCTTCCTCCTCGCCTTCAGATGTCTCAATGTGTGTATCTCTCAAACTTGTTTGTGTGTTGAGCATAGAATCATTTGTTGAATTATAGTTGTCCAAGGAGAGAAACCAAGAAGTTTTCTCATTCTGTTGTGATGCTCACATCACTCTACTATTCTTATTTTTAATTCAAAGACAAAAATAATTAGTTTTGTTGTCATATATTCTAGTTGCCTAATTTTTTCCTATCACTACTACATTTGAGAACTCTATCACACTCGTAAGCAGAAATGACTAACTATAGAGATTTATTTTTAATAGATTGGGGTGACATTGGTTAATAAAATATTATATAGTCTTCAAGTGTATTGTTTGAGAAGATATAACTATTTTAACATGAAAAGTTTAAAGATATTAACTTGCTATAATATGTAATATGTATAATATTGCATTTACTTATAACAATATTAATTCTACTTTTGTGTGGAAAACTTTCAAAGTATATTAATAACAAATTTATGATTTGTTGTTTCTAAAAGCCCTGTAAACTAGATAAACCTGGTATTATAATTCTCATTATAAAGTAAAGAAACAGGCTTGGTAATGTTCATTAATTTTTCTCAAAATCACATAACTTATAAAATGATAGAGGTAGGATCTTTTGACTTTTATAACACTTTTTCCAGTTTCCAAAATATGTCTTACTGGATGGTATAAAACTCTCTATGAAACAGCAAAACATCTAGAATCCTAGAACTTTTAATTTTTTATGAGGAAGGTAGTATGATGTAGTAGAAAGAGCTAGATTCAAAGTTGGCAGATGATTTGCCAGCCAAGTTCAAGCTAAGAAATAAAACAGCATGGAACTTATACAAAATGAACAAAACAGCACTCATACAACTAATGTATATTTCACTTTGGAAGCAAAAAGCAGATTTACAATTGTTCAGCTAGAAGAAATGTTGTAAATGAAGAAAAAAAATTATTGTATGGTTGAGGTGACCAAAATTACTGCTTAGAAGAGTGGTTTTAATTTTTCAGGAGATTTAGTTATGAAATTAATCAAATGGCCCTTGTCCTTTAATAAATTGGACAAAATTTAAAAAGTGAAGCATTTTTATAAATGAAAGTTATAGTTGGTTTATATCTACTACACTATCAAAACTTTAAATATATGAATTTTTATGTAATATTTGTGTTAAAATACTCTTTAAGAGAACTAATTTGAAGCCTAATAACTATAATTTTATTTGAAAAAGCACCTAAGCACCTGTAGCTTTTAAAAGAAATGTGACATTTCTTGACCTATTTCTCCTTTACAAAGCAAAAAAGATGTGTGATTCTTTTGTAAAAATATAAGACCAAATTGAAGAGCAAATTAGGTAATCACTACTTACATTTTTAAATTGATGATAAAATGTGATTGCAGGTCATTCCTGTTATTTTCAGTGGTCATGGCTATTATACAAGATCAACCTATCTTATATAAAGGCAAAATGTCCTTCCTAACTTTAATCACTACCCGACTCCAAACCCTACAGCATTACTTTCCAGTAATCTTATTTTTAATTCAAAGATAAAAAATAGTAATGATTAGTATGATACATTCTAGTTGCATATTTTTTTTTCTCTCAGAGTTGCATTTGGGAACTGCAATGGGTTGGCTGTGGTGGATTTTATACAGAAGACAGTACTATTAAGCATGGGGACCATTGACCTATATAGATCAAGTGACATATACCAACGACAACCACGGTCTCCTCGAAAAAACAAGCAGTTCATTGCAGGTAGGAGATAAAACAAGATGGTTATGAATTTAATTAGTTCATCTGTTTTCTTACCTTTAGATTTTTTTGTCTGTCTTCTGTAATGCTATTAAAATGCATGGCAATCTAAAGTGAGCATAGTTCACAATACTATGTAAGTAAAACTGGGCAGAAACATAGGGTAAACAAGGCATTTAATATCAAATTGAATTCCTAGGAGATAACAGAAAATAAACTATTAAATATAAAAACGCTATCAAAATCAGTCTCTCTAGTTGAAAAAAACTGCTTGCAATGGTTGTGTTAAAGAGGATAATTTTCTTCTAGTATATTTGGTCCCTTTAAAAATATAATTTTCAGTTAAAAGTTATATTTTAAAAGTATTCATTCATTTAAATTAACCTCATATTTTACCTGTCATCTTTCCTTGTCGAACGGTGACTTTCTAGGAGATATTTTAACAAATGCACTAAACGTTATTTAACATTTAATAATGCTATGAAAGATGACATTTTTCTTGACAGGATCAATAAGTTGATTTATTTAACTATAAAAGGAAAATATATATGGTTAATTAGGATATAAGAAATACTTTCTACATAATGCCAAACTTTGATATGTCAGATCATCCAAAGTTTTCCTGAAATTGCAACATATATCCAAATAGTTGGCTTTGAAAACATTGTCAAAATTTTGTATATTTTCTGTTTACTGACATAGTTTAAAAATTTAGGTAAAAATTGCTTGGGCTAAAAAGTAGAAATACATCTATACAGTATTATGTCAGTGGACAGAAAATATACAGCTCATTTCAATTTTAGACATTTTTTAAAAATTTTGTTAATCAATTGAATATTGAAAAGACTTTACTAAATATACCTATGAAAGAATATTTTAAAATAAAAAGAGTACATAATGGTAGATGTTATTTTTTTAAATAGCAGGTGTGCAAAATTTAACATCTGAATGTGACAAGTTTTCTTTTGGGCTAATGAAAAATTACTCGATATACTGAAATTCTCCCTCTTTATTTTTCTTTGGTAAACCTCAACCCTTTCCAAATTGTTAGTTTTGATCCTTTATGTTTTGTTAGGAATCACATCTTTTAGCAATATCTTCGGAGTGCTGGAAATTTCAAATTCTACAGGTTCTGCCTCAATTACTAATGGCTTTTGAAAGGAAGACAGAATAAGAAATCGTTCATGCATGTACCATAAGATTCTCTCATGGTTTGGAAAGAGAAGGTTGATTTTTGAAAGTTTGTGGACTCTATGGTAGGAAGATGTTAAGGGATAGTAGGCACTCTTTGCATACTAAAAGCACCGATTGAATTAGAAAAGCTTTGGATCCTATGACAGCATCCAAATCACTTGCTGGATATACGCAATGGGATAACAAAGTATATATTTTGACAAAGGTGATACAGATGTTATTTCATTTAAACTCATTGAGCCTCAACATTTATGATTAGAGCTTAGAATTGATGACGTTAAAATCAGGAAAAACCATGATTAAGTCATAAATTTCATACTTAATGTATAAAAATGAGTATTTGCTTTGTTATTAAAACATTAAAGATTAATATCCATAAGCTTTCCTTTTAATACTGAAAATTAAAGACAACCATTTTTTATATTTATGAGATACTTATACATAGTATTTGAAAGCCATATAAGTTTACTATGTAAACGTATAAGAAATATGCCATCTATTTTTAAATTTGATTAAATGAAATTACTACAGCATTCTCATCATTCATCTATCACCTTTTACTTTCTAATTGGCTTATTTTTTTTAGTATCTTCTCTCTAATTTGATTTTTTAATATCTTCTCTTTAATTTGATTACCTAAACTTGCGGCAATTTCTTCATCTTGGCTGTTCTAGATTCTGGTATGATATCACTTCCTTTCACTTTAGACTATTTTTTTTCTCTTTCCTCTGCCTGCTGCTGATGCTGGTGTTCTGGCATGTTCCAAAGACAACTTTTGCATGCGTGGCCTGTCTAACTTTTATCCTGATTTAACGAAACGGATCCGTACTTCTTATCAGAGTAAGTTCTATAAAGGTTAGGCATTTTAAGTTATAATGCTTGAGTTAAATCCATACATCTATGCTCAGTAATGTGTTTTTTAAAACACATTCAGCATGCATGCAAATTTTTGTTTTGTTATGGAAGTGCAACCTGATAATTTTAATTAAAATTATAAAAATATTTCCAAAATTTATTGTCATAGACCCATTTACTCATATCCATTGTTTCAGTGTTTAGTTAAAACCATGCAGATCATGTCCTATTAATCCAAGAGTCACTCTCTTTTGTTTTGTGGAGGGTGTCCTTGTAAATAATGAACCCGATTTGTCAGTATCAATAATTGAATGCTTTCTTATTTTGGAAACCTTGTGCCTTTGGCCATTTTCTAAAACTATTCTAACTGAGGCCACAAGTTTTCCTTCTTCTAAGTAATTAGATTTCATAGAAGTAGTTAAGTATCCCAAATTTCTGATGTTTTATATTAAAATAGAATACACAAACATTTCTGTAGTTATTTTAGATATCAAACACTGTGAAGTTAGATAATTAAATTTACAAATAAAAGTCAATAATATTTACCATGGTAACAATTGTAAATCTAAAGATAGTGGAGTAAGCAATTTTAAAAACTCATGCAGAAAGAGTAGGGAGTGAAGGTATGATTGGAGGTGTAGATACTAGTGATATTATGGGTAAATATTATTGACATGAGATGTTTATAATATGCAAATCAGTATGTTATGTTTAAAATCACATTTCTTAACAACATATACAAGATAGCCTCATAGTTGTATAAAATATACACTCACATATGTTTTTATATCTTGAATTTCTTCAGACTTCTTTTCACTAGCTTGTAGATATTAACGGAATCCTTAAAATATTTCTGGGAGTGCCCTGAAGGTGACTTATTTTTGCTCATAAGTTCCCTAGTTTTCTACTCTAGCAGAGCACTCCCTTTTGGGTTGCTTCCTACTGCCTCAGCTCCTGGTGCCTTATGATGGAACACTGATATCTATGTTGGCTTCTGCTGCTCCCTATTGTGCCAGGCTTGTACACAGTAGTGTTTGAACCATTTAGTTTGTATGTTACCTGGATTTGTTTGTATGTTTACTTTTATACATAGTCTCTTTATATCCTCTACACCCAGCACAAGTATGAACTCAGTAAGTAAATGATGATGGTAGTAGGATAGAGAATGACAGCAGGCTCTTTATGCTCACATGAACAGAGAGGGACTTTTCAAATTTGACAAATGAGAGCAGAAATAGCTTCTGTAGTTACTGGGTTCATTAGAATTTTGCAAAAGAAATCATAGGTCTTTCTAAACAAAGACCTATAGTGTCAAGACAGAAGTGAAATCAAGTCATTACAAAGCCATAAGAGATCCTCCATGTCTCCATCAGTAGGCTCCATAGGGGCTCAGACAAGCCCTGAGATTTGAAATCAGATGTTTTAAAACCTTCTCTTGCTAATCGCTCAAAGAAAATAGTGTCATTCCCACAATCCAGAAGAGAAAAAAATTATAATTC
>NW_011888782.1:25227544-25232053 GCF_000151845.1 Pteropus vampyrus | reverse complement strand
GTCCTACAACTAAGGATATAAAAAAGTAGGCACGAGGAGACTGGTAGGGGTATAGATGAGGAACAGAAAGTTCCCACACCTACGGTGTGGTTATTAAGAACTGGGAGGGATATCTCAGCTATGGAGGTACCTCCTGAGGAGCAGCTGGTCCCACCCCACACCTGACTCCCCAGCCTGGGGCACCAGTGCCAGTAAGAGGAATTCCTATAATATCTGCCTGTGAAAGCCAGTGGGGATTGCATCCAATAAGACAGAAGCCCGCTGGAGTCCCAGGCATTCTTGTTGAGGGGCCTACACACTGACTAGCTCCCTCACAAACTCACTTGCTCTGAGGTTCAGTGCAGAAGCACCAGCTTGGAAAGAGTCAGAGACATATGGGGAGCAGTGAATTGACAAACTTCAGGGGGAAGTCTAAGGGAACAAGGGTCAGGACAGCTCTCTCCCAGAACAGCAGCAATGGCAGGCTCAGTTGCTTCTTTGTAGAGCGCTCCTTGAACCAACCAACATGCTCAAGTGGGTGCCAAATATGAGCTATTAAAGTCTCTAACATTGTACCCCCACCCCCAAGATTCCATGAGACCTGCCCAATCCAATTAGTATACCCAGCTTAAGCAGCTTCCAGCAGCTTTTCTCCACTAGTCCAAAGTGTGGACTTTCTTAAAATTCATCAAAGGTCCACAAATTCCAAACAAGCAGTGGCTGGCCAAAGGCATGTTCGGAACTTCCTGCTAAACAGTCCCAACATCAAAGATACCAACATTTGCATGATAGGGATACCAGAAAGACAAGACAGAGCAAGGCTTCGAAAACCTATTTGAAGAAATAATGACTGAAAACTTTTCTAACTGACAAAGGAACTAGACATATTAATCCAGGAAGTTCATAAGGTCCCAAACAAGATAAACCCAACGAGACCCACACCAAGACACATCATAATAAACTACCAAAGTTAAAGATAAAGAAAAATCTTAAAAGTAGTAAAAGAAAAGCAATTAGTTAGTACAAGGGATCTCCCATTAGATTATTAGATGACTTTTAAAGAGAATTTTCCAGGCCAGAAGGGAGTGGCATAAAATATTCAAAAGTATAAAAAGAGCGACACACAGCCAACACTATTCTACCCAGCAAGGCTATCATTTAGAATCAAAGGAGAGAGAAAGATTTTCCCAGGCAAGAAAAAGCTAAAGGAGTTCACCACCATTAACCCAGTATTACTAGAAGTGTTAAAGGGATTTCTTTAAGGGAAAAGAAAGGATCACATATATGAATAAGAAAATAGGAAAGAAATTCTCACTAACAAAGGTAAACACTTAGTAAAAGCAGTGGATAAACTGATGATAGAGATAGTACAAAGGTTAAAAGGTAAAAGTTGGAAGGTCATGTGTAATAAATTAAGGGATACGCACAACACACACACAAAAGAAGTAAAAAATTATTACAAAATTAACATAGAAGAGATGACTCTAAATTGTAGTGATTTTAGAATGTGTTCAAACTTAAATGACCATCAACTTAAAATAGACTGCCATAAACATAGCTTGGTGTATGTGAAGCACATGGTAACCACAACCAAAAATCTGACGTATTACTAAATAAGAGAAAAGAATCCAAACATGACACTATAGACAGTTGTTAACATACAAGAGAAGAAAGAGAATTTAAAAAACATAGAAGAACTACAAAAACAATGAAAAAATGTTGAAAATCCAATAACTACACACCAGGCAATAATTACTTTAAATGTAAATGGACTAAATGCTCCAATAAAAAGACAAGGAGGCTGAATGAATAAAAAACCAAGACTCATATATATGCTGCCTACAAGAGACTCACTTCGAATTGAAAGATACATGCAGATTGTAAATAAAGAGATGGAAAACTATGTTTTAAGCAAATGGATATTAAAAAAATGGAGTAGCAATATTTATATCAGACAAAATAGACTTTAAACTAATGGCTGTAACAAGAGACAAGGGCATTTCATAATGGTAAAGAGATAAATCTAACAAGCGGATATATCTATCATAAGCATGTACACACACAACAAAAGAGCACCTAAATATGTAAGGCAAAAACTGATGGACATAAAGAGAGAGATCAACAGTCAGACAATAATAGTAAGAGAATTTAACACTCCATTGATAACAATAGATAGATCATCCAGACAAGAAATCAACAAGGAAACAGTAACCTTAAATGACACATTAGACCAGATTAACTTAATTGATATTTTTAAGACATTTCACTCAAAAGAAGCAGAATATACATTATCTCAAGTGCACATGGAATATTTTTCAGGATAGACCACATGTTAGGCCACAAAATGAGTATCAATAAACTTAAGAGGACTGAAATCATATCAAGCATCTTCTCTGATCATAATGGTATGAATTTAAAAATAAATTACAAGAAGAAAATGGAAAAACACACAAACACATGGAGTCTAAAAATATGCTACTAAACAATGAAGTGGTTAACAAGATAAAGGAATAAATTATGAGATACCTTGAGACAAAAAAAATGAAGACAGAATTACCCCCAACCTGTGGGACACATGCAAAACAATTTTAAGAAAGAACTTTATAGCAAAACAGGCCTACCTCAAGAATCAAGAGAAAAAATCTCAAGGGACCTGTCAAGATATTGTAGAAGGTAGATTGCTGTGCATATTTCCTCTTGCAACCACACCAAAATTATAACAAAACTCCAGAGCAACCATCACTGAGAGTTGCCTGAGGTCTGGCTGAACAGAAGTCCTACACTTCGAGACATACATGAGAGGTCACTTCAAGACTGGTAGGAGAGGTGGAGACAAAACATCCTGGTCCTACAATGGTGTGTGGTGGTGGAGAGAATTGAGAGGGCTATCTTGGCGGCAGAGCTGCCTCTTGCCCCCTGAGAAGTGAGATGTCCTAGCCCCACACCCAGCTTCCAGTGCCAGGAAGAAAAGTCCCCACAAACTCCAGGAGTGAAAAACCAGTGGAGATCATGACTTAGTGTGATGGAGAGCTGCAAGAGTTGCTGATGTTCCTCTTAAAGGGCCCATGCCTGGACTTATGCAGTGTCAGACTCACTCTCTCTGAGCTCCAGGGTTGGGGCAGCTGCTTGGGACATACAGAGAGATGCTGAGTTGTTAAATTCAGGGAGCGGGCTGGAGGTAACTAATTGCTTTCTCCCAGACAGAAATTCTGGCAGTATCCATTGTTCCTTGGCTGAGGCCACCCCTCTTCCCAGCATGCAGACACAGGTGGCTGCCATATCTGAGTCTCTATCAACCTGGGTAACACAGGTTGCTCTGCCCAGGGGATTCTCTTAGACTTTGCCTCTCCCAACTTGTGGACTCATCCAAGCCACTTCCACTGATTTATTCCATACCAAAAAAAAAAAAAAAATCAGAATAGAAAAAAGAAAAGTGAATTTTGAAAAATGAGCATAGTTTAAGGGGCCTCTGTGACATCAAGCATAACAATATTTGCATCACAGGCAGTACCAGAAGGAGAAGAACAAGAGCAAGGAATTGAAAACTGATTTCAAAAAATAATGACTGAAAACTTCCCTAACATGGTGAAGGAAATAGACATACAAGCCCAGGAAGTGCAGAGAGTCCCAAACAAGATGAATCCAAAGAGGCTCACACCAAGACATATCAGAATTAAAATTCCAAAGGTTAAATACAAAGAAAGAATCTTAAAAGCAGCAAGAGAAAAGCAATTAGTTACCTACAAGGAGCACCCATAAGACTGTCAGTTGATTTCTCACTAGAAACTTTGCAAGCCAGAAAGGCTTGGCACAAAATATTCCAAGTGATAAAAAGCAGGGACCTACAACCAAAATTACTCAGCAAAGCTAGGTAGGGAGAGAGGGAGGAAGGAAGGAAGGAATCGAAGACAAATAAAGATCTTCCCAGACAAGAAAAAGCTAGAGGAATTCATCACCACCAAGCCAATATTACAGGAAATGTTGGAGGAACTTATTTAATAAGAAAAAAAGTATCAAAAATATGAATAAAAAAATTACAATAACTACATATCTATCAACAAGTACTTCAAATGAAAAAAGAATGAAATGCTCTAATCAAAAGATAAGGTGGCTGAATGGATAAAAAAAAAAACAGGACCCTTACTTATGCTGCCTACAAGAGACTCACTTCAAATTAAAAGACACATATAAACTAAAAGTAAAGGGGTGGAAAAAGATATTTCTTGATGGACCTAGAGGGTATTGTGCTAAGTGAAGTAAGTCAGATAGAAAAAGACAAATGTCATGATTTCACATACATGTGGAATCTAAAGAACAAACAAACAAAAAACACAGAAACAAACTCATAAATACAGAGAACATTTTGAGGGTTACCAGGTGAGAGGGGAGTTGGAGGAGTAGATGGAAAAGGGAGAAGGAATTAAGAAATACAAAATGATAGTTATAAAATAGTCATGGAGAAATAAAGTACAGCAAAAGGAATATAGTCCTTTCGTAGTAACTGTGTATGGTGTCAGATGGGTACTAGAT
>NW_011888782.1:25217220-25227494 GCF_000151845.1 Pteropus vampyrus | reverse complement strand
AGAGGGGGGGCGGCGGGAGAGAGAGAGACCACAACCAACACCACAGAAATACAAAGGATTATAATATAATACTATGAACAATCACATGCCAACAAACTGGACAACCTGGAAGAAATGGATAAATTCCAAGAAACACACAATTTTCCAAGGCTGAATAAGGAAGAAACAAAAAAATATATATGAAAAGACCTAGGATACCATAAAAGAACATGTGGATAAATTAAACTTCTACAAAAGTAAAAATATCTGCTCTTCAAAAGACAGTAATGAGAATAAAGTTAAAACACAGACTAGGAGAAAATATTTGCAAAGCATGTATCTGATAAAGGGCTTCTATCTAGAATATTTTTTTTAATTCTCAAAACTCTAAGATAAACAACCCAATAAAAGTATGGGCAAAAGATTTAAATAAATAGTTCAAAAGAAGACTTACTGACAACAAATAAGCATGCAAAAAGATACTCGACAACATCCATCTAATTAAAACTAAATGAGATATTATTATACATCTATTATAGTGGCTAAAATTAAAAAAGACTGATCATACCAAGTATTGGCAAGAATGAGGAGGAAATAGAACCTTCCCACACTACTGGTGGGAATGTAAAATGGTATAACCATTTGGGAGGTCCTTAAAGATTTTAACGTACACTTATAATGTTACCTTTTTTACATCGAGTTATTTACCCTAGATAAATAAAAGCATATATCCATACAAAGACATTCATAGCAACCAAAAACTTAAAATTCTGTAGTTAAAAACTGAAACAATGAAAGTCTCCATAGGTAAATGGATAAGCGAATTCTGGTATATGCATTTAATGGTTTACTGAGCAATAAAAAGGAATGTGCTATTGATACATGCTGCAACACGGAAAAATCTCAAAATAATTACACTGTGGAAAAGAAACCAGACAAAAAGGATGCATACTGTATGATTTCATTTATATAAAATTCCAAATGCATTGTTACAGAAAGCAGATCAGTGGTTGCCTGGGGATGGGGAGAGGCACTTATGGGGAGGGCTGGAAGAGAAGATTACAAGAATACAAAGAAACTCTTGGGCATATGTTTACCAACTTGTTTGTGGAGATGTTTTCACAGGTGTATATATATGTCAAAATTTATCAAATTATATACTTTAGAAATATGTCAATTAAACCTTAATAGAGCCTAAAAATAATTAACATGAAGAGCAGAGAGCAGTGTATTCCTAGCAGAGCGAACAGCTTATAAGAAGGTTTGATGGTGGTAAAGGACTTAAATATCTTCTAGAAATAAAAAAGGCCAAGGAAACTGGGAATGTAGTGGTTGAGAGGGAAAATGGATTAAGATTTTGATGTCTAGATGAGCAGGGTAAGATCATACAGCTTCTGAAGCAATTATAAGAAATTCAGTTTTATTTTAAGCAGGGGGATGACATGTTTTATGTTTTAAAATATCATCCATACTGCTGAATGAAAATACATGGGGCCAAATAAAAAAGAAAGTTAGCGTACCAATTAGGAGGCCAGTAATGTACTCCAGGCAAGGGGTGAAGGTGGTTTTGACCAGAGTGATAGCAATGTTGTTGAAAGAAGAGGATAGGTCCAAGAACCAGTAACTTAAACAGCTGCTCATTATAATTCAATGTGGAATATAGAGAGTAGAATCAAACATTATCCCCAGATTTGGTCTTGCACCACTGATAGTATCATATCATTTATAAAGATGAGGAAACTAGGTTTGGGTGGTGCGTGATGGTAGGGTATAAAGAGTTCAGTTTTAGAAATGTTAAATTTTGGTATATCTGTCTTCATATTTAACCAGGTAAAGATGTCAAGTGAAAAGATAAATAAATCTAAATTTCAGGGCTGTGATTTGAATCCTTAGCATATAGATAGTATATAATGGCATGGAAATAACAGAAATTACCTAGTTGGGGAGAGGGAGAGCTGAGATAAGGAAAAGGATTGTGAATAGAGACATCAGGAAGTTCAACATTTAAATTCCAGAGGATTTGTAAAGAGGACTTGATAGAGAGAAGAGAAAAAAATGAGGAGACTGTTGCAGAAGTCAAAATGAAAAGAAGTGTTTCAAGAAGTGGATAGACACATCAAATACTAAAAATAGGATAAGTAGGGTAAGCTCAGAGAAGTGACTAGTGGCTGGTCTTATCCTGTGAAGGTTATTAGTGACCCTTTAAAAAGTAGTTTGGGGAAAGTATTGGGATAGAAACCAAAATCATATTAGACTGAGGAGTGGCAAGTGAAAAAACAACACAATCAGATAACTCTTTCAAGATGTTTGTTTATGAAGGAGTGCAGAAAATAGGTCGGTACCTGGATTGGAATAAAGCATTAAAAAGATGAATTATTTTTTCATTTTAGATAAGGAGCACATTTTAAAGTTAATGTGAATATGGAATGATTCATAGAAAACGAGATTGGTGATAAGGGACAGAGGGGAAATCTAAAGGAGCAAAATCCTTAAGTAGGTGAGAGAGAATGGGAATGAGGGCATATGTACAAAGATTGATATTTAATAGGAGGCTTTCTCTATTGGAATAGGTACATAGAAGAAAAAGACAGAGAGCTACAGAAAGAGGGATAAACTGAAAAATGCAAGATTTGATTGAGAAATGATTTTCAGTTCTATATTTTAATAGGTTTCCTTTCTTTTTGAAATCAGTTTTACAGTGTAAATTTTCTTAGTCTAAAACTTTGTGTTGAAAAGCAACTACATTGAACTGTAATTAGTAGGTAAAATATGTTTCCATTTTGAATTTAAAAAATGAACTAAGAAATAAAAAATGAAGAGACAGTATTATGTTCGATTTTTCTAGAGTTTAGTTAACAGTAATCTCAATATGAGTCAAACATATAAATATATACTAATATAATTTAGGGCAGTGGTTCTCAGCGAAGGGTTGTTTTGTCCCCTGGAGGGATATTTGTTAATGTCTGAAGACATTATTAGTTGCCACATCTGGGGGAAGGGGTGCTCTATTGGCATTTAGTGTGTAGAAGCCACAGATACTGCTAAAAATCCTACATTATACCACACTGTAGGGTGGTATACAAAAAAATTATCTGGCCAAAATGTCCATCAAATTGGAAAACATTCATACCAGAACATTTATATGGCAAATGGTGATTTGGTAAGAAAATCTCCCAAATTATAGGTTATTTATTCATATGGAGATACTTCTGTACTGGGTATTAGTCTGCTAAAGAATACTGATTTTTTTTAAGAATAATGACATTTTAACATTCATAAGTTACTACTTCAAATACTCTTATATTTTCAGTTATTATACATTACAGGTATATATCCTTAGAAATTATAAGGTTATCCTTAGAAACATAAAAGTTGATTTAATTCACTGTACCCAAAGGAGTTTTATCTTCTGATAGTTGTTTATTTACCATAAAATTTCTATATCTGTTCTCATCTGGGATTTATTATATATTTTCCAATGAAAATATATAATCTTCCAAGTTTAATAGTCAATTTGCTTTACTTTATTCAAATATCAGACATAACTTCCTCCACATAATCTTGGGGAAATCTTATCATTTATTAGGAAAAAGCACAATTATTTGGCATGCATTCAGAGCACGTTAATGGATACCTGCTACCATCAGTAATGGATTAACCAATTTAACTGGTTTCTATTGCTTTGGTCCTTCTGTCTTCAATCCAGCTTTCATAGTATTTCCAAAATAAAAAGTTAAGTGAAGGGGGGCTTTCTATTTTCAGATAGGATGTTGAAAGACATGAAAGTCTTTCATCCCCACGGAAATGACAGCAATAATAAAATCCTGTGACAAAAACTAGTAAAATTAAAATCATACTCTTCTGTGGGGTCATTGAAGAGTGCTGGATTCAAAGAACCATTGATTAACTGAATTCCAGAGAGAGAAGAGCCATACATAGATGAGCAGAAAGCTGCAGCTGCTTTCATACCAGGTGAAGTGACTGACCTAGACACAGGTGGAGGGAGAAGTAGGCCTTCCATAGATGGACAGACTGCAAAGAACAGGAAAAACCAGAGAGCTTTAATGACTGTCTGGACTAGCCTGTTGAATAGGAATCTGAAATAGCTCTAAACACAAAAATACATTATTCAGTTTGGTAATTTTCCCACCTAACCTCCACCACTCCATGAATTTTTCTGAGAAAGTGTCAGTGCAAGTGGGACTGGAAAATAGAGGATTCATGCAGTGTCAAAGTGCTTGCATTCTGAGGTTATAGAATTTGACCTAAGATAAATTAAAATATCTAAAGCTGCATTCCAACCCTCTCTCTACACAAATACTAAGACTAAGAATAAGTCTCTTGACAAAGGGAGTATAGATGTTTGAGTGTTGGACTGAATTGCAAGGAGAGATTTTCTTGGTCCAGTTTTAAAGGGAAACCTAATCTAATTAAAGCTGCAGGCCAGCCCCTGCTCAGTTCAGTACTTTATAGTATCTGAATAGTTAGCACTTTGCTTGAACTACCGATTAAAATTAAAAAAAACAAAACATGCGTTTATCTATCAGAAATTTTAAAACATGCAATGAAGCAGAAAATTTGAGGCAGGAAGAGACAATCTAAGCAGACCCATAGATGACCCAAATTGAAATTAGCAGACAAGAATTTCTAAACACTTATTATGAGGTTTTACAGTAAAAGATATATTAGAATGGGTGAATATTGTGGTGAATTTCAGGAGAGAGGGTGA
Source organism: Pteropus vampyrus (assembly GCF_000151845.1). Classification (NCBI taxonomy): domain Eukaryota; kingdom Metazoa; phylum Chordata; class Mammalia; order Chiroptera; family Pteropodidae; genus Pteropus; species Pteropus vampyrus. The sequence continues at coordinate 25,222,786 of NW_011888782.1, read as the reverse complement.
AACTCTAAAAAAGGAACCAAATAGAAATTTCAGAGATGAAAAATAAAATATCTGAAAAGTTCACAGTATCACTTTAACAATATATTGGACAGCCATGGAAAGTATCAGTGAATTTGAATACAGGGCAATAGAAATGATCCAAACAGAGCAGAGGTTAAAAAAAAAGTTAAAAGCTAAATGAGTGTCAGTAACTTGTGGCTGAATTTTTTTCCTGAATTTGAAGAGAAACATAAACTCCAAGATTCAAGAGGTTCAGAAAACCCTAAACTAGAAAAAGACAAATCATAATTAAGTCTTTATAATAAAACTACTAAAATCAACATCAAAGAGAAAAAAATCTTAAAAGTAGTAAATAAACATATATACACAGGAGAACAATTATATGAATAATGAGTGATTTCTCATCATAAATAATTGAAGACAGAAGACAACAGAATTATATCTTTTAAGTGCTAGAGACAAATCATTGCAAATTCAGTATTCTATATCCAACAAAAATATTTTAAAATAAAGGTAAATAAATTTGTCATCAGCAGACCTGCACTATAAGAAATGATAAAGTTTTTAAGGCTAAAAGAAAATAATACCACATGGAGATTTAGATATACAGTAAGAATAAAGAGCATTAAAAATAATAAATATGTAAATTAATAATAAATATGTAAATATAAAAGATTATTTTATCTTTTCTTAAAATGTTGAAAAGCTAATTTACTCTTTAAATTGAAAAGCTAACAATTTATTATGGGGTTTATAATATGTAGGAGAAAAATATATGACAATAGTAATAAAGGATGGGAGGGAGGTGAACAGAATCAATATAAATTTCTTTCACCACAAGAAAAAGGATACAATAATAATTAAAGGTGGATTGCAATGAATTATAGATGCATATTATAATCCCTAAAACAAGTACTAAAACATAAAATAGGTATAGTTAAGTAGCAAAGAAGATAAAATGGAAAACTAAAAAATATTTGATTTTCTCAAAAGACAGAAAAGAGGAACAGTGAAAAAAAGAACAGAGGAGACAAACTGAAAACAAATAGGAAGATGACAGACATAAATCTAACTCTATCAAAGGTTATATTGATGCAAAAATCACCTCCCAAAAAAGTGCAGAGATTGTGAGACAGGATGAAAACAAAAAAAATGCAAATATATATATTTATAAGAGATGCACTTTAATTATAAAACACACACAAATAGATTCAAAGTAAAAGAAGTAAAAAAGAATTTCATCAAAACACTAATCCCCAAGAAAGCTGTTGCAGCTATATTATGAGATGAGATAGACTTTAAGATGAGGAGACAGAGAGGCAGTTCAAAATTATAAAAGATTAGCTTTATCGAGAAGATATAAAAATTCTATACTTGTATAGACATGTAAGAGATAGTCAAAATATACAAAGCAAAAATTGTCAAAACTAAAAAAAGAAATTGGCAAATCTACAATCATAGCTAGAGATTCAGCATTTCTACTCTGTAACTGATAGGACAAAAATTGGTAAAGATATAAAAAACTTAAGCAACTCTTTTAACCAAATAGATACCTACACCATATAAGTGAAAATATAAATTCTCTTCAAGTAGACATAGAATATTCACAAATACAGACTGAGTTATGAACAAGTTATAATGAATTATAAAGGACTGAAATCAAGCAGAATATGTCTTCTGACCACAAAAGAAATTAGAAATCAGTAATAGCACTGTGTCTTAAAATCTGCAAATACATATTTGGAAATGAAGAATAGCTCATGGCTTAAAAAAGAAATCATAAGAGAAATTCTAAAATATATTTTAACTGAGTAAAAGTTTAAACAATAATCCCAGAATTTGTGAGATGCTACTAAAGTAGTGCTTAAAGGAAAATTTAGAACATTAGATTCTTATATTAGAAAAAAATAGATATTAAATCAACAACCAAAACTTCTTTGCTATGACACTGAAAAAAGAAGAATGTAACCCAAAGTAAACAGAAAGAAGGAAATATATTGGACATCAGTGAAATAGAGGGCAAACAATAGAGAAGATCAACAAAACTACAAGATATTCTTCAAAAAGATTACAAAGATTTATAAAATCCTAGCAAGGCTGACTAAGAAAGAAGAAAAAACTTAAGTAACCAATACCAGGAGTGAAAAAGGGAGAATCACTATGGATTCTACAGACATTTAAAAAAAGTAAGATTATGAACAACTATATGGCTATAAATTGACAATATAGATGAAACCAAGAGATTTTTTTTTAAGAAGAAAATTACAAAAACTGACATCAAGCACATTGGAAAATATAAATAGCCTATCTTTTAAAAATTTTTGAATTCAAAATTAAATACCCATAGTAAAGAAAACTACAGGCCTCAGATGGAATCACTGATTAATTTTATTATATATTTAAGGAAGAAATAACATTAATCTTACACAAACATTTCTAGGGAATAGAAAAAAGAAGAAACTCTTTCTAAGTGGTTATCTGTGGCTAGCACAATGCAGAAAACCAAAACTTAACCAAGAGAGTAGCTTAAAGTCAAAGTACAGGCCAGTCTCACTCATGAATATAGATGTAAAAATCATAAAATATTAGCAAATGGAAGACAGACATATGTAAGAAAGATAAAACATCATAACCAAGGTAGATTTGTCCCAGGAATATAAGTTTAATATTTGAAAATCAATCAATATGAAGTACCTGTTTAACATAAAGGAGAAAATATGATCATCTCAGTGCAGCCATGCACTGCATAACAATGTTTCAGTCAATGACAGACCACATATACAACAGTGTCACACTATATAGCCTAGGTATATACTAGGCTATACCATCTAGGTTTGTGTAAGTGCACAGTATAATGTTCGCACAATGATAAAATCGCCTAACAACACATTTCTCCAAACATATCTTTGTCATTAAGTAGTGCATGACTATGCGTGCAAAAATAATTTGCATTATTTGACATATTTATGATAAAAATACTCAGAAAACCAGGAATAGAAAGATATTTCCTCAATTGAATAAAGCCCATCAATGAAAAACCTGCAAATAACACCATACTTGTGAAATACTAAATATTTCTCTACTAAAATCAGTAACAAAAGAATGATATGTACTCTCATCAGCTTTGTTTAGCATTGTACTTGATGGCATAGGAAGAGCCAAAAGCAAAATTAAATATATGCCTAAAAATTAGAAAGAAAATATTAAAGCTCTTTATTTGCCAATGATATTATTGTGTATGTACGAAATTCAAAGGAATCTACAAAACTATAAAAACAATATGTGAACTTAGCAACATTGAAGAATACCAGTCAGTATACAAAAATCAATCATGTTTTTGTATAACAGCAGTAAACAATCGTGAAATATATGTATATTTAAAATACCACGTACAGGATAGACTTCCAAATGGCAACCTGAAGAGCACCATAGATAGTATCCAGAGAAAAAGCCTAACAAGTGAAAAAACCAATCACTTAAAGCCTCTAGGTGTCATTTTTATTTTTAAATCACTCAAAATCTCTAGATATTGTTCTGAGAGGATACAGAAAATGAAAAAGCATTTATTCAAAAAAATCTACTAAAATTTGGTAAAAAGTAAGTCTATGTCACTGAGCCACAATTTGTTCTATACCTCTTCTGCTTCAGTTTGCTAGCATTACTCATTCTCTTCAACTCCAAGTTGAAAAGGCCAAATTCCTGTTGAGTATGAACAAAAAATTAGAGGTTCCCTTCCTCTGCCAATCCTCCACTAATAAGACAGAAGCCAAAAATACTAATACCCTGATTTTCCCTCAGCCCTGCTTGATCATAGGGCACAGGTTTCATGCGTGAAAAGTCAAGCTGAGAAGATCAGAGATTACCACTCCTGTCAGGGCCTAGGAGCTCAGAGGTTTTGCCCAGGGTAAGCAGCAGTCTATAAGAACAGCAAACTCTGAAACTCTCCCTAAAGGAACTAGCTTCACTTGCAACACAATTTGGGGAAGTTCAAAACCAATAAAGTATTTGGTGAAAATCAAATAAGAGACTGGTAGCGCCTCTTGATTAAGAGCAACCAGCTGGACCATAGGGGAGCTGGTTCACTAGAAAGAACCCAAAAAAGACACAAGAAGATCCATCCTGGGATTCGAACAAACCTCAGAAAGACTGGCTTCGAATATGACCCCTACCCAATTTAATTGGGCCAGAATGTTGAGTAATATATATCCCAGGGCATTGTGAAAAACAAAGAGCAATCACCTGGCTATAATTGAGATACGTAATAACTGGATGTGATATTAAGAGAGGCAGATAACAGAGAGATCAGAGAAAGAAACAAAGGGAACCCTACTACAACCACTCCCATCTCAGCATGATTTTATTTTATGCTGAAGGCTTTACCCTCTGAGAAGCATCATTAAAGTCTTCACAATGTAGGAGAAATAAACTTCACTGAAATAGTCTGGCCAAATCACTAAACAAATAAGCAAACAACAAAACCAGAGCGAGGGTATGGGAATCAGTAATCAGTATTCAGTATTCAGAATTGCTATATTACCTAAAATATCTAGTTACCAACAAATTATTGAGACATACAAATAAACAGGAAAGTGTGACGCATTCACAGGAAACAATAAAGCCACAGATATTGCCTGTGAGAAGACCCAGGTGTTGGATTTAACGATGACCTCACAGCAGCCATTAAAAAATGTTTAAAGAAATAGACAGTGTCCCTTTAATAAAGGAACACTATGATTATAGTGTCTCATCAATTAGAGAACAAAGAGATGGAAGGTATTAAAAGAACCAAGTGGAACTATCTTACAGGACACATAAAAATTAACTGAAAGTAGATTGAAGACTTGAAAACAAAGATTCTAGGAAAAAACATAGACCTGAAAACATAAAGATTCTAGGGGGGAAAAAAAAAAACATAGGCAGTAAGCTCCTTGACATCGGTGTCAATGATGATTTTTTTGGAGTTGACACCAAAAGCAAAGGGAACAAAGGCAAAAATAAACAAGTGAGATTACATCAAACTAGAAAGCTTCTGTACGACAAAGAAAATCATCAACAAAATGAAAAGGAAATCTACTAAATGGAGGAAAATATTTGCAAATCATATATCTGCTAAGGGGTAATATTCAAAATATATATAGAACTTATACAACTTATACAACAATAGCAAAAATCTGAAACACTTTGATTTTGAAAAAGGGCAGAAGATCTGAATAGACATTTTCTCTAAGATAGTTGAAAAGGTGCTCAGTGTCACTAATTATCAGAGAAATGCAAATCAAACCTGCAATGAGATATTAGAAGGCTATTATCAAAAAGATAAGAAATAACAAGTGTGGTGAGGATGTAGAGAAAAGAAAATCTTGTGCACTGTTTGTGAGGATGTAAACTGGTGCAGCCACTATGGAAAACAGAATGGAGCTTCCTCAGAAAATTAAAACTAAAACTACCATATGATCCAGCAATTCCACTTCAGGCTATCTATCCAAAGAAAAATGAAAACATTAACTCAAAAAGATATATGCACCCCCATGTTTACTGAAGCATTACTTACAATAGGTAAGATATG
>NW_011888782.1:25215806-25217170 GCF_000151845.1 Pteropus vampyrus | reverse complement strand
TTGAAAAAGGGCAGAAGATCTGAATAGACATTTTCTCTAAGATAGTTGAAAAGGTGCTCAGTGTCACTAATTATCAGAGAAATGCAAATCAAACCCGCAATGAGATATTAGAAGGCTATTATCAAAAAGATAAGAAATAACAAGTGTGGTGAGGATGTAGAGAAAAGAAAATCTTGTGCCCTGTTTGTGAGGATGTAAATTGGTGCAGCCACTATGGAAAACAGAATGGAGCTTCCTCAGAAAATTAAAACTAAAACTACCATATGATCCAGCAATTCCACTTTAGGCTATCTATCCAAAGAAAAATGAAAACATTAACTCAAAAAGATATATGCACCCCCATGTTTACTGAAGCATTACTTACAATAGGTAAGATATGGAAACAACCTAAGTGTTCATCAGTGGATGAATGGAAAAAGAAGATGTGGTACATATACACAATGCAATATTCATCCATAAAAAAAAGAAATATTGCCATTTGTAACGACATGGATGGACCTTGAGGGTATTATGCTAAGTGAAATATGTCAGACAAAAAAAGACAAATATCATGTGATATCACTTATATGTGCAATCTAGAAACAACCTCCGTTCCCCAAAATCAACCTCAAACTTACAGATGCAGAGAATGGATTGGTAGTTGCCAGAGGTGGAGGAGGATGCATGGGTGAAATGGATGAAGGGGGTCAAGAAAAAAAAAAGAAAAGAAAATTCTGATGTTGAAAATACAATAAGTAAAAAGAAAAATTCACTAGAGAGACTCAATTGCAGGTTTGAACTGGAGAAAAGAATCAGCGATCCTGAAGGTAGGTTGATAGAGACTATGCATTACAAAGAACAGAGAGGAAAAGGAAGAAAAACCCTCAGAAAATTGTGGGATATCTTATGTGTTTCAACATGTTTACAGAAAGAGTAATAGAAAGAAGAGAAAGCAGCAGAAAAAATATTTAAAGAGATAATGGCTGAAAACTTACAAAATTTGAAGACAAACATTAATGTGCACATCCAAGATGCTCAATAAATTCTAAATAGGAAAAATATAAAGATATTCACACCAAGACACCACAGTAGTAAACATGCAGAACGGCAATTAGAAAATTTCGAAAGTAATTAGAGGAAAACTACTCGCCATGTCCAAGAGAACACCAATAGAATTAACAGTTCATCAGAAACATATTCAAAGTGCTCAAAGGAAAAAACTATCAACCAAAAATCTTATATCCAGTAAAAGTACATTTCAAAAAATGTAGGTGAAATAAAGACATTCCGAGATAAACAAAAACTGAATTTTTTGCTAGCAGAGCTACCTTACAGGAAATACTAAAGGAAATCCTTCAGGCTGAAAGAAAACGACCTCAGATGGT
>NW_011888782.1:25210282-25215756 GCF_000151845.1 Pteropus vampyrus | reverse complement strand
GCTCAATAAATTCTAAATAGGAAAAATATAAAGATATTCACACCAAGACACCACAGTAGTAAACATGCAGAACGGCAATTAGAAAATTTCGAAAGCAATTAGAGGAAAACTACTTGCCATGTCCAAGAGAACACCAATAGAATTAACAGTTCATCAGAAACATATTCAAAGTGCCCAAAGGAAAAAACTATCAACCAAAAATCTTATATCCAGTAAAAGTACATTTCAAAAAATGTAGGTGAAATAAAGACATTCCAAGATAAACAAAAACTGAATTTTTTGCTAGCAGAGCTACCTTACAGGAAATACTAAAGGAAATCCTTCAGGCTGAAAGAAAACGACCTCAGATGGTAATTTGAATTCACACAAAGGAAAAAAAAAGAACACTTAAGGTAATTATATAATTACAAAATAATAGTGTAAATGCATATTTCTTATGTGATTTAAAAAGCAATTTATGAAACAATATATATAAAATTGCATTGTTGGGCCTATATATAACATATAAAAATGTAATATATTTTCTTCTAATAACAGCACAAAGGAGGAGGTGGGTGGGAGCAAAGTTGTGTTTGAGTAAGCAGATGACTCTAGATGAATATATCAGAGCAAATGAAGAAAGCCAGAAATGGTAAATCAGAAGTTATTATACAAACTTTATAAATATGTTTGCTCTTCTTTCTTCTCTCAACTTTTATAAAAAACAAAATTGTATAAAGTGATAATTATAACAATACATTGTTGAGCTTGTAACACATATGAGTGTAATATGTATGCCAAAAATAACTCATAAAAGAGAAAGAGAAAATAGAGCTATAAAAGAGTAGCATTTTTATATCTTACCGAAATGAAGTTAGTATACATCCGAAGTACACTCTGGTAAGTTAAGATTTATATATATTAACTCTTAGAGCAACCATGAAAAATTCAAAAAATATAGTGAAAAATTTATTAAAGAAATTAGAGTTACACTAGAAAACATTACTTAATGCCAAACAAAGCAGTAAAGGAGTATTAGAGGAATAAAAATGACATGAGATATACAGAAAACCAAAAGTAAAATAACAGATGTAATCCAACTATGTCATTAATATCATTAAATGTGAATAGATTAAACAATTCTATCAAAAGATAGAGGTTGTCAAACCAGATTTTTTAAAAAATTGAGATCCAACACTATGCTAACTGAAGGCAACACAAAAAGATACAAATAAGTTAAAAGTAAAAGGGTGGGAAAAGGTCATGCAAACAGCAACCATGAGAAAACTGGAGTAGCTATAATGATATCAGACAAAATAGATTTAAACCAAATAGTTACTAGAAGAGGGACATTTAAAGCAATAAAATGGTCAATCCACACACACACACACACACACACACACACACACACACACACACACGGCTACAAAGTAAATGAAGAAATACCTAACAGAATCAAATAGAGAAATATAATTCCACAATTCTATAATAATTATTGGAAGTGTCAATAATCAACTTTCAATGATACAAGAACTAGGCAGAAGACTGAAAAGAAAACACAACTCTTGAAAAATGCCATGTACAAGATCTCTGTACTGAAATCGGTAAAGTAGTTTGCAAAAAACAAATTTTTTTATTCATTTAAATGGAGGGAAATCCCATATGTATGGATTAGAAGACTCAATATTAAGATAATCTGTCAAAATTATATCTAGATTAGAATCCAGTATAAATCTAACATATCTTTTTGTAGAATTTGGCAAATTTTATATAGAAATGCTAAGAATCTAGAATAATGAAAAAATTCTTGGAGAACAAAGTTGGAGGATTTCCCTACCTGATTTCAAGATATACTATAAACCTACATTAATTAGTGTGGTAGTCGAAAATAAGATAGACAAATAGACCAATGATTATAGAAGAGAGTCCAGAAGTAGACCCACACATTTATGGCCAATTTTTGACTAAGGCACCAATAAAAATCAATAAAGATAGAAAAACCTTCCTAACAAAATAATGATGGAACTGAGCAAGCATATAGAGAAAAAATGGACTTCATTCCTACCTCACACCATAATCCAAAATTAAATTGAGATGAATTATAGTCCTAAAAATGAAATCTAAAAATTAAAAAGCTCTTGAAGAAAACGAAGAATAATATCTTTATGACCACATGGTTGACAATGATTAAACAAGAATCAAAAAATAATCACAATAAAAGAAAATATTGATAAATTGTCTTTCAAGTAAATTAATCTTCTGCTCACCAAAAGATATTTCATTTTCACTAAGAAAATGACAAGTCACATACTGGAAAAAAATATTCACAATATCTATACCTGACAAGACAACAAAAATACATAAAAAATTCCATTCAAGCTTCGGCATTAACTTAGCTCTGTAAACTTACATAATTTAAACTCTTTGAACTTATTATTTCTTAGCTATAAAACATCAAGGCTGATCTAGAATATCACAAAGGTCCTTTTCTAAATGATTTTTTGAACCTATAGCAAGTTTATTGGTACAAATTATGTAAAGAAGGAGATCATCGGAAGGAACATGAACAAAATGGTTTTGGTAATTGACAATAGCATCTTAAGTACTTCTGGGTATGGGAATTTACATTAAAATAGAAACTCAATATTTATTTACAAAGAAAAAGTATGTGAGACTCCCCAACAAGGATAGGAAAACCATAATTAAGGATATTTTATGAATGCCATTGGACGGCAGAATGGCAGATAGTAAGAATTACAGTTTTTTAATCGACTGTGCCTATCTTTGTATTTGTCAGGAAAGTGGTGGAAGAGAAAAAAAGAAATATTAGAAATAAAAATGTAGTGCTTATTATAAGAAGGAATTTGATACCATTAAACAAACTACTTAGTATGTACCACAATACTGAATTTTTATAAATATAATATTAAATTTGTAGCATCTCCTTAAAGGTCTTTTTAAAAGCCAATAACCATTTCTCTTGAAAATGTAAGCTTTGATTAGGTCTTTTTGAAAACCTCTTCTAATTTGTATTATTCATGATCTATCTTCAGATGAAGCCAGGTCATTTATTAAAGTAGATATTTCATATGAAAAAAGAATAAAAGAATTTACATCTTTCCATCATCATGTTCAATTGCCCTTTGGCTATCAATTAGTTATTGCTCATTTTTTTTCTGTATTGCTTGTTACAACAAACTGGAAAGATGAGTGAAAAAGGTGAAGAGAAATATACTCAATTAGTGTGATAGCTTTGCAGATTGTTACTAAACTTAGTGTGGTGATCACATCTTAAGATAAATGTCAAATCACTATGTTTTACACCTGAAACTTGTATATTTTATGCCAATTATATTTTAATAAAAAAGATTTAAAAACATTCAGAATAATTGTTGTAACACAAGCATAGAAATGTAGTTTTTCACAGGGGGAAAAAAACCCTTTAAACTTATAGGAATTAAGAAATAAGAATTATCTACAAAGTTAGCAAAATTTATCTTATTTTTTGTCATTTTATTTTCAGGTTTAACTGAACTGAATGACAGTCCAGTTCCCCTGGAACTTGAGCGCTGCAAGTCTCCCACTTCAGGTAAACATGAGGGTATTTTTCAGGCTTTTGGTCACTCACTGCAGTAATCTATTACTTTACTTTCTTAATTCTTATAATGTAAAATTTCTAATTTTAGTAAAAGTGTAATTGAGTTTCTGAAATTTAACCATAATCAAATTTGATTACAAAATTAAATAGAAATAAATGTCTTTAAAGATATTTTGGCCTCCCAAAAATTAAAATCAGAGGCATGAGTGCAATACTTTTAAAGACATTTCAAACGAGGTTATTTTTAAGATATATTAAAAATTCCAAGTAAAAAATTGGTAATATTACACAGAAACTCTATCTTTTTATAGGTAAAACTGAATTACTGGGAAATATATATCATAGGTGCAGTATCATGTGATATCATCACTCTGGACTGTAGTGTGGAAACATGTACACTTGTCCCTCAATTTACTTGTCCTTTCCATGCGTCTTTTTTTTACGTGGAAGGAAACCACATAAAGAGAGTACACCAGTATGAAACAAAAAATACTAAATAGGCCCATATAAATCATAAAAATATTTATTTCACATATTTTCACAAAAATGCTAATGAAAATTCAGAAAAAAAAACAAATTTTATTCGCTGTCAGTGTCTGTACTGTAAACTAAAGCAAACAACCTTCTCTTTTTAATTGGCACAAAGTCACTATCTTCATCGCTCAAAATATTTGGAAGTACTACTTTGGTTTCCTTATTTATGTTTTGGATGATCTTTTTCCAACCCTGTCTTTTGCTAAGTTTTCATAAATTCTTTGATACTCACTGAAACATTTTAAAAAATCTTTTCAAAATTTTAAAGCCCATTGGATGTTTGGATCAATGTCTAGAATTGCAGCTTCCAGTTTTGTGGCCAGTTAAAGAGCTTTGTAAATATTTTCTGCAGTGAATGAAACTGGTCCTAGGTCACAGCCATATTCATTGGCAGGATGGTCTGCAGATATTCAGTGAATTAATTTATCAGTTCACTCGTGATCAACTAGTAATTTGTTAATGTCATCTAAATTCGAATTGTCAGAATCTTCTTGAAATTTATTTAATGAATTAATAATGCCAGTTAATCCCTCTTCAGTTGTTGGAACCATATTCCCTGGTACAACCACGTCAGGTCATATTACTTTCCAGCAAGCATTTAAAGTTGATGGCTTTATATCACTCAATGCTTAAGCAATATTCTTGATACAGCTTAAAATTTATTTATATTTATTCCAGGGTTCTATAAGTGATTCATTATCTTCAAATTCATTAAAAATATCATTAACACTCCATTTAATATAATTAATCTTAAAGGTGGAAATAATGCCTTGATCTAAAGGTTGGATTAAGGAAGTTGTATGTATGTGATGGCAAATATACAACTTTTATATTTGGATGTTCTAAATTGTGTAGATGACCAGGTGCATTATTTAGAAATAAAAGTATTTTAAAAGACATTTTTCCTTCATATAATGTTCAGCTTCTGTAGCAAAACATTTATAAAACCAGTCCTGAAAAACATCAGTAGACACCTATCCTTTTTTATTTGCCATCCAATGAAGGAGAAGATCATTAATAATTGTCTGCTAGTATTAGTTCTTTGTACATTGCTGAGTTAAGCTATTGTTTTTTAGAAATAGTAATTGTCAATAATGGAAATGAAAAATAAAGAATCACGTAAAATGAGACCACTCAAATGGAAATCGTATATAAAAGTCCATGTAAACGTGGGGTGAGGGGGATGTTTACCACATATAAAAAAATCTTGTGTAAAAAAAATATCGCATATATCAAGGGATGGGTGTATATTCATTGGCAAAAAATTTTTTAAATAATATTTTGGAAGTAAAACAGCAAGGTAAAACATGAACCCATTAAAATATATTAAAAATTTGAATATAAAGATTCCTAGAAGTAAATT
>NW_011888782.1:25206913-25208787 GCF_000151845.1 Pteropus vampyrus | reverse complement strand
TTTACCATTAATCACCATTGTTCATTTCATATTATGTGTTCTTCGCCTGAACTCTACCTTGTTTACTATTAATACCACAACTCCTGTTTTTTTTTATTTGGAATTTTTTTGTAACTTTAGTCTTACCTCTCCTGGGATAAATTTTTTAATTGAGGCATAGTATATAAACCTCAAAGTGCATAAATCTTAAGAGTTCAGCTAAACTAGTTTCCAGTAATGAATACACCGTGAAAACAACACCTAAATCAAGATATAGACTGTCACTAGAACCTTAGAAAACTCCCTCATACCCCTCTCAACCACAAACCCCCACAAAGGTCCCTACTGTTTTGACTTTTATCACCATGGATTAGTTCTGTCAGTTTTGGACACATATAAATATAGTCATGAAGTATTTACTTCTTTTCTTGCTTATTTTGCTCAAAATTATGTATATAATATTCATCTATGGTGCTGAGTGATTTTTATTGCTTGTGTAATCTCAATTTATTTATGTAGTTTATTTTTGTTGAACATTTAGGTGGTTTTCAGTTTGGGGCTATTATAAGTAAAGCCATTATGGCTAATCATAAATAATTTGTAATGCAAATATAAACTAATTTATGTTATACATGTATCTGGGAGGGGAATTTTGGGGTCATATGGTACTTATGCATATACATATATGCATATGTTCAGCTTCAGTAAATCCTTCCAAGTTTTCTAAAATGGTTGTACCAATTTTACATCCACTAGCAGTGTATGAATGTTATTTGTTCCACATTGTCAATGTTTAATTTTTTTCGATTTTAGTTATTCTAGGGTGTATGTAGTGCTCATTGTGGAATTAAATTGCATATCCCTGGTGTCTAATGATTTTGATGAGCTTCTTTTATGTTCATTGACTACTTTTAACATTCTTTTATAAGTTATCGAATCTTTTACTGATTATAATTGTGTTGTCAACTTTCTCTTTTTAATATATAGGAATTCTGTGTATATATGTAGACAGAAACATACATAGAAGTTTTTTCTTAGATGTATATAGTGCAAAATATCTTTCCCTATTCTGTGACTTGCCTTTTACTCTCTTAAAGGTGGTCTTTAAAAGATTTTTAATGCTAATATATCAATATTTTCTTTTGTTAGTGCTTTTTGTCTTGTTTTAAAAAAATATCTTTCCATTCCAAGATCATGAAGCTATTTTTCTATATTATCTTCTAAAAGTCTTATGGTTTTACCTTTTACGTTTAAGTTCAAGTTCCATTTGGAATATATGTAATGTGAAGAAGGTGTCAAGTGTCCTTCCATTTAGGTATCCAGTTGATGAACCCCATTTATGGGAAAACTATCATTTCCTCCGCTGCACTGTAATTGGTACTTTTGCCACAAATTAGTGTACTTTACTGTGTATGTTTGTTTCTAGACTTTATGTTCTATTTCTTTGGCATGTTTATCTATTGTTTATCCATTTCCATAGTTTTAATTGCTGTAACTTTATAGTATGACTGATAGTGTAGGTTCTCCAATACTTTATAGTATGACTGATAGTGTAGGTTCTCCAATTTTGGTTCTTTTTTAAAACCTAGCTATTCTAGGTCTTTTGTATTTCCATATAACTTTAGAAACAATTTAACTGTTTGCACACAAATAAATATGCTTGGATAGTGAATGCAATTTCATTGGATCTATAGATCAATTGGGCATAATTAGCATATTCACCAATATTGAATTTTTCATTTGATATCTCTCTTTTTCTGTGTCTTCTTTACTTTCAGTAATATTTTTAGTTTTCTTTGTAAGGTGTGCACATCTTTCATTAGATTTCTTTTCTTTGTATTTAATTTTTTTATATTGTGAAATTTTAAATTTCTTTTTCTTATTGTTTGTGGCTA
>NW_011888782.1:25204244-25206863 GCF_000151845.1 Pteropus vampyrus | reverse complement strand
AAAAAAAAACAAATTTTATTCGCTGTCAGTGTCTGTACTGTAAACTAAAGCAAACAACCTTCTCTTTTTAATTGGCACAAAGTCACTATCTTCATCGCTCAAAATATTTGGAAGTACTACTTTGGTTTCCTTATTTATGTTTTGGATGATCTTTTTCCAACCCTGTCTTTTGCTAAGTTTTCATAAATTCTTTGATACTCACTGAAACATTTTAAAAAATCTTTTCAAAATTTTAAAGCCCATTGGATGTTTGGATCAATGTCTAGAATTGCAGCTTCCAGTTTTGTGGCCAGTTAAAGAGCTTTGTAAATATTTTCTGCAGTGAATGAAACTGGTCCTAGGTCACAGCCATATTCATTGGCAGGATGGTCTGCAGATATTCAGTGAATTAATTTATCAGTTCACTCGTGATCAACTAGTAATTTGTTAATGTCATCTAAATTCGAATTGTCAGAATCTTCTTGAAATTTATTTAATGAATTAATAATGCCAGTTAATCCCTCTTCAGTTGTTGGAACCATATTCCCTGGTACAACCACGTCAGGTCATATTACTTTCCAGCAAGCATTTAAAGTTGATGGCTTTATATCACTCAATGCTTAAGCAATATTCTTGATACAGCTTAAAATTTATTTATATTTATTCCAGGGTTCTATAAGTGATTCATTATCTTCAAATTCATTAAAAATATCATTAACACTCCATTTAATATAATTAATCTTAAAGGTGGAAATAATGCCTTGATCTAAAGGTTGGATTAAGGAAGTTGTATGTATGTGATGGCAAATATACAACTTTTATATTTGGATGTTCTAAATTGTGTAGATGACCAGGTGCATTATTTAGAAATAAAAGTATTTTAAAAGACATTTTTCCTTCATATAATGTTCAGCTTCTGTAGCAAAACATTTATAAAACCAGTCCTGAAAAACATCAGTAGACACCTATTCTTTTTTATTTGCCATCCAATGAAGGAGAAGATCATTAATAATTGTCTGCTAGTATTAGTTCTTTGTACATTGCTGAGTTAAGCTATTGTTTTTTAGAAATAGTAATTGTCAATAATGGAAATGAAAAAGAAAGAATCACGTAAAATGAGACCACTCAAATGGAAATCGTATATAAAAGTCCATGTAAACGTGGGGTGAGGGGGATGTTTACCACATATAAAAAAATCTTGTGTAAAAAAAATATCGCATATATCAAGGGATGGGTGTATATTCATTGGCAAAAAATTTTTTAAATAATATTTTGGAAGTAAAACAGCAAGGTAAAACATGAACCCATTAAAATATATTAAAAATTTGAATATAAAGATTCCTAGAAGTAAATTTTTTAAATAAGAAAAGAATTATTAACAGTAGAAATTGTTGGGTGGTGGGGTTATGAAAGGTTTGCTTATTTCTCTAATTTCTATTTATCTGATTTTTTCTGTACTATATAGTAATGTGTAAATTTTTAAGCACCAAAAATATTAGTTATATATTTGACATTGTAGATCTGTTTTCAGAGTATAAAAAATTATAATTTATTTTTATTTAAACTTTTTAACTTTATATAAATTCATCAACATTTAAATCTTTATAAAGCAATAAATTTTGACTTTTAGACACTCATTTAGAATTGTGACAGTTCTTCAATTTACTCCATCCATTAAGAGTTGTTTATCCTTATTCTTCGGAAATGTAGGCTAAGTAGAATCTTGGTTCTTGTGTAAATTTTTGTTTTAATCATATCTTTTTAATCTTTATTTTACTGTTTTTATTTTAAACTTGATCTCATATGTTTACCCTTTCTTTTGCATTCCTATTATCACCACCCTAATTTAAGTATTACCTCATCCTAGAGTATCACAAAAATTTTCTAACAGGTGTCTTTCCTTCTCTTTTTAATTGGCACAGGAGAGCTTTCCATCTCTCCTCCCTACAATTCATTTTGCATGTCATGTTGTAAAATTAATCTCCTTAAAAATATTACTTTGATCCTATGACAGAAACTCCAATATAAAATATCATTCAATATCCTATGCCAAATTTAAATAACATACTTTAAATTCTCATCCGTAATCTGAATTTGAATAGTAATACACTTATATGGTTCAAACATCAAAAAGAAATGGAATTTTAAAATTTCCCTTCTCTTCTTCCCCATTAAAAAAAAAACCAAACTGACAACCAATACTTGCCTGGTATTGCTGGAAAGAAAGAATATTGTTGCATACCCTAAAATGAGCAATTTGGGAATATCTATAAAGATTAGACAAGCATATACTCTTTTACCCAGCAACTCCAATTTTAGGAGTTTATCAGTAGATATACCTCCACACATTTAAAATGAGGAATGTATCATCCTCTTAAAAAATAAACAATTTTGTTAGTTTCTTATTTATCCTCTCAATTTGTGTTTGTAAAAAAAAAAAAAAAGAATTCTTTTTTGCTTCCTGTTTTATGCAAAAATAGTGTATCTAGTTCACTGTACTTTGCTTATTTCACTTTACAGTGTAACTTGTCTTTCCATTTCATTAATTTTCTTATTCTTATTTACAGTTATATGATATTGAATTACATGATGTACTAAAACCTATTTAATCATTTCATCTATTAAAGGACAGTTTGGTAC
>NW_011888782.1:25201027-25201454 GCF_000151845.1 Pteropus vampyrus | reverse complement strand
TTGGTTTTTAGTAGACATTCTTTTCGTCCTCTGCCTATGATTTTTCTTTTTATTAGTGTTGAGCAGTTCTGGAAACACTACGACTTTTTTTTTTTGGCAAAGCAGACTCAGAGGATTTTGCATACAATCAAGTACAGTGCTTCAAAGAAGGAAGGTTTTGACTATTTTTGTATTATGTTACTTGAGACAGAAATGATTGTGATAAAATTCAGTGGCTTACTTGAGACTGATTTGCTGGGTAGGTCTTTACTAGCTCTTTAAATTATAAATAATCATAATTGAGGAATGGGAGATTCTTTTAACAGCTTTTTAAATCATATTTATATTTGTTAAAAAATGTGAAATTTATTTTTCTGGGGAAAGTGTCAACAGAGTTTATCTTAAGAATATTGGAAAGAATCAGTTTTTGCTTATTCCATTCATTTCC
>NW_011888782.1:25200644-25200977 GCF_000151845.1 Pteropus vampyrus | reverse complement strand
TATCTAGTTCACTGTACTTTGCTTATTTCACTTTACAGTGTAACTTGTCTTTCCATTTCATTAATTTTCTTATTCTTATTTACAGTTATATGATATTGAATTACATGATGTACTAAAACCTATTTAATCATTTCATCTATTAAAGGACAGTTTGGTACCAATCTTCTGCTATGTCAAACAATGCTGCAGTGACTAACCTTGGTACATTCCTCATTTTAAATATGTGGAGGTATTTCTATCGATAAACTCCTAAAATTGGAGTTGCTGGGTAGAAGAGTATATGTTTGTCTAATCTTTATAGATATTCTCAAATTGCTCTTTTTAGGGTATGCA
>NW_011888782.1:25147296-25196623 GCF_000151845.1 Pteropus vampyrus | reverse complement strand
AAAAAAAAAAAAAAAGACTGTAACAGCAGTTTACAAAACTCATGAAGCTTATTAACTCTAGAGGTAGAAAAAATGAAAATATAAACAATTAAAATATTTAGATAACTCATGAATGACAGGATCAATATACATAATTAAGGAAAACTAGAATATTTGTAATACATTCTCACTTCTGTAAAAGGAATGCAGCTATGCCTCCTAACAAGTCTCCTTGATTTAAACACTCAGAAACAGTTAATTAGGTTTGACTAATAATGGCAGTTATGTTTGTATATGGGTGTAGCTCCCCTTTTCATGCATATATAGTATTTAAGATCCAATACTATTCTTTTTCCTTCCAATACTATTCTTTTGCCTTCTTTTTCTTAGTGCAGTGGTTCTCAAACTTAAGCCTGTATCAGAATCATGTGAAGAGTTTGTGAAAACAGACTGTTGAGTGCCAGAAAAATTTTAATGAAGTCTAGAGTGGGGCCTGAGATTTTGCTTTTCTAGCAAGTTCCTGGGAGATGCTAATGTTTCTGGTTTCTGTACCATTTGAGAACTGTGGTCCTGTGAAACTTTTTAAAATATTATTTCAGTAGTTACTTCATCTCTCAGGATCTATTTTGGGATCTCAGACACTCATCCATTTAAAGTCTGCTAAAAATAGATTAAAACATTGATACAAATATCTCTGATTAAGAGAGGTTGGAATCACAGAAGCTGGAGACCAGTAATTATTTTATAACTCTGATTTTCTATATGGATCTCAGACCCCCTTTTAGCCCAATAGACTAAAAGTAAAATAGAGTGAAATTTCGGACTATTAAATATTTCCTTGAGGATAATGAGAGAGAATAGAGTAGGAATGGGGAGCTGAAAGAATCCCAATGAGCCAAACAGAATGCTGATCTTCTCAGCTTCCAGGACAATTTAATCATTTCGTTATTTATTCATTTATCGAACTATTCAATAAATGATTTTCAGTATCTACAGTTAGATATTATGCTATCTACTGAGAAACTACTGAACAAAATAAATGTACTCCATGCCAAATGGAACTATCTACAGAAACCAACATTAAATTAATAATTTTACAAATTGTTTTTTTCTTAAAGCTTTGTAACCCTTTTTTGCTTACCAGGTAAGTTTATGCAATTTGTGTACTACATAAATATACCTCCAAAGCGGGTGAGCAGGAGCTAATATTCAGCCCTAGCTCTACTAGTTTCTGGCACAGAAATACATTCCCTTAAAGGAAATAGCACATTTTTCTTTGGATAAAGAGCTGAAAACTAACCAAGCCTTCAGCTGTAGGGTTATGTCTACCCACAAGGTGTGCATTTTTCTAATTTGTCCTCCTTTAAGTTATGCCTTTAAAAATCATTTGCTCAAATGAACATCTTTTACTAGGATAGCATTAGATCCTAATACTGCTGCTACTTATACAGCTATCCATCCTCATGATTCTCACTTTCCAAAATATACAATAGATTTATTATACTATTAAGTTTAAGTGAAGGCTAGGGTGATAGAAATATTTTTTTATTAAAATATATTTATTTAGATATCTTTACTAAAGATGCCTTTATTAAAATATAGAGGTGAATGTCACAAAATACTAACAAAGAAGTAACCAGTTCTGTTCTCAAATTTGGATTACAACTAGGTCTTATAGCCTAGTCTGAATGCTCCTTCTTTATGATTCTATGTGCCTAGAACTCTACTACAGCCTCCAAAGAAGAAAGCCTCTTCCCTCTAAACAGTCTTCTGTTGGGGCAGTACCAAAATACACAGATAAAGGCATAGAATAGAGATCTTTCCAAGTAGTTATCATGAAATTCGCCTCTAAGGTAAAAATTCTGGTTCATTTGGCTAAGAAATTATATGCCAATAGTTTTTTTTTTATTATTATTCCTTTCCTTTAGGACTTGCTACCAGAATTCCTGAGGCAACACCAGGCTTTTGTAGGAATGAAATTCCAGCTGTGAGACAGAGGAATCAAGTACATCACTTGCCAGGTGAAAGTGAAAATTTCTTTTATGAACAAGTTATTTATATCTCCACAAGTTTTCAGACTTCACAATTTGTCTCAAAACTTTATTCCTATCTGTTGTGCTGAAAACACAGGTCCCTCATGGTGAATGAATAAAAATTTCCTGAAGCAATGGCTAAAACCATAGATGCTGACTTCATGAGATACAGAGCAGGGATTCCTAAGGCTTTTGCGAAAGGTTTTGAAATGTTCCATAGAATTTTGACAGTGTTATTTTTCTACTCTAAACCTGAATAATTTTATCAGGCCTATAAGAAAAACTAGAGAGACCAACAGAGAATTCAGGGAAAATTTAAGAGCCAAAAAGAAAATAATGTAGTTTTGTAAAAATTCTCCATAATTCTTCAAAATACAATTAAATATTTTCTATGATCAGAAATAACTGCAATGATCATGGAAACTCCACCAAAGAAATGCCTCAAAGGGGCAATATTCTCTCTCAAAAATAGTGTGCAGAAAGGAAGGTCCTATATCTAAATTTTATGCACTCATTGAATATTTGATGCTGCTCATAGGGACCAAATCAGAAGCCAACATTGATTATGCAGCTTCTTTAATATAGGAAACCATTACAAAATGGTTATAACCAGATCGGCAACTTTAAGAAACCTGAATTGCCAAGGTTCTATACCCCAAATAAAGTAACTAAGAAACCTAAAGATAATTGCGATCAATAATTTTCCAGACAGTAGTTTCCTTTTTTCTTATGTAATACAACACCCCTATGATATGCCTTTTTCTGAGGAGAAAACTGAAGCCCACAGTATTTAAGTAAGTAGAGCTGGAATTCCAACTTAGTTACATTTGGTTGTAAAGCCTGTGCTTTTTCCTGGTTTTCATTAATAAAATGAGAAAAATAAATATGAGAATTACAAAAAATAATCACAATTGAAAGCAGTGAGAAAGTGAGAAGCTGCTGAGTCACGAAGAGACAATGTTTTAACAAAGAAATTCAAAATAGATATACTTTGCATAAAATACCGGAAACACAGTTTACCATTTAAATTCCATGAAAAATTGGTTTTGAAAATAATTTTTAGTTTTTATAGTTCATAAAATCAACAGATTATCACATTTTGAATTTATTAGGCCTTGTTTGCTAAAAATTGTAATCAACGTTGGTATAGTACTTTAAAGCAAACAAGCTATTTTTTCATTTGTATTATTTGATCTAGAGCAAACTATAAAATTGGTATTGTTCTCATTTTATATGGATGGAGAAATTATGGCTAAGAAAAAAATTCTATAACATCCAAGGTTACCCCTACTAGTAAAATGGCTTAGTCTGAATCAACTCAGTTCTTCAGACTTTAAGGTCCTCTGACCCTAAATTATTTGACCTGTTTTCACTTTTTAAAAAGTCTGTGGAAGAGCCTACTTCTCTCTGGGAGTTTATAATTCAAGATAAACAAGAACAGAAGTAAAGATTCACAATTATTTAACACTTGTTCATATGACACTAAGAAAAACTCACTGATTCATTAACATCTAGATAGAAATATAATACATATTTTGTGGTAGCAAGAATAATAGAGTCATAATAAACATTTTTATGTTGGGGAAAATTCTGATAAAGATAGCTCTTTGCCTGATTATATCTTAGCCACTTCTGAAGAACATAAAAGGGAATATAACAACACAATTAGAGTCATATAGCCTTTTCAGGGCTCCACCTGTCATGGTGACCCCAAAATTGTGTGTGTGTGTGTGTGTGTGTGTGTGTGTGTGTGTGTAACTGTGCCTATATACATACCAGGTGTTTTTGTCCTATCTTAGTTTCTGGCTTGGGGAAGATAGAGGCAAATGAAATTCATTACTATATTTTGACCGATTAATTAATCTATAGATAGATAAATTTATTTTTTAATTTAATGTTAGATTTATTTTACAGAAGATATCTAGGCTACGCAGATGGCATCTTCTATATTGCTTAATGGAAAGGGCATAGCTTTGGAGTCAGATATTTGACCTTACTCTGCCACTTTCTACCGTTATAACTTTAGCCAAGTTTCTTACCTTTAACTGTGTGCTAGTGTCCAGATAGTCAATAATATATAGTAATAGTTATTATAAAAAGCAGTGTTGAACATCCATGGCCTAAAGAGATTGAACCTGGTCTCCTTAATCATTTTAAATTTCTAAATATTAGTGATAGCTTATTCATAATAAAATAGAAACCCTTCATTGGGAACCAGAAAGTCAATCCAGTTGTTTCTAATCAAGAAACACTAATCAGAAGTTTGAATTGGTAACTTCTACTTTAGCTCTTTATGTTATTTCTCATTAAAACAGTAACCATATTCAGACTGATTCAGGGTTCACTGTTTCTAAAATTCTGATTCAAATGTGAAACCAAGGATCTGACTGAGACTTATTTGAAGCCAATACAAAAATCCCTCTGATGAGCCAGGCTGTACTATCTATCTATTGGTTTTGAATTGAATTAGGAGTTAGGAAAAGGGCATATGAATGTACAGCTGATTGAAGATGATACCAACAAGATACATGAAGCCCACAAGGCAAAACATTGTTTTAATGCCTAAAGTTTTTTTCATATTTAGGGCTGAAGATCAAAGATAGGGCTGAGCATATGACCTTATTCTGGCATAAACTATGGTAAGCCACCAGCCTATCCTGCCTCATTACTGTAACTGAACTTGAGTTTGGGAGGAGGAAAATCTAGGAGTTGAGAATAGTCTTGCTAAGGTTTATAAATCTGATGCTGTTGTAGGGCTTGGCCATCATGTGACTTTTAGGCCTGAATTTATAGGTAAATATTAATATGTATTTTGCCATCAGCCAATCCTTTCACTCATTTGCAGCATCTTTGGTCTCTTATGCCATCCTATCTAACAATTTCTAGGTAAGTCAAAAGGTGATAGATGTGATTAGGTAAGTGATTAACCCTGTCTGTGGGGATGCTTTCCTTTGACCTTTTTGTTTGTTTAAACTCAAATTTATTGATATATATTTATATAAAATAAAATTCACATTTTTTAGTGTATAGTTATGAATTATTTTTTCTTTCAGAAATGTATGCCATGACATGTTAAAGTAACAAGAATTTTCTGGCAGTTTGCCCAGAATCTAACAGGATTAGAATCATAAGAAATCAAACACTTGCTACAGCTATATTCCTTGCCCTGCAGCTGGATTACCTACAGTACAGTTGGCTGTGTTACTGTCTATTAGCCAAGACAGGTAGTTTTTCTATGTGAGGATGTACAACATGACTTAGAAGTTTTCATAGAGAATAAGTCCATTATGAATCAAGTGTGTGATGTTATTCTTGAAAAGAGAGTGGTCACTTAGGAAGTACTATTGTGCACAGCAAATAAATTGTATATAGTACTATGTACAATTAGAGGCCTTATCAAGTATGCTGTGTTTAATTCTACACATTAGATTTTAAGTAGGACATGTTGCCCGGATAAGTCATTCCTGAAATATAATACCATAGAATGACGATCTTTTCTTGCCAACTAAGTTCAATAATGAAAATAATAGCTAATATTGAATGGTTCTTATATATCACACCACGCTAAGTAATTTACACATGTTCCCTTAAATAATGCTGACAAGATCCCTATGAAGTAAGGGCTATTATCATCCTCTATTTTACAGAGGAAGAAAAACAGTCTTCCTGAAATAAGTAACTACTACACCAGAGTCACTCAGTTGGTAAATAGCTGAGTCACAATTTGATTCCAGCTTACTTGTGTTCTTGATCATTGGGCTTTACTTCATCAAATACATGGAAACCTGCCTTGGAGAAAAGCAAAAGTCTTTGCGGTGCTTTACAGAGGGGGAAACAGGCATCTAGCATTTTCTAATAGGGACATTCCTATCATAACTACCACTATCTATTCCTCATCAGAAAATGGAAAATTAAAGATAGATATGATATAAAATTGTTAATAGAAAAGTACCTGTTAAAGAATATATATAACTAATCATAATACCTTAAGAAGCTCAGCAAAGTGTTATCTATATCTGTATATTGGTATCTAATTTAACAACTAAGGACAATATGGCATCTCTTGTATGGAAAATCTAAGATGCATCTCAGAAAGTATTTTTTTGTGGAAGGGTCCTAAGTTAAAGTCCCATAGGTTGGTTAATGGTTATAAAATCATAAAACATTATTTCTCAAAATGTGATCTGCCAACCTCTTGGCATCAGTATCACCTGCAACACTTTTTAAAATACACATTTCTGCTGCTCTACTGAGAATATCTGGAGATGGCCCCTAAGTCTCTTCAGTTACTTTATGATCTGGCATGTGAGAACATGAATCAGTTACTCCTTATTGCTCCAGAGGTTAGAACTGGAGCAAAGTAGTAAATGATAAAGGAAAGTTTGAGCTCAAAAGAAGGAAATTCTGTAGCAATATAGCAAACCCCAAATTGGATTTTTTAAAAATACCTTTGAAGATTTCTGTCATGGAACTATTCAAAGATGCCAAGAATGTTGTAGGAGAAATACTTGCATTGAGAGGGTATTTGACTAGATGACCTCTAAAATTCCTTTGAGCCAGGACTCTCCATCTCTCTTCTCTGTGCAGCATGCCAAGCCAGTGTGTAGTAAGAAGTCTGTTTCCCATTTTCTCCCCTTTGACCAACAACATCAAATAATAATGGTGCACATGGTTTAGCTTAGATAATGGTAAAAATTAAGAAATTCAGAAAGCTGCATTCCCAGAGGCACACTGCAAAGGTTAATGTGTGTAATATGTACTGTTTTCATTTTATGTATTTCCAAGACTTCTCTTGCTTCCTCTTACCCCATACATCTTCCAACCCAAATTTCTCAAATTTTAACGTATAACATACTCCTCTAACACTTACACATACTTTCTCAATTTGCATAGCCCTCTTCAGAGTAAACTCTCCCCCCTACCTTCTGACTTTGCTGTTATTTTTCAACATTCATTAGGGAATCACTTAGTGTACATCTACTCTATGCCAATACTTCATTAGGTATTGGGAATACAGTTCCTATCTTTGGAGAACTCAAGTTTCAAGATGTTAGTGAGTAGTACGCAGACCAAAAAGAATCGAGTATAATAAAACGGGTTAAGTATTATCAAGGAGATGTGCACAAAGTGCTATGTTAAGATAATAGCACCAGATGAAGCCTTAAGTTTAAAGCTGCCTTCAATAAGTAGGTGATTTTTAAGCTGTTCTGAAGAGTAGGAGTTTATTAGTTGGACGAGGGATGAGGAGGATCATTCTGGGCATAAATAACAGAGGACTGTTATTAACATTCTTATTAAAGAAGATCCCTAATTAGTTCCATTAACTAATCATTCCATTCCCTTTCCCTCCCCCAGTTACATAATTTAAGATGATATTTGTGAAGGGGCCTCAGTTTTTAGATAGGAAGTCATGTACAGGAAGCCAAAAAGGTAGGTGGTAAAGTAGAGGGGGTGGGGATTCTCCAAAGTGGAGCAGTTTTGAGAACCAGAATAAGTTAGATACTAAACTATAGGAGATGAATTCTCCATTAAAATAGTGGGGCATGAAAGGCATCTGACTTTGTAGTCATTGTCCTGTTGTATGCATCTGCCTTTTGATCAATAGGCAGAGACTGTTGCTCTCTTTTTAAAAACTCTTTGAAATCCATTTTTGAAATATTATATAGGTATGTTGAAGTACCTTATTTAAAAACAAAATAGGAAAATTAAGATAAATCATAAAACAAATCTTTACATTATAATTAGTTCCTATTTAAAAAATTAAATGAAAGATTAAATAGAAAATATCCCGCTTTCTCAATCCATCTAAACTATGAATCAATATAAAATATAAAATAAAGTATATTTTAAAATATACTTTATTTGCAGAAACATTTGAAATCTTGCTCCCTGGCATATATCATCAGTTTGGCTCAAATAAACTCATTAAAATTTAAAATATAGATATAGATATATACTTTAGTTGCAACCTCTTATAAAGCATAAGTATTACATATATTTCTATAGTTTGCCATATTTTGATATAAATAACATCTTTTTGTTTGTGCTAATTCTAAACCCAAATTACTAAAATTTAATTTATTGATCTTCCCTAATCTTAATGGCATTATTTCTTAATGTCTTTTCAAAATGATAACCACCTGCTATTATTTTTATTAGAATAATAATACTTAGTTTATTTTTATAAGTAGTTTAGCATGGCATATTGTAGTTAGCAAACTGCAGCCCACAGGTTAAAATCCAGTTTGCCACCTATTTTGATCTGACTTGTGAATTAAGAATGAAACACTTAATTTTTAAGGTAAAAAAATCAAAATACAAATAATATTTTATCAACACAAAAAAATACATTTACGTTTATATTATATTTAGATTCTATAAACCTATTATAAAATGTATTCCAATCATATTCCAAATGAAACAGATAGAATCAAGAATGTTAACAGATAAGAAAACTAAAATGCAAATTGATGAAATGATTTTTTTCAAAGCTAAACATATAGGTGGTAACAATTCATAAATTTGTGAGCCACATTTTCTGATTTTAAATTGAGTATTCTTTCTACTATATCATCCAGCATCTTTATTTTAAAATAACTTTCCTAGTTGTAAAAATTATCACCCAGAAAGTATAAATTAATTGGTATCATCCATTAGAGTCTTAAGGTAGTAATTGATAATGATTTCTAACATAATTTCCCCTAATGCATTAATACGATAACGTACATTCTAGTTAAATATTTGGAGATATCCAATGTAAAACTTTTATTAACAGATAAATAATGAATGCTTTTCCATAAATTGCAGGAGTTTTCTTGGTTTATTCGAACATTTTCTGATAGCTTGGTTTATAATAATATAATTAAATTCATTTTCAAATATTTTGTATTTCCAAGATTTTCTTATCTACTGAATTTATCATTGTAGTGTTCAATAATGAAATCATTTCACCTGCCACGGGCATGGTAACATTTCTTTGACTACATCATATACATACACTAGAATTTTTTTTTCTATTTCAAAAAGCTGTTGACAAAGTTCATGTTTTTACCCTTATCATTGTTATTTATGATATGACCTAATATATTTATTGCAATACTTCTTTACTTATTAGATTTATCTAAAATTTTTGGTTCTTTCCAAATTAAATATGAAATCACTTCTTATACTACATGTGAAAAAAACTATGCAAAGATACACTTAAATATTTATTGTAAGAACAATTACTTTTCTCATGTTTCTGTTTGCATATTAAATATTTACTACTGAATGGCAATGAACTAACATTGAACAATATTTCTGCTTCCATACATGCTCACTAAATGTAATGTTCATCAGGATTTTAATAATTATACTGTAAGACATACTGTTCCCCCACACTTTTCTTTAATTTTATATAATTAACAGCTACCTTTTTCCTTTTTCTGTTGTTTCAGTTAAAGGATCAAGAAAGTTAAGTCTGCCAACAGATCTTAAGACTGATCTTGGTACGGTAGGCAAAAGCCAACAATTTTAAGTTGTCTTATATTCATTTGGCTGAACATTTTTACCAACCAGTCCATGAATAACACAAGTTTCTCAGATGGCAATGCTTGATGTCTTTCCAAAAAGGCGTTCTAAAATCATCATACAGTTCTGTTGGCAGCATTCGACATTTTGTTTGTTAACAATCATTTTACAAAATTATGTTTTATAAATCATTATATACCAAGGTATATAATGTTTGTTTTCTTTTTATCATGAAAATGTTTTTAAACATTAAATAGTCACTCATATGGGCCCTTTTGACTGTTATCATGTAAATGAGCATCATTTTTTCTGGAGTTATTTTCCCTATTTTATATTAATATCATTTAGAGTTAATGCTATTTAATTTAAAAAAAATTTGATATGTAAAAGAATGGAGCTTTGGCTTCATTAAATAGGACTTCATAATTTTTGGTTCAGAATTTTTATCTGCTTGTTCCAGCATGGTTTCTTTTTTGAAATTTAGTCAAATTACCTTTATTCTGACTTAAAGAAGCCATACCATAAATCCTGCTACTGTCATGGTTGAAATAACAAAAATAATTAATCTTTGCATTATTCTTTAGAGTTTACAAAACTGTTTCACGTGTGTCATTAATAAATGGTAAATTTAAGATTTGAACCTAGATCACAGAACATAATACCTAAAATTTATGGAGAATATTAACATACCTCTTCTCATTGTATCTAAATAACTTAAATATTACATTTAAAATCTAATTACATATAATCTTATATGAATTTGATAAATAGATAATATAGTATTTTTTAATTTTTATTTTTTACTTTTTTTTACAGTAAGGCATATATATATTTACACTGTGTGTTCAACTTCCATAGTTAGATTTCTTTCTGTTATCACATATTTAACCCCCTTTACCCCATCTACCTATAGTATTTTTTTAAATACAAAGCACTGACATAGTAAATTATCATTAGTTCAATATTATCATTAGTTCAATAAAGAAATTATGAAGTTAATCAGAATTTTATTAGTGTAACTGATGTCAAAGGAAAGCTCAACATTATAGTTCCATTTATTGACCTTCTACTATGTGTCAGACACTATGCTATATAATTTGTACAAGTTATCTAAGATAAGGTAGGTAGACATTGTTCTCACTTCACAGATAAATTAAGGCTATGAAAAAATTGAATTTGCCTAAAGTCACACAACTAGTAGCAAAACTGAATTTAAATCAAGGATATATCATTGCAAAGCTTATAGCCGTATAACCACCTATCATTTTGTATAGCACGTACTGTGACAAATGTCAAAGGAAGACTATTTAAATAACGCCTTTTTCTAGAAAAATATGCATTCTGATATTTATTCATGTAATTTCCACAATCATAAAATTTTTCCTAGAATGTTGAAAAATAAAAATAAAAGAGAAAGAAGATTTCTAGCCCACTTATATATTTATTAGAAGTAGCAAAGAAATCAGTTATAATTCTAATCTGGGTGTCAGCCACAATTGTTACTAATAAATATATTAATAAACAATTTCTACAAATGTCTGTCAAAATCTCCAATTATCTCCCTCCTAATGGCTTTGTTTTTCATGCATACTTTAAGCAAAGATGAATTATGAAAACTCAGATATATGGAAAAGATAAGATAATCAAGTCCTTGTTATTTTATTAAAGAATTTTTTATGCCTAAAAAGATTCACAATAACATTTTATTAAGTCTGCATTTCTAAATATGTAATTAATATAATTTCATTTTTAGAACATCTTTCCAGAAAAAAAAGCATAAAGCTTCTGAAAGAGAATAATGTCTATATGTATATAAATTCTTCCAATATAAAACATTGGTTTAAATTATACCCTGGGTTGCCTGTAACATGTTTAAAAAAAATATTTTCCAGTAGTGTATAATCTATTAGTGAAGGAGGAAGATATTTAAGAAGCCGTTGCAGAAGGTCAAATAAGGGCCCGAAGTAGGATAACAACAATAAAAATGAACAAGAGGAGAGAAGGAATTACCATGGGAGACTTTACAATTGATGGGATTGAGAACAGTCAGGGAAGAGGGTTGATAAGGCATATGAAATAGGGGAGTCGGTATGACTACAGACTATTGAGACTAGCTCTCATTGAGAATACCTGGTTTGAGAGGAAAAAGAAAATGAGTTTCAGTTGCTACAGGGACATCCATGCTAAGCATTCAGTGAGCAATTAGAAATGTATGGCTGGAGTATAGGCAGGATCTTAAGCCCAAAGTAATAGATAACATTTATCTATATGAAGGTATTTATCTATATAAAGTGAGTGTGTATATGAGCTGTTCACTAAAGATGAATGAAAAATGACATTATGTTGGAGAGCACTGGATACTAATGTAACTTCTTAGTACAACAATCCTTAACTAGAGTTGTATAACAGTAATAGTAAAATAATAGTAATAACAGTGAAAACCTCATACATTGGACTTCTAGAAGTTAGAACTCTTAAGTATTAGCCTTTTATGAATTGCCAGATTCTTTTCATTTTTAACAAAAATATATATATTTCTCTTTCCTAATAAACTAGATTTTTCCATTAAAAACCTAAAAATAAATTTACATAAAATTCAACCCTTGCTGGCACATAACTGTATGAATATATTGTTATATAACCATCATAGAAGATGATAAATGAAACATAGGCCCCCATGAGCCCTTAAAAACAAAAATCTACTACAGGCTGTTATCCAACCAACGAAAAGGAGAGGCCATGGTCAAAGGACAAGTAGTGACTATTTAATTAATTATAGAACTAAAGTTAAACAGTGACAAATATAATTATAAAATAGAATGTCAACTTAAAATCTATAACAATATAGATATAATAGTGTAATTTTAAAATTAAGAGATAGAAAATTGAGAGGAGGTCAAAGTTGCCAACAAAAATTTATGATTCTCTAACTAAATTTTGTGGTTAACCAGTGATGAATTAAGAGCAAAGACAAGTAGAGGAAGGAGAATTATACTAATTTTACCTTTCATAAGGTGAAAGCAATTGATATTATGCATAGATAATAATTCAAGAAGAATTAAGAATATATCTTCAAGGTAAGTAAGAGGAAAAAAATTAAAATACCTTAAAACTTCAAAAATTAGGCAAAGGAGAATACATACAAAAAAGAAAATAAGAAAATACAGATTGCATAGTGAAAGTGGCTACAGAAAGCACAAAAAAGAAGAAATGATCTACTATAAAAGTGGCAGAACGGAACAGATCCTGTTCATGTTCACTGACCAGAGTCTTCAAATTGTCTACTCTGAGCCTGTCAAGGCTGCCCTGACCCCAGCTTTCTACTTTTTGGAAACATCAAGAATATTAGCCCTGCAGCAAGTTTTACTAGAGCCAGTCACTTGTTATGTCTGGAAGAGGCATCATACTCAGCCAGTCACTTGTCATGTCTGGAAGAGGCATCATACTCAGATTGCCCTTAGCCACAATAACCGCAAAGTTCACGTCTATAAAAAGAATGGGAGCCAATAGGTGAAATCTCATGAACTCCAAGAGCAGGATGGACACATCACAGGTATTGACTAGACTCAAGCATAATCACATGATCCTTTGCAGAATGCATCAGAATGGTGGTGTCTGGAATATAACCCTGGTGATGTTGATAATTAATCATGCAACCACTTTTAGGAAGTGGTCCCCTCTAGAAAATAAGTTTGCTGTGGATTGTGAAGCCCAATTTATTTCTGTTTGTTTCCTGAGTATGAAAATGACAAGTGGGTAAGCAGGTACATTATAAAGCAGATTCATTCAAAGGTTTTCAGTTGTTTTCAACAATTTTTTGCTGGCAACAGGATCGTGTGACTTCAATAAAGAGTGTTTCTGCACATTAAAGAAGTGGATGAAAAGCCAACGAGTATGACATGGGGCAGCAAGATGCAGTTTGGTTAGCTCATGTTAGAGTTTGGTGGCACTGGAGACTGTATCCCAAGTTCAATTTCTCTGCCAGTGGGACCTCTCTGGCCTGGGGGAGCCATGAGAGCACCATGTCCATTGTTGATGCCTCAGTGTTCAGGTTTCAGTCTGAAAACAGAGTTCCTGCCACTTTTAGGTATCTTATTGTCTCAGAGAACAGTGTTGTTTTAACTGCTGGTCATGACTGCTATCCAGGACTCTAACTAAGATGATTATGGCTACTTGACCTTAGTCTCCAAACCAGACATTTCAAAATACAGCATCTAGCCCTATATCTTAGTCATGGAACATTACCACAACATGGACAAGAGAGTCACAACTGAGGACCACAGTAAGTCTTGAAGATGCTGCACCAGAATAGTATCACTCAAGTACCTATTTATGAGGCAGACAATGAAAATTATTGGAAATTTTGCCCTATAGGAATTGATGAAGCAATAATTTGGGATTTCAAGACCTTAGAGTCTTCTGACCAGGGCCTTCAAATAATATGAAGCTGAGTGAACCTCTGCGATATAGCATGACAAACTACAGCTCTGTCTGTCATTTGTATGATCACAAGGAAAGCCAACCACAAGGAAACACTGAAAACACACATGCAAATATCATTTCTGTGTTTTGTTTTAATATAATGGTGAAAATGTTGAATTTTTAAAGCAGCAGTCTTTTAAAATTGTTTGTTTTGCTGTTTAATTCCATTCTTGAACAAAAATTCTCTTTAAACAGTTTATTATGGAAAATTGTCACATTAATTTAAGGAGATGGGGAATGGTATGTAAATAGTCTCCCAAGAAATTAAGTAAAAATACTAAATGTGATTTTTAAAATGACAGAATTAAGATGAAATATCTCTCATGTCAAAAGATTAAGTAATTCACTTTTGATAAGAAAAAGGCTTTCAGCAAGTATCACAGACAAAATCCAATAAGAGAAACATCTAAAGCAGTGATTCAAAGCTTAGTAGTAGGAAATATTAGGCAAGTACTATAAAAACTAAAACAGGAATTATGCTGTTAATATCAAAGTTGAGTTCAAGGAAAAGTACATTAAATTAGAAAAGTGCTTATATTTATAGTGATTAAATGTACTATCCACAATGACACTTTTACAGATTTTAATAAACCAAATAATGTAGGAATAAATTATATGTCAAAACTATAGATAAAAGAATAAATTAACAGAAATACAATAATAGTGAGAGATTTTAACATACTTAATGACAACTCAAGAAGACATAAAAGAAACACCAGAGGAACAAAGAAACAATTTACATGAAGATTTATTTAATATATCTTGACTTTGTATCTTGAAAATACATTATTTTCAAGTGCTCATAGAAAAATTTACAAAATTTAAACTTATATTAAAGCCACGAAGGAAATCTCAATACTTAAAAGTAGAATATTACAAACCACATTCTTTAATTATAAACTGACATAAGAAATAAAAAAATAAAAAACAACAACCCCTATCATTTGGTAGGTTTCAAACCCTCAAACAACTTTTGGGTCTGGTTTATGACTTACTATATCAGTAGCTAGATTTCTTTTATATCCCCAGTAATATCATTGATCAAGAACTCTGAAAATTATAGACTAGGAATCTAGAAAATAGTTAGCAACTACAAAACTATATACTCAAGAGTAGAGAACAAAAAAGAGGAGTTAGAGAAAAAAATTCTAGACTGCGTAAAGAAATCTAATGCTAAGAAAGACAGCAAAATATTAACTACTACAATTTATTCCAGATGAAATTAATTTTATTAAAAGAATAACAAAGACTTTAAAAATAAGACTTTTTAGGATACTCAGAATGATGAAAAAATAACTTTAATTTTTAAAAAGATCAAGAAATTATGAAGCTAAAACAAGCACAAATGAAAAAACCAATGAAGAATCTTGGATAACAATGAATAAGCAAATAGAGACTATTAGCAAAGATATAGAAATTATAAAAAGTAATCAAGTAGAAAATCTGGAGCTAAAAATTATGGTAGCTAAAATGAAAAATTCACCAGAGAGGTTTGACAGCAGCTTTGAGCAAGTAGAAGAAATTGGCCAACTTAAAAACAGTAATAATTAAAATTATTGACTCAGAAGACCAAAAGAAAATGAAAGTAAATAAAAGAAACTAAGAGACTTGTGAGACATCATCAAGTGTACCAACATATTATGGGAGAACCAGAAGGAGAAAAGAAAAAGAGGAAGAATGAATATTTGAAGAAATAATGGCTGAAAACTTCCCAAACTTGAGGTAAAATGTGAGTCTACACATTCAAGAAATTCAGTAAACTCCAAATATGAAAAACACATAGAGATCAACACTGGGACACATTACAATTAAACTCTACAAAGAGAAGATCTTAAAAGCAACAAGAAAGAAGTGACTCATTGTGTGTAATGGAGACTCATTAATATTTATAGCCAATTCTACATCAGAAACCATACACAGGCCATAAGGCAGTGAGATAACATATTTAAAGCACTAAAAGAAAATAAAACTGTTGACAAAATTTTGTATCTGACAAAATGTTCCTTAAAAAATGAAAGAGAAATTAAGACATTTCCAGATAAACAAAAGCAAAGAGAGTTAGTTGATCACTAATAGACCCTCCCTACATGAAATACTTAAGAGAGTTCTGCAGGCTGAAATGAAAGGACTCTAGACAGTAACCTGAAATCATATAAAGAAATAAAGAACACTGGTAAAGATGACTACTAGGTAGATATAAAAACCAGTACTATTATATTTTTGTTCTTACTCCTCTTTTTTGTTTCCTACATGACTTAAGAGACAAAATAATTACAAATCTTTATCAATGGGTATGCAATATGTTAATAATCATAAATCCTTCTTAATGGGCATGTAATGTATAATATTAAGACAATAAGTGTATAAGAGGTGGTGGAACTGTTAGGAGGAAAGTTTTGTATGCTATTGAAGGTAAGTTGGTATCAATTCAAAATAAATTATTATTAATTTAGGATGTAAATTGTAATCACCAGGGTAACCTTTAAGAAAAAAACTAAAAACTATAAAGAAAAGGAAATATGAAGAGAATGAAGGTATACTAGGAAAAAGTCAAAAAAAGAAGGCAGAATTGGAGCAATTCAGGAACAAAAGATATACTTCTAGAAAACAAATAGAAAATGGTAGAAGTGCTTTCTTATTAGTAATCACTTTAAATATAAATCAATTAAATTCACTAATTAAAAAACAGATTGGAAGAATAAATTAAAACTACATATGATTCACATACAAGAGACTCATTTTAGATCAAAATACACAAATAGATTGAAATTAAGAGTAAAAAAATGTAGTCCATGAAAATAGTAATCAGAAGAGCATGGGAGGCAATATTAATATCAAAGTAGACTTTAAGTAAAAAAAAAAAACTGTTATATATTGATAAAAGTCAATTTGGTGAGAAGATACAACAACTGTAAACAAATATGCACTAACCAGTAGAATCCAAATTATACAAAGGAGACTGACAGAATTGAAGGGAATATTAGACATATCTACAATAATAGTTGGAGACATCAATAGCCTGTTTTAATTATAGGTAGAAAATCTAGATGGGAGATCAAAAAAGAAATAGAGGACTTTAATAACACTATAAACCAACTATCTTTAACAGATGTATATAGAGCACTCCACACAACAGTAGAATGCACATTCTTCCCAAGAGCACATGAAACATTCTCCAGGATAAAAAATATTTTAGGACATAAAACAAATTTCAATACATTTTAAAAGATTAAAATCATACAAAGTTTTCTCTCTAATCACAATGGAATGAAACTAGAAATCAGAAGTAAAACTGGAAAATTCACAAAATTTAAAAATTAAACTGCTCACTTTTAAACAATCAAAGGGTCAAAGAGGAAACCACAGGGAAATTCAAGATGCTTTGAAATGAATAAAAAAAAAATTTATAGGTTACACCAAAGACACAGCTCAGAGGGAAATTTATAGCTATAAATGCCTACATTAAAAAGAAAATCTCGAATCAATAACCTAACTTTACACTTTGACAAACTAGAAGAGCAAATTAAACCCAAAGCCTAACAGAAGGTAATAAGATTGGCGAGAACAGAAAATAGAGAATAGAAAAACAAACAAAACCAAAAATTGGTTCTTTGAAAAGATTAGCAAACTAACAAAGCTTTATCTAGACTAAAAGGAGAGAAGATGCAAAATATTAGAAATGAAAGTGGAGACATTACAATCAACCTTACAGAAATGAGAATTATAAGAGAATACTATAAACAATTGTGTGCCCAATTAGATAGCATAGATGAAAACAGGCAAATTCTTAGAAACACATGAATTACCAAAACTGGCTCAAGAAGAAAATCTGAATGTAGCTATAACAAGACATTGAATTGGTATGGAAAAACCTCCTGACAATGAAAAGTCCAGGAAGACATGGCTTCACTGGTGAATTCTACCAAATATTTAAATAATTAACATCAATCCTTTTCTAACTCTTTCAAGAAATAGAAGAGGAGGGAACACTTCCTAACTCATTCTATGACACCAGCATTATCCTGATTTTAAAGCTAGACAAAGACCACCACAGAAAATTAGAGACCAAATCTCTTATAAATATAAATGCAAAAATCTTCAACAAAATACTAGCAAACAGAAGCCAACAGCATATTAAAAGGACTATATACCATAACCAAATGGGATTTATCCTAGAAATGCAAGGGTGGTTCCACAAAAGAAAACAAACCATTCTAATAGAATGAAGTGGGGGGGGGGGGGGGGGAGGAAACATGATTATCTCAACTGATGCAACAAAAGCATTTGACAAAATTAACACCCTTTCATGATAAATGCACTCAGAAAACTAGGACTAGGAGGGAACTTCCTCAAACAGATAAAGGGCATTCATGAAAACCCACAGACAATGATAGAAGACTAAAATCTTCTCTCCTTAAGATCGAGAATAAGACAAGGATACCCATTTTCACTTCTATATTGTAATGGAAGTTCTAGCCAGAGAAATTAGGCTGAGAGAGAGAGAGAGATTGAGAGAGAGAGAGAGAGAGAGAGAGCAACTAGAACTAATGAATGAATTCAGCAAAGTTGCAGGGTAAAAGATACATACAAAAATCTGTTGTGTTTCTATATATCAATGATGAAAGTTTTGAAAAAGAAATTTTTAAAAAATTTCAAGTCTCCAAAAGAATAAAATACCTAGAAATAAATTTAACCAAGGAGGTGTAATACTTGTACACTGAAAATTACAGATTGCTAAAAGAAATTAAAGACCTAAATAAATGCAAAAACATCACTTGTACATTGATTAGAAGGTGCTATTAAATATCAATAGCACCCAAAACAATCTAACGGATTCAGTACAGTTTCTATGAAAATACCAATAGTCTTGTTGCAGAATGAAAATGCTTATCTTAATATTCATGTAGAAATGCCAAAGCAACAATAGCAAAAACAATATTGAGAAAGAAGAAAATAAAAGAGAAAGTTGGAAGACTTACCCTTACCAATTTTAAAACTTCCTATATAGCTACAGTAATCAAAACAGTGTGGTACTAACATTAAGATAAACATACAGGCCAATTAATAGAGTGGAGAGTCCAGAAACAGAACCATACATCTATGACCAATTGATTTACAACAAATTTCCAGGACAATTCAACAGAGGAATAAAATGCTTTCTTCAACAAATGGTACTGATACATTGGAAATCCATGTGTAATGAATGAAGATGGATCGTTACCTAATACCACATATAAAAAAGTGGATCAATGACAACTTTAAGAACTAAAACTCTTAGAAGAAAACATAGGGGAAACTCTTCATGACCTTGAATTTGGCAATGGATTCTTAGATATGACACCACAAACACAAGCAACAAAAAAAAAAATTGGTAAATTAGACATCAAAATTTAAAACTTTGTACATCAATGGACATTGTTTAGAAAGTGAAATGACAAGCTACAGAGATAATATTTGTAAATCATTTCTGATAAGGGTCTACTAGCAAGAATATATATATATTAAAAAAAAAAAAAAAACTCCTAAAGAGCCACAACAAACAACTCAATTTAAAAATGGTCAAAGGCTTATATACAATAGTGGTCTCATAAGATTATAATGGATTATCAGCAAAAGTTTGTTTGCGATGTTGAAAGACTAGACCCAACTACAATGCTGAATTTACTGTGAGCTCTTGGTGCTTTAAATAGATGAGGAAGCTCAGCATACAGTCCACCTGCCCCAGCCCTGCCCACGGCTGGGACCCAGGGTTAGCAAGGGAGCAACTGGAGTGGGCTGAGGAGGAGGGGAGCTGCAGAGCCGCCCCCCACCCACCCCTACACACACATGCGCACACACTCTTACATACAAATTCACTTCCCTTCTCTCTATTTCTCTTTATCTTTCATCCCACTCCCATTCCCCTACTTCTTCTTTATTTCTCTCCTTCCTCTCCCTCCCCTTTTATTTTTCATCTCAAGCTTTATCTCTCTGGGTCTTTTTCAATCTCTGTTCTCGCTTTCTCTTCTCTTCTCTTCCTTCCCTCACTCCTTCTTCCTGGTGTGTACTTTCCCTCAATGGGCACCTCGCTCCACAGCCCTCCTGTTTATTCTCTAATTTGTATGCACCAACATTATTTTTTATACCATATTTTTAGTATACCTTTTCTATGTTTAAATAAAAATCATTGTTACAATTGCCTACAGTATTCAGTACAGTAACACACTGTACAGGTTTGTAGCCTAGGAGCAATAGGCTATACCATATACCCTACATGCGTAGTAGGCTACACCATCTATGTTTGTGTACGTGCACTCTATGATGTTTGCATAGTGATGAAATCATCTAACAAAGCATTTCTCAGAATGTATCCTCATTCTTAAGCAATGCATGACCATATACAAATGACCAATAAGCACATGAAAAGATGTTCAATATCACTAATCCTTACAGAAATGCAAATCAAAACCACCATGAGGTACCACTTCACACCCAATAGGTGATAGCTACCATCAAAAACAAAACAAAACAAAACAAAAAATGGAAAATAACAAGTGTTGATTAGGATGTGGAGAAATGGGAACGAATGTGCATTATTGGTGGGAATGTAAAATGCCATAGAAAACAGTCTGGCAATTTCTAAAAAAATTAAAAATAGAATTATTATATGATCCAGCAATTTCACTTATGAGTACCTACCCAAAACAAAGCAGAGTTTTGAAGAGATATTATACAAATATATTTATAGCAGCATAGTCAACAATAGGTAAAGTGTAGAAGCAAACCAGGTATCCATCAGTGGATGAATGGGTAAGCAAAATGTGGTGTAGACATACAATGGGATATGTTCAGCCTTAAATTCTGACATATGCAACAACATGGATGAACCTTGAGGACATATGCTAAGGGAAATAAGCAAGTTACGAAAGGATAAAAATTGTATGATTTCAATTATATAAGGTACCAGAGTAGTCAAATTTATAGAGAAAAGTAGAATGGTGGTTGCCAGGGTTTGGGCAAGGGGAAAATGGGGAGTTATTGTTTAATAGGAAATGAGTTTTATTTTTACAATATGAAAAGAGTTCTGGAGATGACTGGTGTGGATGGTGGCACAACAAT
The DNA here is from genome assembly GCF_000151845.1 of Pteropus vampyrus. Lineage (NCBI taxonomy): Eukaryota > Metazoa > Chordata > Mammalia > Chiroptera > Pteropodidae > Pteropus > Pteropus vampyrus. Next base: position 25,175,522 of record NW_011888782.1, on the reverse strand, counting down.
ATGAATGTACTTAATGCCAATGAACTGTATACTTAAAAATAGTTAAGATGGATATGTACCCCTATGTTCACTGCAGCACTATTTACAATAGCCAAGATATATGTAAGCAACCTAAGTGCCTACCAGTGGACAATTGAATAAAGAAGATGTGGAATATTACTCAGCCATTAAAAAAAATGAAATCTTAGCATTTGCGACAACATAGATTGACCTAGAGGGTATTATGCTAAGTGAAATAAGTCAGACAGAGACAAATACTATGTGATCTCAATTATATGTGCAATCTAAAGAACAAAATAAACAATGGAAAAACAGAAAAAGACTCATAGATACAGAGAATAAACTGATGGTTATCAGATGGGAGGGAGTTTGAGGTGCTAGATGAAAAAGTTAAAGGGATAAAGAAGTGCTAATTGGTAGTTAAAAGTCATCAGATGTAAAGTAAAGCATAGAGAATATAGTCAATAATATTATAACTATGTATAGTGCCAAGTGGGTACTAGACTTGTAGAGAATGAAAACTGATCTTCACTGAAAAATCCATACAGAGTTCATAAATTATATAAATGTCTAACCATTGTGCTATATACCTGAAACTAATATAAAATGTTGAATGTCAACTATAATTGAAAATTAAAAAAAAAAAAATTTAAATGGTTAAGATAGTAAATTTTGTTACATATATTTTACAATCTTAAAACATTTTTTAAAAGTACTGATACATGCTATAATATGGATGAATCTCAAAAATATTATATGAAGTGAAAGAAGCCAGACATGAACGACCACATATTATATGATTCCATTTATATGAAATAACTAGAATAAGTAAGTGTCGAGAAACAGAAAACAAATCAGTGGTCATTAGTGGCTAGGGAAGACTTGAATGGCAGTGACTGCTTAATGGGTCAATGTTATTTTTGTGGTGATGAAAATGTTTTGGAACTATATAGTGGTGTTGGTGATGGTTGCACGAAATTGTGACTATACTAAATTTCACTGAATTGTACAATTGAGAAATGGTTAATTTTATATTATATAAATTTAACCTCAATAAAAATAAATATATATTTTTTAAATGATCAAATACAAATGAAGTCTAGAGTTTAGTTAATAGTAATATATCAAGGTGAAACCGGGGAAGGAGAATATGGGAAATTTAGGTATTATCTTTGTTTGCAACTTTCCTCTAAATCTAAAATTATTCCAAAATAAAACAATTATTTTAAAAAATGGGCAAACTACTTGAACAGACTCTTCACAAAAGAGGATATTCAGATGGCAAATAAACCCATGCAAAGATATTCAATATCATTAGCCACCAGAGGAATGAAAATTAAAGCAATGGAATACCACTAAATACCCATTGGAATAGCTAAAATTAAAACTACTGACAAAACTAGGTTATGGTGAGGATAACACTGATCAACTAGAACTCTCAAGCTTTGCTGGTGGAAATGCAATATAGTACACCACTGTAGAAAAACATTTGGCATTTCCTTATAAAGTTAAAATACAATTATATTATCTAACAGTCCCACTCCTGGGTACTTATTCTAGAGAATGAAAACCAATCTTCAGTGAAAACAAATCCATACATGGAGTTCATAGCAGCTTTAATTGTGATAGCCCCAAACTAGAAACAACCCAAAGATCCCTCAATGAGTGAATGGTTAAACAAACTGTGGTACATTATACCATGATATACTATTCAGAGATTTAAAAACACAAAAAACTATTGATATACATGACTTGTATGGATCTCAAGAGAATTGTACTGAGTGAAAAAAGTTGATCTTAAAAGGTCAATTATTATATGAATCCATTTATTTAGCAATCTTGAAATGACAAAATTATAGAGATAGAGGACTAGAGTTTGTCAAAAGTTGGAACAGGTGAGGGAAGGAGTAATGTGGCTATAAAGGAGTAACACAAGAGACCCTTGTGATGAAAAGTTCTGAACCTTGATTGTAGTGATAGCTACCCAAATCTACATGTGACAAAATTACATAGAACTACACCTACAAATGCACAAATAAGTACATCTAAAACTAAAAAACTTTAAGTAAGGTTTGTTAATTGTACTACTGTCATCTTCTTGGATTTGCTATTGAACTATAGTTATATAAGACATTAGTGACAGGAAAATGGGTGAAGAGTACATGGGACCTCCCTGTGCACTTTTAAAAATATTTTTCATACATTTTTATGTTTTAAAGCTATTTTAGATTTACAGAAAAACTGAGGGAAAAGTACAGTTCCCATATTCCCAATGCCTTCCTAAACACAGCCTCCCTCCCTATTAATATGCTCCTCCAGAGTGGTGTATTTTTTACAGTCGATGAACTTGTGTTAATACATCATTGTCACTCCAAATCTACAATTTACATGAGGGCTCATTCTTGGTGTTTTAACATATGTATAATGACATGTATCCATCATTATACTATAATACATTATAGCAGCAGTCCCCAACCTTTTTGGCATCAGAGACTGGTGCCTCTATGAAAAGCTAATATCTGATGATATTAGGTGGAGCTGAAGCAGTGATGCTAGTGCTGGGGAGCGAGTGGCTGCAAATACAGATGAAGCTTTGCTCCCTCACCTGTTGCTCACTTCTTGTTGTGTGGCCCGGTTCCTAATAGGCCACAGACCAGTACCAGTCCGCAGCCTGAGAGTTGAGGACCCCTGCATTATAGTGTAATAGAGAATAGTTTTACTGCTCTGAAAATCTTCTCTGTCAGCCTATTCACCACTCTCTTCCTCTTAATCCTTAGCCACCACTGACTTTTTGACTCTCTCCATAGTTTGCCTTTTCTTAAATGTCATATGGTTGGAATCATATAGTATGTAGACTTTTCGAAATGATTTCTTTCACTTAGTAACATGTATTTATGTATTTAAGATTCCTTTATGTCTTTTTCGTGGTTTTGTAGCTCCTTTCCTTTAGTGCTGATAATATTCCATTGCCTGGATGTACCAGCTTATTTATTCATTCACCTACTATTAGACATCTTGGTTGCTTCCAGGTTTTGGCAATTAATGAATAAAGCTGCTATAAACATTCATGTTCAGGTTTATATGTGAACATAAGTTTTCAACTCGTTCTGGTAAATAGCAAGCAGCATGATTGCTGAATCACAAGAGTATGTTTAAGTTTTTGAGAAACTGACAACCATCCTCCAGAATGGCTGTATAATTTTGCATTTCCGTCATCAACAAATAATGTTGTTCCTCATTCTAGTTAACATTTGGTTTTAACAGTGTTTTGCATTTCTGTCATTCTTATAGGTGTATGGTAGTTTCCCATTGTTTCATTTTGCAATTTTAAACATTTTCATATGCTTAATTTGCCATCTATCTTCTTTGGCATAGTATCTGTTCAGGTCTCTTGCCCATTTTTAATCAGGTTTGTTTTCTTATTGTTGAATTTTAAAGTTTTGTATGTATTTTAGATAATAGTCTTTTATCAGATATTATCTTTTGCTACTAGTTTCTCCCAGTTTGTGGCTTCTCGTTCTCTTGATAGTGTCTTTCACAGAACAGGAGTTTTTAATTGTAATGAAGTCCACCTTATCAATTTTTTTTTCTTTTAGGGATCGTGCCTATAGTGTTGTATCTAAAAAGTAATCACCAACTCAAGGTCATCTAGATTTTCTCAGTTTTCTTCCAGTAGTTTCATAGTTTTGCATGTTACATTTAGGGCTATGATCTATTTTTGTGAAGGGTGTAAGGTCTGCATCTAGATTTGGTTTTTTGGTTTTTGTTTTTTTTGTTTTTTTTGGCATGTGGATATCCAGTTGTTATAGCACCATTTGTTGAAAGGACTCTCTTGTCTCCATTGGATTGCCTTTGCTCTTTTTTCAAAGATCAGTTGACTATATTTGTGTGGATTTATTTCTAGGCCTCTATTCTGTTCTACTGACCTATTTATTTCTTCACCAATACCACACACTCTTTATTATTTTAGCTTTATATTAAGTCTTAAAGTTGGGTGGCATCAGTTCTCTGACTTTGGTCTTCTGCTTCAATATTATGTTAGTTATTCTGGTTCTTTTCCCTCTCTATATAAAACTTTAGAATCAGTTTGTCAATATCCACAAAATAACTTGCTGGGATTTTGATAGGATTGTGTTAAATATATAGATCAAATTGGGAAGAACTGACATCTTAACAATATTGAACCCTACCATGAACATGGAATATTTCTGCAATTATTTGTTCTTCAAATTCTTTCATCAGCAAAGAAAGGTTTTTTGTTGTTGTTGTTGTTGTTTTATAGTTTTACTCATCTAGATTTTATAATACTTTGTTAGATTTATACCTAAGTATTTCATGTTTGAGGGTGCTAATAAAAATTTTTCATTTCAAATTTATTTGCTAATATATAGGATAGTTTTTGTCCCATGTGAGTGCTCACCAAAGGGTGATCTCAGCAGAGAGTATTAACAATAAAGTGGAGAGGATGACTCACTTTGTGGATACCAGTTAGCTTCTTTACCAACCACACCCATCATCGCCTAATGGATTCATAAACAAAGTAGCCATGGTGGCAGAGACAGAGATTATACATGAGCTCAGCAATAGATGTATAGCATTAGAAAGTACCTCAGTGGCTGTGAGATAGAGAGCTAACAAGGGGAGACAAGAAAGAGAGATTATAAATAGGAATGAGGAAACTGGGGGAGGTGGTAATTATGTGCATTACTTTTACTGTGATAGCAGAATGCATTAGTGGTTATTAATTTTAAACATGTGCAGTTTATTGTATGTAATTATATCTCAACCTGTACTAATAATTTTCAAATAAGGATCTATCATCCAAGAATGAGAGGGAACAATGACTTTTTCAGAAAAAAACCAGTTTACTATCTGTAGATTGTTAGCTTATATTTTAAGTACTAGCCAATGTATATTGTATTATGTATATGTATTTCAAAGAATGTATGAAGAAAAAGTGATTATTGATTTGCAAGTGTTTTACAAGGAAGTTCAGATTTTTAACTGGCTCATGTGAATGCAAAATACAACTCTAAGGTAAATTTGTTTGTACTGGGGAACAGATCCATTTTACCCACATGATTATTATATTTCTAGACATCAGCATTGCAAATGTCAGGGATAAAAATGTTTTTTGTTAAGAAATGAGTAATTTACCAACTCAAAATTCATCTTCGAAGACTACAGTTAGACTGAATAACTTTTCTTTTTTTCTTTACTTCAGGATATACTATTTTTATCTCTCCCTCTCTCTCTCTCCATTTTTAATGTGGGACTTGATGTGAACACTTATTCATATTGCTCAGGGCCAGGTGTCAGTTTCCTCTTTCAGCATCAGTCAAGATATAATGGCATTTTAATGACATAATTTATTGTTATCTCAAGTTATGATCCAAGATAGCATCATAGGAGGTGCCTGAACTCACCTGATCCCACAGACACCAAATCTATAGCTGCAAATGGAGCAACTCCCTCTGAAAGAAATCCAGAAATTAGCTGAGTGACTCTTACCCATTGGATGAACAAGAATATACCCACATGGAAATGGATATAGGAACACCATCAATTACTGGGAACCACTAAGAACAAAAAAGGCAGCTTGGACAATCACAAGAGATTGAAAGACCACTAAGGGCTCAGGCCAGGCTGATAAGGTTCATCTCCTATACAACACCAGTCTGTCAACACTGGGAGAGATGGCTGTTTTATCCATTGTGTAGAAATCAACACAGCCAGAGAAAATGAAGAAACACAGGAATATATTTCAAACAAAAGAACAAGATGAAACTCCAGAAACAGACCTTAATAAAATGGAGATAAATGACTTACCAGATAAAGAGTTCAAAATAATGGTAAAAAAGATATTCACTGAGGTCAGGAGAACAATGCATGGACATTTAAACGAAGAGATAGAATATAAGAAAGGACTGAACAGAAAGACTCAAAGAGTACAATAACTGCACTGAGAAATTTAATAGAGTTGTTTAACAGCAGACCAGACAAAGTAAAAGAAAGAATCAGCAAACCTGAAGACAGGGTAGTGGGTTTCATTCAGTCAGAGAAGAATGAAAGAATGAAGATAATTTAAGGGACTTATGGAACAACATCAACAGGACCGATATTTAAATTATGGGGATCCCAGAAGAAACAAAAAGAAAGGGAAGAAAACTTATTTGAAGAAATAAGGGCTGAAAACTTCCCTAACCTGGAGAAAGAAACAGATCCAAGAAGCCCAGAAAGTTTGAAATAAAATGAGAGACCCATACCAAGACACTTAATTGTCAAAAGTTAAAGACAAGGAGAGAATCTTAAAAGCAACAAGAATAAAACAACTTATATTGCACAAGGAAACCCCCATAAGACTGTCAGCAGATTTTCAGCAGAAAATTTGCAGATCAAAATGGAGTGGCATGATATATTCCAAGTGCTGGAAGAAAAACCCTGCCAGCCTAGAATACTCTACTCAGCAAAGTTGTCCTTCAGAATTGAAGTAGAGATAAAGAGTTTTCCAGACAAGCAAAAGGTGAAGTTCATCACCACTAAAGTGGACTTACAAATATTGATAAATGGATAAATGGACTTCTGAAATTTGAAACAAAAGGATGCTAATTAGTAACAGGAAAATATATAGTAAAATTCAGAAGAATCTTGGGTGGTAAACACACAATAGAATATACAGATGTCAAATTATAATGTTCACCTGAAAATTATATAATTATATTAACTAAGTTACCCCCAATAAACTTAATTAAAAATAAAAAATAAAAAAATTCAGAAGAATCTAATGTAATGAAGGTAGGTGAATCACTTATAAATCTATTAGAAAGGCTAAAAGACAGAAGTAAAAATAACTATAATTACAATAATTTATTAATGATACACAAGATAAAAGTATGAAATTGTGACATCAAAACAAAATAGGGAGGGAGGGAGAGTAAAAATGTAGTGTTAGAATGTATTTGAACTTAAGTTGTTATCAACTTAGAGTGTTATGTTTGTACAGCTAAAACTAATACAATGTTATATATTCAAAGAATATGTCGAGTTTCAAGCAACTTCATAAACAAAAAGATAAATAATGTTTTATATAAGCCTCATGATCAGCACAAACCAAAAACCTATAATAGATACATAAAAGAAAATGCAATCAAAGCATACTACTTACAGAAAAGCATCAAATCACAAAGGAAGAAAACAAGAGAAGAAAGGAACAAAGCAATCACAAAGCAGCCAGAAAAAATTAACAAAACAGCAGTAGCTACTTTAAGTGTAATTGGGCTCCAATTCAATAAAATACAAAGAGTAGCCAAATGGATATTTTTTAAAAAGACTATATACTGCCTACAAAATACTCGCTTCCATTTCAGTATGCATCAGACTGAAAGTGAAGGGATAGAAAAAGATATTCCATGCAAATGGTAAATAAACAAGAAAAAGAGGTAGCTATATTTTTAACATAAAATAGACTTTAAGTCAAAAATTGTCACAAGAAACAGAGAAGGTCATTATATAATGATAAAGGGGTCAATCCAACAAGAGTATATAACATTTTAAAACATTCACGCACCCAAAATAAGAGCACCTAAATATGTAAAGCAAATATTAACCGACTTAAAGGGAGAAATAGAAATACAAAGAGTAGGGAATTTCAATACCCTACTTTCATCAATGGATGAATCATTCAGATAGAAAATCAATAAGAAAACATTGGACTTAAAGGGCATATTAGATCAAATGGACATAACAGACATTTACAGAACATTCCATCCAAAAGCAGTAGAATACATATTCTCCTCCAACATATAGAACATTCTCCAGAATAGACCATATGTTATGCCACAAAACAAGTCTTAATAAATTTAATAAGATTTAAATCCTGTCAAGCCTCTTTTCCAACCACAATTATATGAAACTAGAAATCAATTATAAGAAGAAAGCTGGAAAAGTCAAAAATATGTGGAGATTAAGCAACATGCTCCTGAAAACCAATGAATTAAAGAATAAATAAAAAAAAATTAAAAAACATCTTGTCACAATGAAAATCAAAATACAATATAACAAAACTTATGGGATGCAGCAAAAGTAGTTCAAAGAGGGAAGTTCATAGCAATAAATGCCTACATTGAGAAACAAGATTTCAAACAACCTAACTTTACACCTCAAACTAGAAAGACATATGAAGCTCCAAATTAGTACAAGGAAAGAAAGAAAGATCAGAGCAGAAATAAATGAAATAGAGACTAAAAATATAGTAAGAGATGGTTTTCTGAAAAGATAAACAAAATAGGCAAACCTTTAGCTAGATTCACCAAGAAGAGAGAAGACTCAAATATATAAAATCAAAATAGAGGAGACATTACAACTGATACTACAGAAATACAAAGAATCATAAGAAGTTATTATAAACAACTGCATTCCAACAAACTGGACAACCTACAAAAAAAATGGACAAATTCTTAGAAATATTCAACCTACCAAGACTGAATCATGAAAAAATAAAAATTCTGAACACACTAATTTCTAGTATGGAGATTGAATCAGTAACCCAAAACCTTCCAACAAACAAAAGTCTAGAACCAGATGGTTTCAATGGTGATTTCTACCAAAACTTCAAAGAAAAATTAATAACAATCCTTCTCAATCTCTTCCCCCCAAAATAGAAGAGGGAACACTTCCTAACTCATTTTATGACTCCAACATTATCCTGATATCAAAACCAGACAAGGACACTACGAGAAAATTGCAGGCCAATATATCTGATGAACAGAGATGCAAAAATCCTCAACAAAATATCAGCAAATCAAATTCAACAATACATTAAAAGGATCCTATAATCAAGTAGGATTTATACCAGGGATAAAAGAATGGTTCAACATCTGCAAATCAATGTGATACATCACATTAACAAAAATTATGTGATCGTCTCAATAGATATAGAAAGTATTTGACAAAATTTAATATCTATTTATATCGAGTGGATATAGAGAGAACATCCCTTAGCATAATAAAGACTACAGGTAACATTATACTCAACAGTGAAAAACTGTAAGCACTTCCTCCAAGATCAGCAAGAAGACAAGAATGCTCACTCACTACTTTTATTTAAGATACAACTGGAAGTCCTAGCCAGAGCAATTAGGCAAGAAAAGGAAAAAAAAGGTATTCACGTTGGAATGGAAGACATACAACTGTCTTTATTTGCAAATGGCATAATATTATATGAAAAAAAAAAAACCAAAACTGTTAGACATATAAATTCAGAAAGGTTGGAGGACAGAAAATCAATATACAAAATCGGTTGTATTTCTATGTACTAACAACAGGCTATCAGAAAGAAAAGTTAAGAAAATCACATTTATAATTGCATCAAGAATACCTAGGAATAAATTTAACAAAGGAGGTGAAAGATACTGAATGTACACTGAAAACTAAAACATTAATGAAAGAAACTGAAGACAACAAATAAATAGAAAGATAATCCTTGCTTATTCATATTACTAAACTGTCTATACTACCCAAAGCAATCTAAAGATTTAATGCAATTTCTATCAAAATTCCAATGACATTTTTCATAGAAATAGGAAAAAAATCCACAAAAAATCCTTTTGTATGGAACCACAAAAGGCCCCCAAAACCAAAGCAATCTTGAGAAAGAACAAAGTTGGAGGTGTCACATTTCCTCTTTACAAATTATATTACAAAACTATAGCAATCAAAACAATATGGTATTAGCATAAAAACAGCCTCATAGATGCCTTACTATTAAAGTATACAGATGAAACTTATTGGATTTTGTTAACCAAAGTCACCATAAAAATATTAATTAATTAAAATAAAACAGACACACAGATCAATGGAACAGAATAGAGAGCCCAGAAATAAACCCATACATAAATAGTCGATTAATTAACAACAGAGGAGCCAAGAACAGACAATAGGGAAAGGATAGCCTCTTCAGTAAATGGTGCTGGGAAAAACTGGCCAGCCACATGTAAAAGAATGAAGCTGAACCACTCTTACACCATACACAACAATCAATTCAAAATAGACTGAAGACTTGAACATAAGACCTGAAACAAAACTCCTAGAAAACATAGGAGGCAAACTCCTTGACCTTGGTCTTGACAATAATTTTTTTGATTTGACACCAAAAGCAAATGAAATAAAAGCAAAAACAAACAAGTGGGAGTACATCAATCTAAAAGGCTTCTCTACAATAAAGAAAATCAACAAAATGAAAGGCAACTTATAGAATGGGAGAAAATATTTGCAAATCATATATCTGATAAGAGGTTAATATCTAAAAATATATCAAGAACTCATACCACTTAATATTTAAAATATATAAATAAATCAAACAACCCAATAAGAAATAAAAATACAATCAGATTAAAAAATGAGCAGAGAACCAGAATAGACACTTTTCCAAAGATATACAAATGGCCAACAGGTATATGAAAAGGTACTCAGCATCACTAATCATGAAAAAGATGCGAATCAAAACTACAATGAGATATCACCTCACACCTGTTAGAATGGGTATCATCAAAAAAAAATTAAATGTGAGTAAGAATGTAGAGAAAAGGGAACTCTTATACACTGTTGGTAGGAATATAAATTGGTATAGTCACTATGGAAAATAGTATGGATGTTCCTCAAAAAAATTAAAAAATAGAGCTACCATATGATCTAGCAATCCACTTCTGGGTATATATCTGAAGGAAATGAAAACAGGATGTCAAAGAGATATCAGTACTCCCATGTTCATTTCAACATTTTTCACAATAGCTAAGATATAGAAACAACCTAAGTGCACATGTCCATCGATAGATGGAGATTATATATATATATACGTATGTATATATACATATATGTATATATTTGCATGCAACAGATAATATATAAAAGATTATTCAGCCATGAGAAAGATAGAAATCTTGCCATTTGCACCAGCACGGATGGTCCTTGAGGGGGTTATGAAAAGTAAAGTAAACTAGACAAAAAAAGACAAATGCTGCAATGTGGAATCTGAAAATAAATATATCAAACTAATAGAAACAGTAGAAAAGTGATTGCCAGTGACTGGAGGTGGAGAAAAGAGGGAGAGGTTTGTAAAAGGGTACAAAACTTTCAATTATAAAATGAATAAGTTCCGAGGATCAGATATATAACATGGTGACTGTAGTTAACACTGTAATGTATAATTGAAACTTGCTAATAGAGTAGAACTTAAATGTTTTCACACACACAAAAAGATAAATAGATGCTTGAAGTATAGATTTGTTAATTAACTAGATGGTGGGAATTGTTTCACAATGTACACATACATCAAATTACTACAATGTATACTTTAACTATCTTACAATTTCATATGTCAATTATACATCAATGAAGCTGAAGTTTTAAAATTCAATAATTGTTATTCAAAGTTAAAACACTTTATTCATCAGTGACAAAGTCTAAGGCATTAGAGATTATTATCCTGAAGACTATAAATTTGGTCTCAAATACTTTTTTTAAATCCACTTAAATAATGTTTAAATGCAATAGAAATTAAACTTGAAAAAATGAGAAATTGAGAAATAAAGAGGAAGAAGCTCTTTGAAACTTTGGATTTCAGAGACTAAACATTAAATTCAGAGTATGTAAATCTGTCTCATTCAAAGCATTTTAGCTTGGACAACAAAATCATAGCCATGAAAACTTTACTATAGAAGAATCAAATTAAAACCTGTAATGAAAATTAAGCTGACTTCAAGAGGAAGTCTGTATCAGTCCCATTGAGTCTTCAGCTTAAAATTCTTCAGAAAAAAATGCCCTAAAAATAAGAGTTTAAGATGCCAACTTTCACCACTCCTGTTTACCATTGTATTGGAAGTCTTAGCCATGGCATAAGACAAGAAAGAGAAAATAAAAGGTATCCGAATTGGAAAAGTAGTAAAACTCTCATTATTTGCAGATGACATTATACTATATATAGAAAACCCTAAAGATTCCACAAAACAACTGTTAGAAATGACCAGTGAATTCAGTAAAGTAGCAGGATACAAAATTAATATTCAGAAGTCTAGAACAAATAATCTTAAACTTTATATGGAACCATAAAATACCCAAAATAGCCACGGCAATCTTGGAAAAGAACAAAGTTGGAGGTATCATAGTGCCTGTTATCAAACTATACTTACAAGCCTACAGTAATAAAACAGCATGGTACTGGCATAAAAAATAGATACGTTGATCAATGGAACAGAATAGAGAGCCCAGAAATAAATCCACATCTATATGCTCAGTTAATAGATAATGAAAGAGGCAAGAATATACAATGAGTAAAGATAGATTTTTCTCTAAATAGTGCTGGGAAAATTGGACAGATACATGCAAAAGAAAGAAAGAAACTGGATCACCTTCTTACACCATATGTAAAAAGAGATTCAAAATGGATTAAAGACTTAAATGTAAGAACCCAAACCATAAAACTTCTAGAAGAAAACATAGGCAATAATCTGCTATTGCTACTAGTAATTGTTTTTCAGACATATCTCCTCGGGCAAGGGAAACAAAAGAAAAAACAAATGGAATGGACATCAAACTAAAAATGTTTTGCACAGCAAAGGAAACAATCAACAAAATAAAAAGATAACTGACTGAATGGGAGAAGACATTCATATATGATACATCTGATAAGAGGTTAATATCTAAAATATATAAAGAACTCATATAACTCAACAAGAAAAAAAAATCCATTTAAAAAACGGGCAGAAAACCTGAATAGATATTTCTCCAGAGAGGAAATACAGATGGCCAATAAACATATGAAAAAGATGCTCAAAGTCACTAATCATCAGAGAAATACAAAACCACAGTGAGATATCGCCTCACTCCTGTCAGAGTGGCTAACGTCAATAAATCAAAGAACAACAAGTGTTGGCGAGGATGTGGAGAAAAGGGAACCCTTATACACTGTTGGTGGGATTGCAATTTGGTACAGTCTGGAGGTTTCTCAAAAAATTAAAAATGGATATACCTTTGACCCAGCAATTGCACTTCTGGGTATTTATCCAAAGGAAACCAAAATAATAATTCATAAAGATCTGTGCACCCCTATGTTCATGGCAGCACAATTTACAATAGCCAAGATATGGAAGCAACATAAATGCCCATCAACAGATAATTGGATAAAGAAATTTTTGTTCATATATACAATGGAATATTAGCCATTGAAAAAAATTAAATCCTACCATTCGCAATGACATGGATAGACCTAGAGATTATCATGCTGAGTGAAATAAGTCAGACAGAGAAAGATAAATATCATATGATTTCACTCGTATGCAGAATCTAAGGAACAAAAAGAACAAACTAATCAAAAACAGACTCACAAATAAAGAAGACAGTCTGGTGACGGCCAGAGGAGAGAAGGGCTGGGGGGCTGGGAGAATGGAGTGAAGGGTTAAAGAAGTACAAATTAGTAGTTGGTAGATAGTCACGGGGTTGGGGAGCATGGCATAGGGAATGCAGTCAGCATTTATGTAATGGCTAGGTGTAGAGCCAGAGGAGAGAAAGAACAATTAAGGGGGGGATCGTTTTACAAACTATATAAACGTCTAACCAATGTACTATAACTTGAAACTAATAAAATTTAAAAAAATAATAAGAGTTTAAAAACCTCAAAAGTGTCAGCAAAAAATAGAGAAGTATGATATAATCATTCCTTGTTTGACAGTCAAAAACACAAATAAAGACAAATTAAAAAGTACATAAACCTCAGTTCAGTGTATGATGGCAGAGATGTTCTGCTGTACCAGGCTTGCAGTAGTGCAGCTCCTAGCTTTTAGGCCCCAGCATCACTAATGCCAAGCCATTGACAGAGTGGTATCTTAACTAAAATGAACTCAACCCATTGTAGTTGGGCATTGTTTTGAGCTGCAAAGCTTCAGACCATACCTCGCAGATTCTCCCTGAGATTTCGAGCTGCCTTATATCCTTTAATAAATTCTTTTCCTGCTTAAACAAATAAAGCAAATGACCAACATTAAATCAATCAACAAATCAACTTGCATAATACTACTTTTCACTGTCTAGGAATTGTATGATATATTAAAAAGTTTGTTTAACACAACTAGTTTATGAAGTATTAAATATTAATTTATATTCTTCTATAAAGCTTTGGCAAGGACTATGTTAAAAATAATTTCATTTATATTCAATAAGCCCTGTGTCAGTAAATCATTGTTGTACCTTAAACTAAATCAAATAAATGCACTCAATCAAATCTTGATTTAAAGGCAGAAGAGAACAGTTAATTTAAAGAAGCTTATAAATTTTTAAAATTTGGGAATTCTGTAAAATAAAAATTTCCCTTTTGCTTTAATCTGTTTATTGTTTTAAGATTGAATTTTTCAGAATGTTGAATTTTCTCTACACCTGGGCACCACTGTAATCAGGGAGCAATTGTAGGAACAGAACCATTCTAGTTATGTTATGTAGAAAGTGATTTAATACAAGAAACTAGGTATTTATCAAATCACTGAAAGATTGGAGAAGTAAATTCTAAGCTTGGCCTATAGGTATGACTTTCAAACTGAAGAACATATTGTTATAAGATCAGGAATCTACTACAACTGCCTCTTGACATGCAAAAAGCTTGTGATTGGAAACGGGAATGTTATTTTCAAAACAAAGCAGTCTCCATTGCAATAACACCAAAGCAGCAGAAATATGGCTTCCATCCCATTTTCAAATTAATTGTCAGCCCTTTTGAAGCCCTGAGCCACTATGTAAAAAAGGTCACCACGCAACGAGGAAACCCAAGCCTCCTGAAGAAGCCCCCATTGACAGTCCCAACTGAACTCAGTCTTTGCATCATTCTAGCTCAGGCTTGTGAGTAAAGAAACCTCCAAAGGATTCCAAACCCGCTATCCATTCAAGCATTTCCAGCTAAGGCCCCAGACATTATGGATATAATATCGCCACCTTGCCTTAGCCTGCCTAATCATGGCCCACAGAATCTGTGAACATAGTCAAATGATTGTTATTTTACATCATTAACATTGGGAGTGTTTTGTTTTGTTTTGTTTTATGCAACAAGAGCTAACCAAAACACATCATAGATATTTTATGTTTCAACAAGCATTTCGGAAACATCTTTAAAGGTTATAACACTCTTATGTGATTATATACTACAATTTACCTAAAATTTTATGCTCAATTTTAAAAGATAGCTAATTTCCATTTTTTTCTATAATAACTAAAACAACAGTGCATAATTTTATCAATAGAGGTTTCATTTACATTTTATATTTAGCATTATTGCTTTATCATAATATCCAGAATGACTGTCTGGGCTAGGACCAAATTTTTCTTTCTAAATGTTTTATAACAATTCTTATCTATCTTGAATATTTAGCATGGTAAAAAAAAAATGTTTTAAAGAAAGCAAATATACTGCCATATATTTTAAAAATTTAAGTACAAAAATAAATCCTCTAAGCTAATCATCCCTGGTGAAAACAAATATATGACCCCAAACTCTGGGCTGCTCATGAAGGGTAATATCAGCTGGACCTTGCAACTCAAACATGAGAGCCTGAGGAAAATTTGGTCACTGTAGCAGATAACGGCTGGGGGGAAGACTAGCATGTTGAGTAATCTAATAATTGATACTGCTTTATTATGAGCTGAAATGAAAATTCACATGAAACAGCCACCAAGAGATGATAATAGCTAGGCAGGGGCTTTGGCTTAGAAGTGCAATGGGTCTCAGCTAAGTGAACAAATTTTACTATTCTCAGGGTCTGCCATATACTCTTGTACCTGGCTAAGAAGGCTGTGAATTCACCCCACATTCCTCTGGACAAGCAGTAAACCACAGAACAAGGCATCACATCTAAGGAGCAACTTGTCCTAATTGATATACCTAGAGGGAGGCTCATTTTTGCAGTTTATATCCCCAAAAGAGTTGCTATTTTCTAATTCACTCTAAGTCCTTGTTAGTTCCAGCTGTTGCACTCCTATTTATAAGTTCTTCCTATTTATAAGACTAGATTTGATAGTGAAAGAAGGGTAGAGCTCTTAACTTCGGGTTTCCCATGGCTCACTCATGGGATATTTCTGTCTTTCTACCCAGGAAATTTGGGATTTCTGAGATCTATGTTAGTATGGGAGATGACTGGCCCTAAAGGGCTTGGATCTCAATGTGCATCACACAAGCCACAGCTAAACCTTACAAAATATTTTATGTGACCCTGTAGCCTAGTTTTCAAGCATAGAGATACTTAATAAGAAAATCTGAATTAGAACCCTGGCTTCATACATACTACTTATGTAATATTGTACAATTTTCTGAATCTTTTTCCTGAGCTTCAGTTTCATCTACAAAATCATAATAATAAAAGCACCTACCTTACAGGATTGTTAAGAAGATTAAATGAATAACGTGCATGAAATGCCTGGCATTTAAGTATTCAATAAATGTTAACTCTCATTCTAAAAATAATAAAACACACTAGTTCATATAAATACTGAAACCTAATTCTCATCCTTGCATGAGCTGCAAGGGAATCTAGGAAATGTACAATTATGTTTTGAAACTCTACAATACATAAAAGCTGTAATGGAGTAGACACTGAGTGCCAGTTCTCCATGTCCAACATGGATATTAAACATGAATTCTCCATTTAATTCTATTGTCCTTTGAATGACCAAAGAAGAACATTTAAAATGGATTAAAATTTTGAATATTGCAGTACTATGAGATATTTCAAATATTTTTTAGCATTAAGAAAAATAAGATATTTTTGTGCAATTATTTCAAAGTTTTTAAGTTATATCAAAGCAGCTAAACTCACAAGCTCTACATAAACAGTACTGTCTTAGACATGAGCAGTTTTAATACTCTGGAATGAGAATGACAATAATTTTTGTTCAGTTTTCCATATACCAGGAAGTATTCTGGCATGCGACATGTTTTATCACAAAAACTCCATGAGCCAGATAATTATATTCCCAATTTACAGAAGAGAAAACTAAAGCATGAAGACTTCAATAATTTGTAAAACTAGTAAGAGGTAGAATTTGGATTTGAGCCCAGGCAGTCTAGCTCTAGAGTCAGTATTCTTAAGTACATTGTAGTTCATTCTGAACTACACAGTAAGATGCTTTCATTCTATATATCTTACTCTCCAAGTACTTGAAGTACTTCCAAAACTTATATAAATGTTTATTTTAATCATTCAAAAGAAAGCTCAGTACTATAACCAATTTTGCATTGCCATTAAATGGTAGAATAGTGGGGATATAGAATATTAAACTATGTTAACTAGTCAGATTTTTAAAATAAATCTTATATTTAATAAATATGAAATTTTTGGCTAGCTATTGAGATTGACTACATTTTAAAATAACAAGGACTAAGCCATCTTTATGTTTTGAAAAAAGGAATTCTCACTTTTCTTCATTTATTCATCTATACACTTGGATTCCTTGTTATTAGGATTAATTATAATATTTATGCTGCCTTCCTCTTGGTACAGATCATGTAAATGGGCACTGCACAAGTCCAACTTCTCAGAGCTGCAGTTCTGGAAAACGTCTTTCTAGTGCTGATGTTTCGAAAGTAAATCGCTGGGGTCCGGGAAGACCACCATTTCGAAAAGCACAGTCAGCTGCTTGCATGGAAATTTCTTTACCAGTTACAACAGAAGGTAGGTTAAACATACAAGTTTTTGTGAATACAGTTATAATTTGATATGCCATGGTTATGTGAGCTGAAAGACAAGGGATGGAGGGCATGTGCAAAAGACATAAGAAACTACAGTCGACTTTAGGCAATGAATAACTGAAAGCCATAACTCCAAATTTCTCACTACACCTGTTCTTCATCTCTAATACCAGAATGGCTCTGCTTTTTGGTAAGTTCCCACCTCTTCTGTACAAAGGAGTATGTCTTAATCCGTTGTGTATACTCCCAGTAATAACTGAGAGTTTCTATCCATCCCAGTGGGAAGCCTCTTAGTATCTATTTGTAGATAGTTATTTAATGTCTTGCAACCTTAATTTCTTCAAGTGTCCAGTCATGTTACCAAGAAAAAAAGCATGATATTGAATTCTAAAGTTTGCAATTTTCATCTTCATATGTTTTTAAAGAAGATTGTTTGCTTATTTATGGAATTAGTGTGGGGGCAGGGAGTAAAGTACAAGAGCCAGAAGACCAAAAATTTTTAGAGAGGGAGAAAAGGGGGAAATCTTGTAACTGTGCTGCTATTGTCTTGCTGATAAACTTTGAATAGAGAGAGAAAAAAAATCTCAGGAAGATTTGCTATGGTAATTCGATGGTATACAGTGATTTACCACCTTCTAAAACTTTGATAGTAATGATATTATTCAAATTTTTAAAATAATTTTTTTAGTTTTTATTGTTTCTTTAGTATTATGCCATACTAAATCTGGTCCATGCAGATATCATCTCTATCACAAGTATCTATGACTAACAATCTGGAATGTTGATGAACCATGAATGAAAAATCGGGGGACATATTAGCTAGGAATGTTTAGAAGCAAAATATAAATGTTATAAAAGAAGTAGCACTCAATCACTGTATTGAGAGTTGAGAATTTTGAGTTTCAGATCTTTCTGTCTCTAACTTGTGCTGGATTCTGGGAAGAATACTTAACTGTTTCCATCTCCAAATCTATAAAATATATAGATTATATCCGAGCTTACTCTTATCTCTAAGTTCTGTTATAATTATGTTATAAACTTGCTGAGGGATAGGAGGGAAGAAATTAGGAATACTATATTTTGTTTTCTAGAAAAAGGATAGTTTGGGGAATTTATATTTGTCTCTTTTTACATAAACGAGTCACATTTCTACCTATCAAGAAGGAAAGGAGAGTGAGTAAGTAGGAAGAAGAATATGAGGAACATGAACTCTGGAGTGACTGTAAGAACAACCTCCTAATACCATTTAACTGAGGTGGTGAGTTTATGCTTACTGGAGTGTTCACACGTGTAAGTGTTGATGACCAGGAGAACCTAAAACCATCCTGCTTCCTTTAAGTGGGCTGAAGCCCTCTATGGAAGATAACCACTGTCAATGGGATGGCACTGTCTATGGCTCCTCATTTGGCCCTAGATAGTTAGGACTGAATTTGTATCGGGGTAGTTAAGCTTGAAACAAGTTCAGGGAGATAACATTAGCTCTTTGGCCTTTATAAATAGTTCAGTTTTTACAATTGTAATTACTCCAGAAATAGCAAAACCAAAAATTGTGGTAGGGGAATGTATTTGCCATAGAACATTTGTGACTCTTCAGGTTAGTAGCCACAATGTTGTCAGTAAGTGGGAATTGCCCAAAAAAATCATTAGAAATATTTCCAACAATTGAGAGATAGGAGGGAAGCATAATTAAAATGGTACCAGAAATTCTTATAACCTTAATTATTTTAGACTAAATATTTTTTTTTCTAGATGAGATAATTTCAACTAATTTGTGAAGTAATATATAGAGAAAAAACATAGCGAACTGGAACTCTGGAGAGTCAAGTTCTAGTTTCAGCTCTGCCTAGGTTTATGATTTACACTTCTGAACTTCAGTCTCCATCTTCAAAATAAACTTGTAAACTGGATAAGCTGCCTTCCAGATCACTTAAAGAATCAGATTCTACTTCCCCCTCCTAATTTTGGTTTTCATGTACTAAGTCTGACTTTATTTTTTTTCTCGAAATATACTAACATTTAATTTGCTTTTTAAAATTTCCATAGAAAACCGAGAAAATTCCTATAATCGTTCTAGAAGCTCTAGCATCTCCAGTATTGACAAAGATTCTAAAGAAGCAATTACAGCACTATACTTCATGGAGTCCTTTGCTCGGAAAAATGACTCCACCATCTCCCCTTGTTTGTTTGTTGGAACAAGTTTGGGAATGGTGTTAATCCTCCCCCTGAACCTGCCTTTGGCAGATGAACAAAGATTCACAGAGCCAGTCATGGTACTGCCTAGTGGTAAGAGTTTCTCTTTATTCCTTCATTGCTACTTTTTAAGATTTAGATAAAATGTATTGTAAAACATTAATTTGTATTGATCTGGAGCAAAGATTAGGAGTATAGGTATTCTGTGTAATAGAAACTGAGAATTTCATAAGTCGTGTACTATTTCAACATTTATCATATTGCAAATTTACCTTCTCTTTAAGGTAAAATAGTACAACCATTTCTCTGGTAGTAAACTGTGGAACTACCAACCTAAACAATGCCTTAGAAAACAAAAAAGCACTGAGAAAAATTTTAATGCAAAAGGTAAAAAATTATTTTAAATAAATTGAAGCATTTCTTCAAAGTTTTGTACCAGATTTGAGCCTGTGAGTGTTTTTACGTAACCCTTAAAGAACTTAGAATGATTAAGCTAGAAGTAGTCTGACTTGAGGTGGCTTTCTAAAGTCTTCGAAATCTTCTCATGTTGTTGCAAAAGGATGCCAAACAATTTCTTTCCTTTTTATCCTAGTGCCTAGAAATTTGACCTAAGTTATGAGTATTGTTGCTAAAGCATATGTTGTATGCTTTTCCTACTTGAATTATCTTTTGTCTTTCAAAGACAAGATGAGTGTGATTCTTCCTATTCTTTTTAATAACATTTTTAAATTTGTTCTTAATGTTTACTGTCACTTTCCTATATATGATAAACACTATCTGAAAAACATTTCCTGAGTAAAAAAAATTATTTATAGCATAAGGAATTTTATTTTAAGAAGTACATATATATGGTATGGTAGGTTGGATAAAGTTGTGTTTTTTGTTAACTGGTATGCGAAATTCATATACATGGATTGTTACTTATTGTCAGCTCTCTACAAGTATGGCAAATTCAGATAAATGTATTTGTGTGTCTATGTGGCTTAAAAAACAGAAGTTCATTTTCTCACACTTCTGAAAGCTAGAGGTCCAAGATTAAAGTGTCCGCACGTCTGGTTTCTTATGAGGCCTCTCTCCTTGACTTGCAGTTGGCCATCCCTTTGTATGCATGGATCCCTGGTGTCTCTGTGTGTCCTAATCTCTTTTGAGAAAGACACCATCAGTTTGGATTAGGGCCCACCCTAACAACCTCATTTTAATTTAATTACTTCTTTAAAGGCTCTTTCTCAAAAACAGTCACATTCTGAGATACTGAGATTTAGATCTTTAACATATGAATTTGGGGGAGAAATGATTCAGCTCATAAAGTGCATTATATTTGAAAATATTGACAAATTGACAAATCTTTAGCTAGACTAAGAAGAAATGAGAGAAGATTCATAAATAAAATCAGAAATGAAAGATGAGCCATTACAAATGATGCCACATAAGATTATAAGAAACTACTATGAAAAATTATATGCCTATAAACTGGATAACCTAGAAGAAATGGATAAATTCCTAGAAATATATAACCAACTAAGACTGAATAATGAAATAGAAAGTCTGAACAGATAACTAATAAGGATTTGAATCAGTAATCAAAAACCTCTTGAGAAAAGCTCATTTCTCTTTTTTAAGAAATCTTTTCATATGAATTTATCTTGATTATCTTGACAAATTCTAATCAATGATATGGAAATTTGAAATGCACTAAATCATTGAATTTTAGAATGGGAAAGCATCTAGAGATTATCCATTCTAGTAGCTATCACTGTAGTCTGCATCAGAATCACTTGGAGGGTTTGTTACAATGCAGATTATTGGGCCTCATCCCCAGAGTTTCTAATTCACTAGGTCTGGGCTGGAGTCTGAGGATTTGCATTTTTAACAAGCTCCCAGGTGATGCTGACCACATACATGCAACTTTACATGCTGGTATGGAAAAAGCTATAATTATTTCCTTCTGTATAGGGGAAAATCCAGTCGCTCCTTCTGTGTGTTTCTCTTGTGTCTCCATTACTTTCACACTTACCACCACACTCACAACACTTCTGACACCAGATGTGTGGAGATTTTTTCCTCACAACATACAATTCTCTGCAACACTGGCTAGGTGTCCGACAATTTAACTCAATTCTGACACTATTACCTGGAGATAGCACCATATCCCACAGGTTAAGGGCTCAGTTCCACAAGACTGTCCTCCCAATCCCTTTCAGACATCAATCACAAGTCTAGGTTGTTACCTGTGCTTTTGAACCATCGGTTATAAATCTGAGGTTCCCACGATCCTAACCTTGGGTTTGATTGTTACCTTGGCTCACGGAACTCAGAAAAACTGTTTACTTGCTGTTTCCAGTCTGTTATGAAAGAACACAGATGAACATCCAGATGGAAGAGATTTGGGAGCAAAGAATGTGAGAAGGGGCGCAGAGTTTCCATGCCTTCTCCAGAAACGTCACTCTCCCAGTACCTTAACCTGTTCACCAATCCGGAAGCTCTCCAAACCCCCTCCTTTGGGGTTTTTATGGAGACATTACATATGCATAATTGATTAAATCATTGATCATTGGTGACTAACTCAATTTGCAGCCTCCACCCCCATGCCAACCCCCACCTCATTAACATAACAAAAGACACCTGTGTTGCTCTCATCACTGGACATTCCAAGAGTTTTAGGAGCTCTGTGGCTGGAACCAGGGATAAAGAACAAATATATATTTATTATAAATCACAATATCACACATGCATATTCAGCATTATCACAATCCTGGTTAAATTTAATTCTACGTACTTTATTTCTATATCTGTATAACTGAATATGGCTGGGAAAAAATATATAACCACATATATAACAGTCTCATTTTGAAACAGATTATCAATAATCTCAAGTGGGCTCCTGTGTTGCTGGGTTATCATACTGTTTTTATCTCATCCTCTCTCCCATCCTCTTGAACAATTGCAATTTTCTCCACTCTCCTCAAAGCTCTAATATCTTCTCAACTGTTCTCAATCTCAGCTAATAACCATGTGTCCTCTTTTACAGAGAAAATTGAAACAATTAGATAAGAACTTCAACAGCTGCCACCACCACATCTACCAACCTATCTGCCTTTACCCTCATGGTTTCTATATTCTCTATTATTATGACTAAGCTGCGTAAACTCCTAACTTGGCCAACTAGATTCTGCCTCCTTTCACTTACTCAAGAAAGTCAATCCAGCAATTGTTCTTATTTCCTTTTTATAATTCTAATTATACTGTCATATAGTTACATACAATTATATAATTCTAATAAATAGCTCTACTAAACCAGCATATAAACATGCTGTTATTTATTTCATTAAAAAGAGAAAACTTTCCTTTATAATGACCCATTTCACTTCTTTAATGCAAAATTCCTTGAAATAGTTGTGTTATATTCACTATTTCTAATTTTATTCTCCCATTCTCTCAAGTCCATTCTCATCAAGTTTTCTCCCACGTCAATCAACAAAAACCTCTGCATAGGTCACCACTGACCTCGTTGCTAAATCCACTGGTCAGTTTTCAGAACACATCTTACTTGACGTATCAGCAACATAATACACAGTTTACCATTGTCTCTACCTTCAAACACTTCACTTAAATTCCGGAACACTATACTTACCTAGTTTTCTTCCTACATTTCTAACTATTCCTTCCCAGTCCCCTTTGCTGGTTCCTCCTCATTTCACTGGACTTAAAATATCAGAATGCCCAAAGACTAACTTTTTGAACCTTTTGTTTTCTACTTATAGTCGCCAAACAATTTCTTTCCTTTTTATCCTAGTGCCTAGAAATTTGACCTAAGTTATGAGTATTGTTGCTAAAGCATATGTTGTATGCTTTTCCTACTTGAATTATCTTTTGTCTTTCAAAGACAAGATGAGTGTGATTCTTCCTATTCTTTTTAATAACATTTTTAAATTTGTTCTTAATGTTTACTGTCACTTTCCTATATATGATAAACACTATCTGAAAAACATTTCCTGAGTAAAAAAAATTATTTATAGCATAAGGAATTTTATTTTAAGAAGTACATATATATGGTATGGTAGGTTGGATAAAGTTGTGTTTTTTGTTAACTGGTATGCGAAATTCATATACATGGATTGTTACTTATTGTCAGCTCTCTACAAGTATGGCAAATTCAGATAAATGTATTTGTGTGTCTATGTGGCTTAAAAAACAGAAGTTCATTTTCTCACACTTCTGAAAGCTAGAGGTCCAAGATTAAAGTGTCCGCACGTCTGGTTTCTTATGAGGCCTCTCTCCTTGCCTTGCAGTTGGCCATCCCTTTGTATGCATGGATCCCTGGTGTCTCTGTGTGTCCTAATCTCTTTTGAGAAAGACACCATCAGTTTGGATTAGGGCCCACCCTAACAACCTCATTTTAATTTAATTACTTCTTTAAAGGCTCTTTCTCAAAAACAGTCACATTCTGAGATACTGAGATTTAGATCTTTAACATATGAATTTGGGGGAGAAATGATTCAGCTCATAAAGTGCATTATATTTGAAAATATTGACAAATTGACAAATCTTTAGCTAGACTAAGAAGAAATGAGAGAAGATTCATAAATAAAATCAGAAATGAAAGATGAGCCATTACAAATGATGCCACATAAGATTATAAGAAACTACTATGAAAAATTATATGCCTATAAACTGGATAACCTAGAAGAAATGGATAAATTCCTAGAAATATATAACCAACTAAGACTGAATAATGAAATAGAAAGTCTGAACAGATAACTAATAAGGATTTGAATCAGTAATCAAAAACCTCTTGAGAAAAGCTCATTTCTCTTTTTTAAGAAATCTTTTCATATGAATTTATCTTGATTATCTTGACAAATTCTAATCAATATATGGAAATTTGAAATGCACTAAATCATTGAATTTTAGAATGGGAAAGCATCTAGAGATTATCCATTCTAGTAGCTATCACTGTAGTCTGCATCAGAATCACTTGGAGGGTTTGTTACAATGCAGATTATTGGGCCTCATCCCCAGAGTTTCTAATTCACTAGGTCTGGGCTGGAGTCTGAGGATTTGCATTTTTAACAAGCTCCCAGGTGATGCTGACCACATACATGCAACTTTACATGCTGTATGGAAAAACCTATAATTATTTCCTTCTGTATAGGGGAAAATCCAGTCGCTCCTTCTGTGTGTTTCTCTTGTGTCTCCATTACTTTCACACTTACCACCACACTCACAACACTTCTGACACCAGATGTGTGGAGATTTTTTCCTCACAACATACAATTCTCTGCAACACTGGCTAGGTGTCCGACAATTTAACTCAATTCTGACACTATTACCTGGAGATAGCACCATATCCCACAGGTTAAGGGCTCAGTTCCACAAGACTGTCCTCCCAATCCCTTTCAGACATCAATCACAAGTCTAGGTTGTTACCTGTGCTTTTGAACCATCGGTTATAAATCTGAGGTTCCCACGATCCTAACCTTGGGTTTGATTGTTACCTTGGCTCACGGAACTCAGAAAAACTGTTTACTTGCTGTTTCCAGTCTGTTATGAAAGAACACAGATGAACATCCAGATGGAAGAGATTTGGGAGCAAAGAATGTGAGAAGGGGCGCAGAGTTTCCATGCCTTCTCCAGAAACGTCACTCTCCCAGTACCTTAACCTGTTCACCAATCCGGAAGCTCTCCAAACCCCCTCCTTTGGGGTTTTTATGGAGACATTACATATGCATAATTGATTAAATCATTGATCATTGGTGACTAACTCAATTTGCAGCCTCCACCCCCATGCCAACCCCCACCTCATTAACATAACAAAAGACACCTGTGTTGCTCTCATCACTGGACATTCCAAGAGTTTTAGGAGCTCTGTGGCTGGAACCAGGGATAAAGAACAAATATATATTTATTATAAATCACAATATCACACATGCATATTCAGCATTATCACAATCCTGGTTAAATTTAATTCTACGTACTTTATTTCTATATCTGTATAACTGAATATGGCTGGGAAAAAATATATAACCACATATATAACAGTCTCATTTTGAAACAGATTATCAATAATCTCAAGTGGGCTCCTGTGTTGCTGGGTTATCATACTGTTTTTATCTCATCCTCTCTCCCATCCTCTTGAACAATTGCAATTTTCTCCACTCTCCTCAAAGCTCTAATATCTTCTCAACTGTTCTCAATCTCAGCTAATAACCATGTGTCCTCTTTTACAGAGAAAATTGAAACAATTAGATAAGAACTTCAACAGCTGCCACCACCACATCTACCAACCTATCTGCCTTTACCCTCATGGTTTCTATATTCTCTATTATTATGACTAAGCTGCGTAAACTCCTAACTTGGCCAACTAGATTCTGCCTCCTTTCACTTACTCAAGAAAGTCAATCCAGCAATTGTTCTTATTTCCTTTTTATAATTCTAATTATACTGTCATATAGTTACATACAATTATATAATTCTAATAAATAGCTCTACTAAACCAGCATATAAACATGCTGTTATTTATTTCATTAAAAAGAGAAAACTTTCCTTTATAATGACCCATTTCACTTCTTTAATGCAAAATTCCTTGAAATAGTTGTGTTATATTCACTATTTCTAATTTTATTCTCCCATTCTCTCAAGTCCATTCTCATCAAGTTTTCTCCCACGTCAATCAACAAAAACCTCTGCATAGGTCACCACTGACCTCATTGCTAAATCCACTGGTCAGTTTTCAGAACACATCTTACTTGACGTATCAGCAACATAATACACAGTTTACCATTGTCTCTACCTTCAAACACTTCACTTAAATTCCAGAACACTATACTTACCTAGTTTTCTTCCTACATTTCTAACTATTCCTTCCCAGTCCCCTTTGCTGGTTCCTCCTCATTTCACTGGACTTAAAATATCAGAATGCCCAAAGACTAACTTTTTGAACCTTTTGTTTTCTACTTATAGTCAAGCCTTGGTTTAAATCAGCCAGTCTCATGACATTAAATGCCATTTATAATCTGATGGCTCATATATTTCTATTTATAGTCTGGACATAGCCCCAAATTCCTGACATAGATATCCAGTTATTTAGCATCCACTTGGATATCTAATAAGCATCTCAAACTTATTATGTTCAAAACTGAGTTCCCGATGTTCCTTCCTTTCTCCATAGTCTTTCTCACACCAATTAATGGCAATTTCATCCTTCTAATTTCTCAAGTCAAAAACAGAATCATCCCTGACCACTATGTTTCTTTCACACTCTAAATCCAATTTATTAGCAAATTCTGTTGGCTTGACCTTTATAATGTACTCAGATTCTGATCATTTCTCACCACCCCTACAGTTACCACCTGGTTCAAGCAAGTCTGTATCCATTTGTCACCTGGATTATTGTACTGATCTTTTAACGACTCGCTTTTCTTCCCACTTTCACTCCCTATAGGACATACCCAGCAGGAAGACTAATCCTATTAAATGAAAATTAGATTATATCATTCTATTCTCAAAATCCTGCCACCTTAAACTCAGTAAAGTCTGTCTTTCTGTGTCCTGCAAGAAGCTACATGACCTGGTTCTATATTATCCCTCTGATCTTATCTCTTATGAATTTGCCCTTCTCTGCTCTAAAATGTCAAGATTTGTAAGTTTGAGATTTTACTTTATTTGCAAGCTAATAAAGTAGCCAGTTTCATGGACTCTTGCATCAGAGATAAAGGATAATCACAGTAATCAAAATATCAGTACTTTGTGCTGGTTTCCTGAGCCCTAATTCTCACAGTATGATGCCTCCTCTTCTATACTGGTCTGCTTGGCCTGCCATAACAAAATGCCACATGGTAGGTGGATAAAACAACAGAAACTTATTTCCTCATACTTGTGGAGACTGGAAGTCCTAAATCAATGTTCCAGCAGTTTTGATATCTGGTGAGAGCTCTCTCCTTGAGTTACAGACAGTTGCCCTCTCACCATGTGTTTATATGGCCTTTCTCCTGTTTCTCCACAGAGAGGGAGAGATAGCTCTCTGGCGTCTCTTCTTATAAGGACACTAATTCTATGAGATTAGGGTCCCACTCTTATGACCTCATTTAACCTAATTTTCTTAGAGGTCCCATTTCCAAATACATCCACATTGGGGAGGGAAGAGGCACAAACATTTAATCCATAACATCTTCTACTCTATTTAAAATTTAATCACACCTTTTCCCAAGAGTTCTTATCCCTTTCCTGCTTTATTTTTTCCTTAGTATTTATTACTACCTGATATCTCATATATATGTACATATGTGTATATATACTTATATACTTATACTTACTTATT
>NW_011888782.1:25141597-25145932 GCF_000151845.1 Pteropus vampyrus | reverse complement strand
TACTTATATACTTATATATACTTATTTATCATATATTATCTGTTTCTATTATAGAAAGTAAGTTCTATGAGGTAGGGATTTTTGTCTGTTTTATTCACTATTATATCCCCTGTGCCTAAAACAGAGACTAGAACATATAGTAAGCCCTCAATAAATATTTGTTGATTGAATGAAGATTGTAGTGGGGCGGGCTGGTTATTTGTAAAGCTGGAATAATGTACACTTCTAACCAGTGAGCTCTCCGGTAAAGAGGAAAGTCCTAATTAATTGTGCGGTCAATTATTTACTGTAGAATGAATTAAGATTTTATTGTAGAAGTCCTTAAATTTTAGCTTGCTTTGTAATGAAGCCCATTTCTGAACTAGTACCTATTTGTAATTTGAACTTAAGTTTTTGTTAAGTCAGAGAAGATTAAAGACAGTTATAAAGATTAATAATAGTTGGGAAAACTTAAAACCTTATATAAACCTTATAAACAGAATATAAAAACCTTTTTTTGATTACAAATTAGGAAACAAAGCAGCTGTTTTGGCAAGGGCAGCTTATTGAGAAATTGTCAGTTTGATGCTGACAGCTTGTAAACATCAGGTATAAGTAGAATGGCTTCAAAAATGTAGATTTCTTATCTTTTTAACCTACTTTAGGCTATTTCTAAATTGAGGCAGCAGGTAGTTACAGAAATGTGGTCTTACAGAAGGATCAATTCTAGATGAATTCTAATTAAATAATTTTCCATAGCTTTTGGCATTATTTTTTCTTCGTGGGATATTGGGATTGCTGGTCTTTTATACCTTGATCCTCAGAATGAAGCACCTAAACCTCTATTCTCCTGTCCTCTTCAATTATCCTAGGAGGACATCCATAGGCTACTAATTCTGGTTTTAAAGTGAGTTTAGAAACACAATTGAGAAGTTAAATCATCTCAACGTGTTATTTTGAACTTGATAAATTTTAAGTATTTTAAGTTATTGATAAACTACTTTCTAAGAGGAATGCATTTTTAAATTCACCCTTTCCCTTTTCATGTCTCTGTCACACATATGCTCTTGAGGGGTATCAGTTCTATTAATCCTCTTACTCTCTCTACATGTCAAAGGACAAAGGAAAGAGACTGCTAGGGCATTGCTTAAGAGAGAGTCTGGAAATGTCCAAAGGTCAATCTATTCCAAGTTATCCTCCTAAACTTTATAGTATCCTATCCTCTGGGACTGGTAAAAATCACCCATAGGTAGTAATCTGGCATGGATATTCAAACTTGGAGAATCCAGGTAAGTAAACCTCTTTTCTGTATAAAGATGCATTAGCCTGCCTAAGAGACAAAGGTAGTTCGATTTTTTTCCCATATAATCCAAATTGTTAGCATAAACTCTAGATGTTAAAATTTCAAGAAATTTATTCTGAGTGTTCAATTTCAGAAGAAGAAAAAAAAGTATTTGCTAGCAAATGAACCTGTGAAAGAAGGAAATGGAATCAGGTAGCATGATTATTTTTTCAGTCAATTTTAATAAATAAAAATTATATATTTTCTAAAATATATTTTTTAAAAAAGAATTTTAAGATGGACTATATAGTATAAAGAAAGACCACTGGATCATGATTCAGGAAACCTAAGTTCTAATCCAGAATCAGCTGCAAACTTGCTATGTGACCTGGCCCAAGTCTCATCATATTCATGGGTCTTCATTTTCTTATTAATATAATGAAAGGGTTTGACAAGTTGATGTTTTAGGCTCCTTTTAGAACATTTTATGATTCTAAGTTATTGCAACTGATGCACTCACAAATCTACTGATTTATGTCTATTACTGCAATATTATGATTCTATAGATGTAAATTATTATAATATAAAACGCTTATTTCCCATAGATGATAAAAGCTGTTTTAGAAAGAATTTTATGTGCCAGTGATATGAAATTGTTTTTATAGGTACATTCCTCTCATTGAAAGGAGCTGTACTAACATTCTCCTGTATGGATCAAACTGGTGGATTAATGCAACCGCCGTATGAAGTTTGGAGGGATCCAAACAACATAGATGAAAATGAAAAATCTTGGAGAAGGAAACTGGTCATGAACTGCCCCTCTCCGTCCCAAGAAACAGATCATCAGTATACAATAATCTGCTCTGAAAAACAAGCCAAAGTCTTCTCACTGCCTTCTCAGACTTGCCTTTATGTTCATAACATCACTGAGACATCTTTCATACTGCAAGCAAATGTGGTAGTCATGTGTAACAGTGCCTGTCTGGCGTGCTTTTGTGCCAATGGGCATATCATGATAATGAGGTATTTGCCTTCTTTATAAATTATTTGGTAATCACAACAGTGCCAACCAGGTACAGTTCTGAAAAGTATATGTGTAAAGTGCAAGATGTTATCAAGAAGAAACCTGAGGTCATTGTTTCATTATGTTTATGAATGTTTTATTGTTCAACAATTTGGGTTTTTGTTTTGTTTTGTTTTTGTTGAGGTTTTTTTTTTTGCTAAAAATTCTTTGCATTTTGAATGAAATATATTTACCTTAATGACACTAAAGAATCTAAGGAAAGAATGATTTTCCAGTCATTCACATATTCATTCAGCAAACATTTATTGAGCAAATGTTATCTCCCAGAAGCTATTCTAGGCACTAAAAGTTTAAAGATGAATAAACTACAAGGAAAAGAAATGAAGTATTACTTTTACTATGTTTCAAAGTACACACAAGAATTTTACATACAGAATTTAATTTGATCCTTACAGCTTCCCTAGGACACAGAAAATAAAGTATTATTTGCATCCTCCATTTTACATATATGAATAACCTCTTCCCCATCACCACCCATTAATTTGACTGACTCTATCATGGATGTTTAACTGGGTTTGTTTTAGACTCATATCTTGAGGAGCTTAGTTACTTGAAATGCCTCCACATATACATTTTAATATTTTTTCATACTAAGTCTTTGAAATCCAGTATATAATTTACACTTACAGAACATCTCAATTCAGATGAGCCATGTATCAACTGCTCAATAGGCATATGTAGCTAGTGGCTACCATACTGGACAGCACAGAGCTAGAACATCATAAAAAGTCTATTCCAGGAGCACAGATATCAGGCCCCATTTTATATGGTCAGGTTCTAGGGTTTAAACTGTAATTGTGAACTACTTTGACATGAGAAATTAGCACTTTTTTTTCAAGGTGCTAGTTTTATGATCTGGGATAATTTAAAATCATTGTGCATATTGGAATTAGTGGGATGATTTCAAAGTTTAGAATTTAATTACAAGTTTGTTTTCCTCCTTTTGGCATTAGAGGTATGATTTAAAAGCAATGAGACTGGTTTTCTTCAGTAGTTTGTAAAACTGTCTCTAATGACAGTTCCAAAGGGACATTCTGATGATTTTAAGCAAAATAAGTGGCTACAACATTAAGATAAGTATATAGCCATTTGGTAAGACAGTTCAGATGAGTGGTATTCGTTTGGATGTGTAAATTCTCATCTATCATTTATAACTTTTTCTCATTCTCTTACAGCCCCAGCCATGTTTATTTATTAATCATGCCTTCAGTGAAGGTGCCCTAAGTCATAAATAATTTTCATTTCCTCTGTATTGTGGGAGTAAAGGAATGGGGACCAAAGCCATTTCATAAAAGGTTATACACTGATGGAAATGTGGTTTGGGTCCAGTTCACGGTGCCTCCATTCCCAGGCACCGTGATCTGGACCCAAACCACATTTCCATCAGTGTATAACCTCCACAGACTCAGGAGTTTTGCTTAAAAAAAGACAATAGACCAAGCATATAGTCAGGTACTTTCAGATATAGTGTTTCTGACATAACCAAAGGCTATAACAATATTGTAGGAACATGTGAAATGCTACAAAAAGCATCCTAAAATTGCTGGCCACTGCATTTTATCCATCCTTCAAGAAAATTTTCTAATGAATTAAGACAGAAGAACTTTTTCCATGATTTTTTTCTGTATATGATTTTATGTCAAAGTCTAGTTTATTACAACTGAGATTTCAAAAAGATAAAAAGAAACAATCATAAAATATAAAAGTGGTATAAAAATCACTGTTTTTCTATAAAGGCCTGCAAATTTTATACAGAGAAATTAAAAGCTTCCAACAATTCAAATATGAAATGTGGATTTGCTTTTTTTCCATTCAGCCTACCTAGTCTTCGCCCAATGTTGGATGTTAATTATTTACCACTGACAGACATGAGGATAGCACGGACATTTTGTTTTACCAATGAAGGGCAGGCATTATACCTCGTCTCTCCTACTGAAATTCAGCGGTTAACATACAGCCAAGAGATGTGTGATAATCTACAGGTAGGTCA
>NW_011888782.1:25136587-25140712 GCF_000151845.1 Pteropus vampyrus | reverse complement strand
AATAATACATATTATTATTGTTATTCAACAAACACTTATTGAGTTTTTACTATATGCCTGGACTTTGCTAGGCTCTAGGGTACAATAAGATACAAGTCCCTACCTACTAGTATGGAGGGAGAAATAAGTAAACAGACAACACAATACTCTGTGGAAATGCTGTCCATATATAACTGTGCCAGTGCTGGGGAGACATGCAAGAGGGACACTTGAGTTGGTGGAACAGAGCGAGTGAGTAGTTAGAAAAGAATTGTGAAGGGTGAGTAGGAGTTATCCACAGGAATAGATGGCTGGGGATGGAAAGGTAATGGTATTCTTGACAGAGTAATGGCATGGGAAAGCCCAGGGGTTCAGGAAACTTCCAACAAAGATCAGAGTTGGGAAGTGAAAAGAATGGAGGGATGGTGCTGGAAAATTAGTCAAGAATAGATCTTGTAGCGCATAGTAAGCTCCTTAAGGAATCTGGCATTTATCCCAAGGGCAACAAGAAGTCATTAAAAAGATTTAGCAAATTTATTTATTAAAACTAATTTTCTGGTTGCAGTATGACGATTGGTTTGGGGAATTAGGATTGAAGGTAGGGAGAACAATTAGGAGGCTTTTTTAAAATAATTAAGGCCAAAAATAACAATGGCTTGAAATAAGGCAGCCAGAGTGAGAATGGAGAAGGGTTAGCAGATTCAATAGCTATGAAGTGTAATCAGTTAGACTGAAGGGTTATTAGAGGTAGGAGGGAAGAAAAGGAGGGAATTAATAACTATTCCTGGGTTTCTAGCTTGGGGAAGTAAGTAGATGGTGCTGTCACTTCTAAAGAGAAGGAATTAGGAGGAAGATCACAGGTCTGGTGAGTAAAGGTGAAGGGAGATGATGAAGATAAAGTCATGTCCCAAGTTCATAGACAAACTTGGGACATGACTATTAGGTCACAGATCTGATTTCCGGTTGAAGTTCCTTCCTCTATATAATAGTTCTAAAATTTTGATCGCCTTTAGAAAGACCTAGAGAGCAAGTTAAAATTATAGATATCCAGAGCACATCTCTGTAGATTCTAACTTATTATGTGTGGAATAAAGCCTGAGCAGCTATATTGCTAACAAGATTTTTCTCCAATCATTCTAAAGCACACCAAATATTCTGAACAATTGTACCTCACCATTCGATAGTTGCCAATTTTGAATCGTTTACCTTGAGCCATTGCATAATTTTGTACTTGACATAAAAATAAATCCAACCTTTCTCCACATACCACCAAAGGCTTCCTATTTTATAAGACAGTCCATGCTTAGTTCAGAAGAGAGACTAGGACAGGCAGAAGCTTCAGTAATTAAAAAAGATCAGAAGTCTAATTTGATAGTCATTGATCAGGTAAAAATTAATCCTAGGGCGAATATATCATCTTCCCAAGCTTTCTAATTGTAAAGGGGAGAAGAGGGCAGAAAAATTAAAATTTTAGAACATCAGCTACTGCAGAAGGGAAGGTAAAGGAGAAAGAAATACCAGAGATAAAACTGGGAGCGAAGCAAAACTCACCAAGAAAATTGGAAAACACTGTTTTTTCATTATGTGTTCTAACAACTGCAGTATTATCTTTTGATCTATTGGTTTATTTTTAGTTACTCTAATGCTTTTTTTTTTTTGGATCTGATGCAGGACATGCTGGGAGATTTGTTTACTCCCATAGAGACCCCAGAAGCTCAAAACAGAGGCTTTCTAAAGGGACTCTTTGGTGGAAGTGGACAAACATTTGACAGAGAAGAACTCTGTGAGTAAACTCTTGATTATAAAACTGTATCGCAAAGTAGAATTCCTGTGTGTGTATATATAACTTAATGTAATATATGATCTCAAATTCTAGACTAGATTATTTTGCTTCATACAATAAAAATTATTTGTTTATTAAACGTGAATAAAATTGATCCCTTTTTATTAGGAAATCATTTAACTATTTTTATCATACTTGAAATTCATACAAATAATAAGTAAGCTAATAAACATGTCATTTACAGATAGATTATACCTGCAAGGCAGGGTGAGGACATTCAGTCACTGAAGTCGGGAAAAAACTGTTTTTGAATGTGCCTGTCTTTAACCACGGCTGGAAAACAAATTATTCAGAACACGTTTACCAATACTACAGAACAAATTACTTTTAAAATCTATCAGTGAGACTCTAGTGAACAATAATCAAAAAGCTGCAGAAAGATACAAAGGAACAGTTTCAGAAAGAATATATTCAATTAAGAATATATTTTCCTCATGTACTGTTTGTAGGATTGTGAATTGGTGCAGCCACTATGGAAAACAGTATGAAGGAGATTCCTTAAAAGAATCAAAAACAGAGCTGCCATAATACCCAGCAATTCCACTTCTGATTATTTATCCAAAGAAAACAAAAACAGTATTTTGAAAACATATATGTACCCCTATGTTCACTGCAGCATTATTTACAGTAGTCAAGATATGGAAGAAACCTAGGTGTCCACTGATAGATGAATGGGTAAAAAAATAGATGTAATATATATCGCATATATATATATATCGTATATATATATCACATATATATATCATGGAGTATTAACCATAAAAAAGAATAAAATCTTGCCATTCGTGACAACATAGATAGACCTAGAGGGTATTATGCTAAGTGAAATAAGTCAGACACAGAAAGACAAATACCACATGATCTCACATAAATGTGGAATCTAATAAAACAAATAAACAAACGAAACAAAAAACAGACCCACAGATACAGAAAACAAACTGATGGTTTCTGGGAGAGGGAAGATCGGTAAAAAAAATAAGTAAATTTAAAAAAAGATATGTTTTTCAGAATATCTCATCACCATTTGGTCTTGCTGATCAAAACTCTTTTCTCTTGAACTTTTAATTAAGCAAAGATCTGGGTACTTCCATACAATGCAGTATTATTCAGCCATTAAAAGGAACGAAATTTGATACATGCTATAATATGGATGAACTTTGAAAACACCATGCTAAGTTAAAGAAGACAAAAAAGGCCACGTATTGTATGATTCCATGTATATAAAATATCCATAATAAGCAAATCCAGAGACAGAAAGATTAGTAGCTACCAGGGACAGGGGCAAGAAGCGATTGGGCAGTGACTGCTAATGGGTACGGAGTTTCTTTTTGGGGTAATGAAAATGTTCTAAAATTAGGAAGTAGTAATAGTTGCTAAAAACAGTATTTTGTGAATATACTAAACACCACTGACATACACTTTAAATGGGGAATTTTATGGTATATGAATTATATCCCAATAAGGCTCTTAATTTAAAAAAAAAAAAAATCTAGATTACATTCATAACATTATGTCCTTGGAAATGCCAATTTTTTTTTTTTACCAAGACAGCAATTATTTTTCAAAAAAAAAAAAATTACTTCATTAAAATGAAATGAACCAGCTTTGTAAATGATGGAGAAATTTTTAGTCTTATAAATTCACTGAATTTTAACATATGTATATTAATGCCCATCATGCACATACCTCATTTTCTAGTATTTACACGCACATGCACACACACGCTTAAAAACAACAACTGGGATCTACAAAGGCTGATGGCAAGATGAACATTGGAATGAAGACTTGGACCAAAATTTAAACAAAAGATCAGACCTGAGATTGGAACACACATTGATATGAGTTAAATATGAGTTCACATATATTGTGAACATCAAAATTCAGCAACATCAAGAATGTTGAGAATCACCTGAAGACTACCTGAATAGAAATCCTATAACTAAAGATTTACAGAAGAAACCAGGTAGAGACTGGAAGGAGGGGCAGAGATACAAACAGGCTTGCCCTTTACCCACATCTGGAGGTTAAAAATAAGGAGGGATTAAAACAAAAAGAATAAAATATCTAGGAATAAGTTTAATGAAACATGTGAAGGACCTATATAATGAAAACTACAAGACCTTATTAAAAGAAATAAAAGATACAAAGAAATGGAAAGATATTCCGTGTTCTTGGATTGGAAGAATCAACATAGTTAAAATGACCATATTACCTAAAGCATTATACAGATTTAATGCAATCCCCATCAAAATCCCATTGACATTTTTTAAAGAAATAGAACAAAAAAAATCATCAGATTGTAT
>NW_011888782.1:25114572-25135682 GCF_000151845.1 Pteropus vampyrus | reverse complement strand
GTACAGCTATTATGGAAAACAGTATGGAAGTTCCTCAAAAAACTAAGAATTGATCTACCATATGATCCAGCAATCTCTCTACTGAGTATTTATCCCAAAGACTTAAAAACCCATACCTGAAAAGATATTTGCACACCGATATTCATAGCAGCATTATTCACAGTAGCCAAGGCATGGAAGCAACTGAAGTGTCCTACGATAGATGATTGGATAAAGAAGTTGTGGTACATATATACAATGGAATATTGCTCAGCCATAAGAAGAGATGAAATATTGCCATTTGCGACAACATGGATGGACCTTGGGATGATTGGTTGAAAAAGTTGAAAATCACATGATATCACTTATATGTGGGATATATACCTAAAAGCAACAAATGAAAAGGACAAACAAACAGAGTCATGGACATAGACTATAGACTAGTAGTTACCAGAAGGTAGAGAGTGGGGGAGAGTGGGGGTGGATGGGGTAAAGGGGGTTTACTATAGGGGGTTAGGGGGAG
Organism: Pteropus vampyrus; assembly: GCF_000151845.1. Taxonomy (NCBI): domain Eukaryota; kingdom Metazoa; phylum Chordata; class Mammalia; order Chiroptera; family Pteropodidae; genus Pteropus; species Pteropus vampyrus. Next base: position 25,135,180 of record NW_011888782.1, on the reverse strand, counting down.
GGTGAAGTGGGTCAAAGGGGTCAAATATATGGTAGCTGAAGGAAAATGGACTTTGTGTGGTAAACACACAATAGAATATACAGGTGTCAAATTATAATGTACACCTGAAAATTATATAATTGTATTAACCAATGTTACCCCAATAAACTTAATTTTAAAAAATGAGGAGGCATTTCTTGGCAGTGGAGGACCTCCCTGAGGAGCGAGAGGTCCTAGCCCCACACCAGGCTCCCCAGCCCAAAGTTCCAGTACTAGGAAGAGAAATTCCCACAGCTGGCTGTGAAAACTAGCAAGGATTGCATCCAAAAAGGACAAGGCTGCTGGAGACTGTGGAGAACCTCTTAAGGTGCTCACACATAGACTCACTTGGTCAAAAACTCACAAGCTCTATGCTCCAGTGCAGGGGCAGCAGCTGGAAAAGAACCAGGGGCACAGGGGAGGAACTAAATTGACTAACTTCAAGGTGAGAGCTGGAGGAACATGGGTTGGAATAGCTCTCTTTAGGGACAGCAGCACTACCAGGTGCCATTGTTCTTTTATGGAGCTCCCCTCCCACCCAGCTAGCTGGCGCAGGAGGGCACCAAATCTGAACTTCCCATTAACTTGATTAACATTGTTCATCCCACCCTGGTGATTCCCTGAGACCTCACCTCACTCAACTCACCTGTTTGATTTAGGCCTATTCCAGTGGTTCCTCCACACGAGGTATGCCTCAGATCATGCTGTAAACTTTTCCAAAATCTAAAAAAACAAGCAGCAGCTGACCTCAGCGTGCCTTGTAGCTCTTGCTAAGTGGCCCCAAGCCTGGCATAAGTGGTGGCCACTCTAGAGCAGGAACTTCAACTAAGCAGCACAAATGGTGGCTGGCCTCACCTCACATCATGGTGCCCAATAAAGGGGCCGAAACCTGTCTCAAGTGGCAGCTAGCCTCAGTTTGCAGCATAGCCTCTCCCAAGCACTGCCAATCCCCACAAGCAGATAATTTTATAGCACCTTCCAAGAGACCCCAGGCCCAGCACAAGTGATGGCTGACACTGGCCTGCACCAAAGCACTTCCCAAGAGGATCCAGAACCAAAATACCTGGTGATTGGCTTCAGGCCACACAAGAGCATCACACGGCTAGTTGTACAAATGATACACCTGAAAGGCAGTCTAGGCTGGTACCAGAGCCCTGCTAAAGTGACTCCTGCTCCATGGGGGCTGCCCCCACATAACAGCTCATCCTCTGTAGTCATGGCCAGCCCTTATGGTAGTCAGCCTGAAGGTCAACCCCACTTACTCATGTGCCAATAAAAATTAAGGCTCAACTACAACAGGAGGGCACACATAACCCACACAGTGGACTACCTTGGAGCACCCAGCTCAGGTGACTGGAGAGATGGCACCACTGGGACCCACAGGACACTTACTCCATAAGGCCACTTTGTCAAGATATGGAGACAAAGCAGATCTACCTAATACATAGATACGAACACAGTGTGTATCAGCCAAAATGAGGAGACAAAGAAACTTGTCCCAAATGAAAGACAAAACTCCAGAAAAATAACTAAATGAAATGGAGACAAGCCATCTACCAGGTACAGAGTTCGAATCACTGGTTATAAAGATGCTCAATGAAATTAGGAGAAAAATAGATTAATTCAGTGAGAATTTCAACAAAAAGATAGAAAACATAAAAAAGGAGATAGAAAATTTAAAAATAAAAAATGGAGAATACAATTAATTTAAATGAAGAATACATTAGAAGGAATGGACAGCAGATTAGATGAAGCAAAAGCTCAAATCAGTGACTTAGAAGACAAGGTAGAGGAAAACATCCAATCAGAACAGCAAAAAGGAAAAAAGAATTTTTAAAAAAAGATATTTTAGGGGACCTCCGGGGCAACATCTGTGTAACAGCATTCACATCAAAGGGGTACCAGAAGAAGAAGATAGAGAGCAAGGGATTGAAAACCTATCTGAAGGAGTAATGACTGAAAACTCCCTTAAGCTAGCAAAGGAAATAGACATATGAGTCCAGGCAGCACAGAAGTCCCAGACAAGATGAATCCAAAGAGACCCACATCATGACATATCATAATTAAAATGCCAAAGCTTAAAGATAAAGAGGGAACATTAAAAGCAGTGAGAGAAAAGCAGTTAGTTCCCTATAAGGAAGCTCCCATAAGACTGTCATTTGATTTCTCAACAGAAATTTTTACTGACCAGAAGGGATGGCATGAAATATACAACATGATGAAAAGCAAGGACCTATAACTAAGATTACTCTACCCAGCAAGACTATCATTTAGAATTGAAGAAGAGATAAAGAGCTTCCCAGACAAGAAAAAGCTAAAGGAGTTCATCACCACCAAACCAATATTATAGAAAATATTAAAGGGGCTTCTTTAAGAAAAAAAAAAAGACAAAAAATATAAATATGAAATATAGGAAAGAAAAAGTTCTCACTGACAAAAGCAAACAGTGAAAGCAATGGATCAACCAACTATATAGCTAATACAAAGGTTAAAAAGCAAAAGTAGAAACCTTATGTAATTACAGTAATAAACCAATACACACAAACACGTGCAAAAGTAGTAAAAAATAATGACAAAAACATAAACATGGAGAGAATGAGAAAAAATTGTAGTGATTTTGGAATGTGTTAGAACTTAAGCGACCATCAATTTAAAATGCACTGTTATAAACATAGCTTGGTATATATAAAGCACAGGGTAATCACAAACCAAAAATCTGCAGCATGCAAGAAATAAAGAGAAAGAAATCCAAATACAACACTATAGAAAGTCATCAATGTACAAGAGAAGAGAGCAAGAAAATAAAAACTAAAAATTATAAAAATAATTAATAAAATAGCAATAACTATACACCTATCAATAATTACTTTAAATGTAAACTGATTAAATGCTCTCCTCAAAAGACATAGGGTGGCTGAATGGGTTCAAAAACAAGATCTATACATAGGCTGCCCACAAGACTGAAAGGCACGTATAGACTGAAAGTAAAGGGATGGAAAAAGATATTTCATGCAAATGGAAATGAAAAAAAAAAAAAAAAGCTGGAGTAGCTATACTTATATCAGACAAACTAGAGTTTTATACCAAAGCCTGGAACAAGAGACAAAGAAGGTCATTTCATAATGATAAAGGGATCAATCCAACAATAGGATATAGTAACTTGTAAATATCTACATACCCAACATAGAAACACCAAAATATATAAAGCCAATATTGATGGACATAAGAAGAGAGATAACAGTAAGACAATAATAGTAGGGAAATTTAACACCTCATTGATATCAATGGATAGATTATCCAGACATACAATCGACAAGGAAACAGTGGTCTTATGACACATTAGACCAGATAGATTTAATTGATATGTTAAAGCACTTCCCCTAAAGGCAGCAGAATATACATTCTTTTCAAGTGCACTTGGAACTATTTCCAGGATAGACCAAATGTAATACATGTCTCAATAAATTTAAGAAAATTGAAATCATATTAAGCATCATTTCCATTCACAATGGTATAAAACTGGCAATCAATTACAAGAAGAAAGCCGAAAATCATACAAACGCATGGAGGCTACATGATACGCTACTAAATAATGAATGGGTTAATATGACATCAAGGAAAAAATCAAAAGATACCTTGAGACAAATGAAAATGAAAACACATGACTGAAAACCTATGAGACACATCTAAAGCAGTTCTAAGAGGGAAATTCATAGCAATACAGATCTACCTTAAGAAACAAGAAAAATTTCAAATAAACAATCTAACCTTACACCTAAAGCAACTAGAAAAACAAACAAAGCTCAAAGTGAGTAGAAGGAATGAAATAATAAAGATCAGAGTGGACATAAATGAAATAGAGCCTAAATAAAACAAAAAAATAGATCAAGGAAACCAAGAGTTACTTCTTTGAAAAGATAAACAAATTTGATAGAACTTTAGTCACAGTAATCAAGAAAAAAAAGAGAGGACCCAAATAAATAAAATCAGAAATGAAAGAGAAATGACAACCAACACCACAGAAATACAAAGGATTATAAAAAAGTACTACAATTATATGCCAACAAATTGAACAACCTGAGAGAAATGAATAAATTCCCAGAAATATACAATCTTCCAAACTGAGTATGGAAGAAACAAAATATATGAACAGACCAATAAATACTAATGAAATTGAACCAACAATCAAAAAACTCCAAACAAGAAAAAAGTCCTAGAAAAGACAGCTTCACAGGTAAATATTACCAAACATCCAAAAAAGAATTAATACCTACCCCATTCAAAAAAATTGAAGAGGAGAAAAGACTCCCAACCTCATTTTATGAAGGCAGCATTACCCTGATACCAAAACTGGACAAAAAAATGATAATAATAAATAAAAAATTTAAGCTAGTATCCCTGACGAAAATAGATGCAAAATAGCAGCAAATCGAATTCAGCAACACCTTAAAAAGATCATAAACCATGATCGAGTGAGATTTATTCCCAGGATGCAAGGTTGCTTCAATATCTGCATATCAATTAATGTGATACTCCACATGAACAAAATGAAGGCTAAAAATCATATGATCATATCAATAGATGTAGAAAAAGCATTTGACAAAAGCCAGGAGACATTTATGATGAAACTCTCAGCAAAGAGAGGATAGAGGGAACATACCTCAACATAATCAAGGCCATATATGACAGACTCACAGCTAACATCATACTTAACAGTGAAGAGCTGAAAGCTTTTTCATTAGGATCAGGAACAAGACAAGTATGTCCACCTTGACCACTTTTATTCAACATAATATTGGAAGTCCTAGTCATAACAATCAGACAAGAAAAACAAATAAAAGTCATCTAAATTGGAAAAGGAAGAAACAAAACTGTCATTATTTGCAGATAACATGATACTATGTATGGAGAACCTTAAAGAGTCCACCAAAAAATTGTTAGAATAAATAAATTCAGTTAAGTACCAGGATACACAATTAATATTCAGGAATAGCTTGCATTTTTATACACCAATAACAAACCATCAGAAAGAAAATTAAGAAAACAATCCCATTTACAATTATATAAAATATCTAGGAATAAACTTAACCAAGGAGGTAAAAGACCTGTACTCAAAAAAAAAAAAAAAAAACTATAGACATTGAAGAAAGAAACTAAAGAAAATACAAATAAATAGAAGGGTGTACAGTGCTCATGGATAGAAAGAATTAACTTAGTTAAAATGTCTGTACTATCCAAAGCAATCTGTAGATCCAATGCAATTCCTATCTAAATATTAATGGCATATTTTACAAAACTTGAACAAATAATCCTAAAATTTATATGGAACCACAAAAGATCCCAAATAGCCAAAGCAATGTTGAGAAAGATAAAGTTCAAGGTATCATGCTACCTGATATCAAACTATACTACAAGGCTATAATAATCAAACAACATGAGACTGGCATAAAAACAGACACAGATCAATGGAGCACAATAGAGAGCCCAGAAATAAATCCATATCTGTATGAGCAATTACTCTATGACAAAGGAGGCAAGAACATATAATGGAGTAAAGACAGTCTCCTCAATAAATAGTGCTGGGAAAACTGGACGCATGCAAAAAAAAAAAAAAATTAAACTTGACCACTGTCTTACACCATATACAAAAATAAACTTGAAACGGATTAAAAATCAAATTTAAAACCCAAAACCATCAAACATCAAGAAGAAACATAGGCAATAAACTCTTTGACATCCCTCTTAGCAATATTTTTTTGGATATGTCTCCCCAATCAAGGTAACAAAAGACAAAATAAACAAATGGGGCTACATAAAACTAAAAGGTTTTGTAAGTGAAGGAAACCATCAACAAAATGTAAAGACAACCTACTGAATGGAAGAAGATATTCACCAGTGATACATCTGATAAGAGGTTAACATTCAAAATATATAAAGAACTCATATAACTTAACACCAAAAATACAATCTAATTAAAAATTGGATAGAGGACCTGAATTTTTCCAAAGAGAACATAAAGATGGCCAATAGACATGAAAAGATGCCCCAAATTACATCACTAATGATTAATTAGTGAAATGCAAAATAAAACCACAATGAGATATCAACTCACACCTGTCAGAATGGCTATCATCAATCAACAAAGAAAACCATTGGTGAGGATGTATATAAAAAGGAATCCCCGTGCACTGTCATTGGTGCAGCTACTATGGAAAACAGTATGGAAGTTCATCAAAAATTTAAAAATAGAACAACTTTATGACTCAGCAATACCACTTCTGGGTATTTATCTGAAGAAACCCAAAACACTAATTCAGAAAAAATATATGCACCCTATATTCACTGTATTGCTATTTACAATAGCCAAGATATGGAAGCAACTGAAGTGTTCATCAAATCAATGGGTAAAGAAGATGTGGATGTATCTACAAAGGAATATTACTCAGCCATAAAAAAAAGAATGCAATCTTGCCATTTTTGACAACATGGATGAATATAGAGGGTATTATGCTACGTGAAATAAGTCAGAGAAAGACAAATACCATATTCATTTATATGTGGAATCTAAAAAACAAAAATGAACAAACGAAACAGAAACCAATTTATAGTTACAGATGAGAAGAGGGGTTGGGGAGATGAGTGAAGAAAGTTAAAGGAATTAAGAAGGACAAATTGCTAGTTACCAAAATAGTCACAGGGATGTAAAGTACAGCATAGAGAATATAGTCAATAGCATTGTAATAACTATGTATGGTGTTGGATGGGTACTAGACTTATCGAGTGATCACTCCATGAAGTATATAAATGTCTAATCACTATGCTGTATACCTGAAACTAATATAATATTGTATGTCAACTGTAATTACAAAATAAAATAAATAACTAAAAGAATGTAATTATGCTATATTGTATGGAAGCCACACACACAATAAAAGGCAAATGGCAACAATATCTCTCAAAGTCTTTTTCATAGGCATTTTTCTTGGGTAAGTGCTAACATCTCCAAATATCTATGATAGGATCAAATATGTGTCTCTAACTGGAGAATTATGACAGTAGAATGTAATATAAGTACTAAAGTGATAAACTTGACTATAACTGTGTGAATTACTGACAAATGTTTTAAATTGCTATGGCTTAAATTCATAGTTGGGGAAGCTACAGCAGGAAAAGCATCTCGCAGCCTTGCGCAACACATTCCTGGACCAGGTGGTATAGAAGGGATGAAAGGCGCTGCTGGAGGGGTGATGGGAGAGCTGACTCGAGCACGGATCGCACTTGATGAGAGAGGACAAAGGCTAGGAGAGCTGGAAGAGAAAACTGCAGGCATGATGACCAGTGCAGAAGCGTTTTCCAAACATGCACATGAGGTAAACTGCCTAAGTAAATATAGGCATCGTCATACAGTAATAACTTTAAACATTTAGGTTCTGCACAAGAAAGCTTAAACAAAGATTCCACTGTAAGTATTCCTGTGTAAGAGGCAAAATAACCTGAATCTCATTACAGTATATATTACAATTCCTCAGTATTTCAGAGAAAAATATTTTTAAAAAATATGTTGATACTTCTTTATTTTAGGGGATAATTTTTAAAAATTACCCATTAGTTATACTTTGTGCATCATCTGCTAAAATGATGCTTAGGTAGATGACATGATCCCCCAAGGCGTGAGGGGCAAGAGAGGCTGGAATCCACACACTCCTTTTTGTCTTAATCATTAAAAATCATTTCCTGCCAGTTGAGTCCTTACAGCTTGATTTGTTTTTTTTTTAAACTTTTTTTATATGTACTTTATTTTATAAGAGAAGTTTTATAAGTTTGAGACTTACTTAGATTTTCATGGTTAACTCAATATGAGCTTGCATTGATTAGCATTTAAAGTTTTTTTTTTTTTTAACATCTTATGGTGACTATTTTTTCTTTGCAGTTAATGCTGAAATATAAGGATAAGAAATGGTACCAATTCTGAACTTCTAAAGCTGTGACTGCTTTGAGAAACCATTATTCAGGGAAACCAAATTTTTTCCCAGCATCACTATTCAACTGCTAGAAGCCAGTTTCTTATACAAAACGTTCCATTACAGTCCATCTGAAGTTATTATAAGAGAGACTTATCAGAGACACTACAACTGAAAGGCTGGAACCCTGGTTAAAATCTCAAGGTATGGCTGAATTTGCCTCTTCCCACCTGGAATGGAGCTATCATCTTGGCATGTCATTTGCTAAGGATTTACATTTAGGAACTACAGGGAGTCCTGATTTGAAAAACTCCTGTACAAACAAAAGCATTAATGCACTTAATGAAAAAAATCTTTGCATGATAAATTAACATCTTAAGAGGAAAAGAAAAAAGCATGTTGTGACAAAAGAAAAAAGTTTAATGGTAAACTATTTTTATAAATTGGGCCACATCTGACAATTTAAAAAATCTGCATTAGAAGTTATCAGTGCATTTCAAGTATATTTGCCATACCCAACTGAAAAGAAAAAGAAAAGAAAACCAAAGTTTTTGTCCCATCTATAACTTTCGTTATACTAAAACATTATTGAATTCTTATGGCAAGAGTCTGATTAACGTTCCTCTCTCTCCATAATATTTTAGATCATTCACAGTTTTCAGTCATAATCGAGTATTGCCAGTATAGAAAATTATTCCTAACACAATTATTTCCATTTCTATCACATTCAGAACAAATTGCTATTTTTAGTCACAAACCATGCAGTGTTGAGTCACCTCAAAGCATTTTTCAGCCTGGCTTGTTCTCTGTAGGGATGTTGACGATGGGTTTGGGGAAACTAGACCACAGGAACAATGCAGTTAGCTTTGAGAACTGATTTCACACAGTCTGGTTTCAGTTTCTAAAGTGACATATTTTTAATGCTCCATTTGTATCCTTGTCTGCTAATTACACAGTATATTACTGTTCAAACCCAGTGGGGTCTTCAATCTGAAGGTGCTCTTGCAGCCTGACACACACAGACCAAACTGGTCATTCTCTTCGGTATGATTCAGTAAAACCTCAGTTAATGTTTTGGGAAAAGGATTCTGATTTATTACATTTCTGATTAACAAGGGCTTTCATTAGGAATACTTTTAGTTCAATACTTATTTTTGAAAATCTTTATAAAATGTAGTTGTGTTTTTGCTATCTTGGCCTCAGTCACCATTATGGATAACAGAAATATATAGATAATTTAATGATACAAAATCAATAATTTTTCACTCAGGCTAAATAATATAAACCACAGGATTATGTCAATAGGCACCAAACATATATTCCTTATTAAAACCTCTTTTTAAAATGGAATAAAGAATATTCTTAACATGATAAAACGGTATCTATCATAACTCAACAGAGAACTGCTAAAGCCAAAACGAAATAAAGATGCCTGCTGTCATTATTTAACATGAGTCTGGAAGGCAAAGTCATAGAAATGAATATGTGCAGATTCCAGGAGCTATCTTGTAACATGTCGTTCCTTCAAAAAGAATTTTTTCAAAAAATTAATGGGTTTGGCTTACTGAACTTTGATTAATCAGGTTCTTATTATATCTACATTTACGGGTTTGTTTGGTTTTTTTTGAGAATTATTTGAGAATTACCTTAATTCCAGGTTATTTTAATTGCTAGAAATAGTATTTCCTGGATTTTTTTAGATTTTTTTTTTATTTTTAATGAATTCGTTTCAAGTGGTACTTCATTTAAATGTCCTTAGTAATTTTGAGAAGAGCAAAAATATACCAGGATACCATGTCTCAAAGTCTTCGAATTCTCCTGACTTCTCATAAAAGCTTTTTCATGAATCTCTCCAGATTCCTGTGAACAGCTTTAGTGAACAGTACCTGATTTGGAAATACAAATATGATACATAAAATTATGTAGTAAAAATATTAAAGAAACTTGAGACCAGGATTTGGAAAACATTGGTAGTCAAATGCAGTGCACTACTTATACCATCATTTTCAAAGACCCAGTTTTCTGATTTTCTGAACAGATACTTTATCATTTCTATATTAAAAAAAAAAAAACTTTTAAAAACCTAAAATATTATTTTAGAAACAATGAAATTTAGTCTAAAGTGGCATGAAGTTTAATGAATATCTCTGAAGTCTCCAATATGATTTGATTTAACTTGTTCTATATCGGGGTTCCTAAACAGTGGCACTATTAACAGAAAGTTCTTTGTTGTGGGGGACTGTCCTTTGCCCCATAGGATGTTCAGCAGCATACCCAGCATCTGTCCACCAGATGCCAGTAGCTACCCTCAAGTCATGACAATCAAAAATGTCTCCAGTCATTGACAAAATTGCTCCCAGTTGAGAGCCGCTGCTCTACAACATTTAAAGACAGATTAAGTGTGAATATGTAATATATGCCTTGTATAAATTAAGCATCATAACTGCATCATGTTGTGACAAGATAATACCCAAAATTATATGTATGGTTCATATGCAATAAAATACTATTTTGGAGAAAGCTTATATGAATCAGTAAAAAATAACATTTACTAAGTATTTTAAAGCATAGAGAGAAATTGCCAAAAAGGACAATATTACATTTCACAGTAGAAGTGCTTAAAACTCTGGCTTAATGACTAGATCAAAAGTTTATAATAAGCACATCAATTGAAAGTAAACAGGTGCTTCTGAAATGCTTGAAAAGAATAGGTTCTTTTTAAATGCATCTTTCAATATTGTTTTTATAGACCCTTTCTTAATATAAGGGTAACTACCCCACAAACTCCTGATTAGTGGAAAACAAATAAATGAGGTTTTACTGCATCAAAATTATTTTTATAATTCAAAGAGATAGCAATAACAAGAATCTAATATGGATGTTTTTCTCTTTGAACATTTCTGTTCTGTTGCAGTCACCATAGTGTGCATGTGCACGCACACACACACACACATACACACCACCACCACCACCATCATCTTTATCATAATCACTTTTGGCAAATGAGTACTACTGATCCATGTAATTCTTTATATCTCTATTCTATACTATTTAAATGTCTTGCCTTTATTTTTGAACATAAGAAAAATACTCCTTCTAACTTGGACAATGATAGAGAAAATGACTCTGAGCCTCAGTTGTCATCAAAATTATATCGGCTAGGGTGGCATCAGAAGACAAGACTTGCAAACCACAGTTTCTATAAGTTGACTTTATCTCCCTATGACTCCCTCAAGAGATAAGCCCTTCCTGTTGTCCCAGGAGGAACAAAAATAAGCTTTTGCTTTCTATTCATCAATGAGAAGCCAGAAGTATTTGTTTTTCTGATTCAAATAATAAGCAATAATCCCTATCATGAAATCATCCCTTAACCTCAGAGTTTAGAGAAAAGGATGATTGATTTATCATTGATTTTAATCCCCTACAAAAGCAGTACTACTGATTTTGCTTCCTATACTTCATTGAGACTCAGACTTAGTGCCCCAGTCACCATCAGGGTCATTGTTTGACTAACTTTGGAAGGACAGTTACAGAACTGACTGAGATGTTTTCTGATAATTCAGTCATAAAGACAATTTTTCAAATCTTTTATATAGCCTTTAAATGATTCTCGAGTTAATAAATCAGAATCCAGGTCTCTATTCCTTGAAGACCTTAAGGGATTGCAAAGGAACAAGTTTATTGCTGGAGTCCTTTTATGTGAGCCCTGTGTACAGTTTTAAAGGTACCATTTGTCTGTTATCTACATTAAGGGAAGACCATGGCTTTGAAAAAAAAAAAAAAAGATATGCCCTAAGATGATTGAAGAAAATCAAGATTAGCTCTTTGAGATACTTGGTTGTAAATGTTTGGCAAAAGGAAGAATGAAGAGGGTCTAGAAAAGTAAAATAAAAATCCTCTCCTTGGTTTAGGATCATTAGGACAACCCAGGAGTAAATCTGTGTGATTATAGCCTGTTCCCGTAGGAAGATATAACTGAACCACTTTTGTTCAGAGAGGCCAATGCCAAAAGGAATCAGACATTCCTATCAAACCTTGCTCTTTGCATCAGGAAAAACATGGTAGCCTTCACAGCTTCTTCGCCTCTACCCACTGTAGCCCCAACTGTGTTTTTGACTAGGTACTATTTCACATACACACTGGCCAGAGTGCCAGAAATACTTGCCAGTAAGTCACGTATTTGGATTGCACCATTCCAAGAAGCACGGTTGTCATGTAGCAGGTTTAGTGTATATATTTTCAGACAACATAGCCCTGAAGGGATGAAACGCAGAATACGCAAGCTCTGACTTGGGAAAGGAAGAGGAAGTGCCAATTTGGGGCAAGAGGATTGGGGTGGGGAGGGACATGGGAGCCAAAGTGAAGTGGAAGAGTCTTTGATGAGGAACCGGAGGCACAGAAGGTTGCCTTTATTTATGTTTATGTAGGGAAGTGATTCTCAACCTTGGCTGTACCTAAGAGTCACCTAAGGAGCTTTTAAAATTCCCAATTACATCAAAATCTGAGTGGGAACTAAACATCAGTATTTTTGAAAGCCCCAAGGTAGTTCAATATCCAGCCAAGGCTGATAACCACTGCTTTATGGCCAACTAAAGAAAACATGTTTGTCTACCTTGGCTTGTATCCAAGCTCTACTTCTGAGGGGTCAGGGGAGGCAAAGATGTAGGAGATACAGTGTTAGCTGGATTGATATCTATTCTGTCACAACCCAAAACAAATGTTCTGTGCAAATTTCTGACCAGACAGTGCCCCATTAACTTCTTAACTCTGTCTTTGTGATTTTCTCCTATGTGACTTGACCATTAATTATTCCAATTCAGACATCTAGGTTTTGATGATCTTATGCATGTGACATCAAAAAACACCAGAAATATCATAAGAAATTCAACAGCATGTAAAGCCAAGTGGAAAACTAAATCTCAATAGTTCGATAGTGGAAATACTCAAAACATTTACTAAATCAGGTCCGAATTTATTATTCATTCTTTGTTGTGGAGACATGGGTACCAGGTACCTGTTCTGTTATAGGTATATTTTATTGGACTTGATCTTAGCAAGAAGGGAGGACAACTCTTCCTTTTTGATTGTTGTCTTAGCTCCCAGGGCCACTTGGATTCATTTTCTTAATAACTAGACATGTTTAAGGGGAAAGAATGCCTCTAACTCACTGTCTGGCTTCCAATGCCCTGAAAGAGTGCTTTCACCTTCAAAAAGGGAGAGTCTGCCCATCCAAGGCCATAATACTCAGAGTAAATCCAAGAGAGATCGCTCCCTCATACTGTTCCTCTCTTGCATTGGCCCACCCTTCTCACCTGCAAAGCCAGAAAATAAACTAGGTGGTGGTTATGGACAAGTGTACACAGGATCAAAATCTCTAATAACCTATAATTTTTAGTACTTAATTATGTGATGTTTTATTCTAGGAAATAAGAAACAGATGATATCATTGATGTATCTTTCTTTCATCTTCAGAACTTTTGCATCTTTTCAGAAAATGACAAATTACTATTTTTCTGTTGCACTCAGCAATTGTGACTATACTTAAAATTCTTGTAGTCTGTAGAGATATCAATAAAATTGTATATGTTTGTACATAGATGCTCTCTTACGTTATGATGTCATTCACTACTATAGATTTTTGCCAAGATTAAATGTGGACAGAGGTAAGACTCATTGACAACACTGTGAACCATGGTTTTACAAAGTATAATTGTTTTAAAAAGGCAGGGAGGTGGGTAGGGGAGTGATGTACATCATATATATTTGAACTAAAAAGAGAAAGGAAAAAATAAATAAACACAAGTTCCACAAACTCCAAAAGGGTGGAAATAGCCATTCCAAACCTTCATCAAATTGGGGAGATGTGTAATTTTATTGGAAGACTTTAGGACAATTTTTGAGGATGTTGACTGATTTCACCTTGTGCAAGTTAAAACTAAGTTTGGTGAGAACGCAGCATAAGAAACTGAGGCTGAATAAGATGTACTTATGAACTCAACATTCATACCTTACTTCTTTACTTCTTTAAAGCCCAAGAATTAATCTCTGCAGGCAAAAAAAAAAAAAAAAAAAAGCTATTATGGGCTTATACCACCATCTAGTGGTTATAAGGAATATTCATTAACCTACCACCACCAAAAGTCCCCCAGAAAGAGTGCACTCTTCTCCTGCTCCCCTGGCTTTCATCTGTACAATTAAACAATTAATTCCTTTTCTGGAACTTTCTTTTAATTATCTAAATGGTGACCTTAGCCAACTAATCATATTCTTCCAAATGCTGTCTAATTATCTCAGGGAAAATTTCCTACCACCACAATTTCCCTCCTACTTTTTGTTCCATATAAAAATGAAGAAAACCAACCAACCAACCCAAGGCTATAAACAGATTTTTAATTAACAATAAAAATTTAAAGACAGAGACTATAAAATCCAAATGCCCAGGATCCTCCTCAAGAATTTTCTCAAGAGGATCCATTTACCTCTTCACCTCTGTTGAATTAAAATCGCTCACACTTCACGTATCTGCATTCAGTATTTGGGGCAGGGCCCTGTGATCCTCACTTGCTAACTCAGCCTCCACTAGGTTATGGATGAACTTTTTGGATTCTTTATCATGCCCTGGCCCCTAGGTTAGACTGTTCAGTGTCATGATGTCATCATTTTTTCATATTGAGAATTTTTCTTTTAATGTAGTCAGATTTTATAATCTTTTAACTTTGACTTCTGAACTTTGTTTTAAAGGCCTTTATGTCTATAAAATAATAAACATTACCATATATCTTCTTCACTTTCATAGTTTTATTTGTTATATCAGGCTTTTAATCCACCCATAATTTTAGAATAAGGATCTACCTTGATATTTTGACAAATGGATAAGTTATCACTATGCCCCTATTTTTGAATGACTAATTTGAAATGACATTTTCATATTGACATATACATATGTCTGTTTTCTAAGTTCTCAAGTAATCTATTTCTGTGTCTTTATCAAACTATTAAAGTATATCTTTAAAATATGTCCTAATATCTGATAGATATCTTTGATCTTTTTAAGTTTGATAGGTATTGATTTTTTCCTCTTCATCCTTTTTGTCACAACCATTTTCCTCATTTACACAGACAATTTCGCCTTCACTAAGTTTTGAAAGTTGCATATCTAGAGTATCTCAAATGGCATCCGTGTCAATATTTCTACAGTAAGATATTTCTTCTATAACTCTGTTCAATTTGAATTTCACTTATAGTAGTATCATTTTTATTTCTCAGATGCACTTGCATCTTTTATTTAGCCAATTTCTTCTTTTGATTACTCATTTTTGTAAAATGTCACATAGATTTAACATTGGGAGACAAAGAGTCAGCACTGCTACATGCTTTACTGTCTGTGTGTAAAGTGAATGACAAATGTGAAGTGACCGATCATGGATAGACTTTGAAAGAAGTAATGTAATTGGTAATTCATTATAATGCATGTATTAGTTTCCTATTAATGCTATAACAAATTACTACAAACTTACTGGTTGAAACAACACAAATTAAAGAGTAAGATCACTAAAATGATAACATAGGGCATTCCTAACTGGACTCGCCATCACAAGAACAACTAACAACTATTCATTGACAAGACACCAAGAAAACTCTAGAACATGGAGGTGAGACTGAAGCATCTGTCTGCACCACAGAGACTGAGACAGACTGCATTAGAAGGATAAGAGGAGTGGGTAGACACTAATCGCACTGCCTCTTCCCCAGGCTAGTGCAGCACCACATCGAGAGGTCTCCCCTGAGTCTACGGTTCCTCCAGTGGGAAAAGAGAGCCTAGGGTGGATACTGAGCATTATGGGTCCCTTCTTGGGAGTCCCACTCTAGTCTTGCCTTACTGGGATCTCTGTGGATTCTGCACAGGGGACTCTGCAGGGCTTGGCCACCGGGGATCAGATTATGACACAGAAGGTGAGAGGGGCTTACAACAACCAGCACTCAGATCTCGGCAGACCAGGGTCCTACCTACAATGCCTAAGGAGTAGTCCCAACCAGAGGCTTTACTAATCTGCAGAGCCTGGACAGTGGTGCAGTCTGAAGAGAGAACTCAATGGGGTGCAGGTCTGCCTTACTTAGGATCTCAAATGAAAAGCCTTTCTGCCCCTGGAGCCTGGTGTGCACCTCTCCTGCCTCTGCTCTCCTCCATCCGTCTGGGCAGGGAAGCTGAGTCATCGTCCCACCAACTGCTCAGTGTATATCCAGGCCCCACCCAACCAAGAAGCCTTCCCTGAGCACCTGGGAAACGGCTTGGCCCAGCAGCATTTAAGCACAGAGCCCAGCCAGCAGCTCTGCCCATCTAGCAGAGACAAATTAGTGACTCTGGCTAGCCAGAGAGTTTAGTACACAAATATGTTTGATTAGCTACCCAAACAAGAGACATATGGACATGGTGCCATGCTCTGCAACTCTGCCCCCCAGACAGGGAAGCTAATCTGTAACCCTGTCCACTGCTGAATACAGCCTCCAATCCTGCTAACCAGAAAGCCTAACCAGAGCTCCTGGGAACCTCAGTAGCCCACCCTACAGCCCTGATTATAGCAGCACTTGAATGAAGAACCAGAACCTCTGTATTTGCAGAGCCAAGATGGTGGCTCCATCTGTCATAGGCCACACAGGTCTGTCTGGTTTGAGTCTGAAACAAGAACCTTACCTGTCCTTGAGCCTGTAAGGGGCCCTGTTCAGGTAGGAAAACTGATTCTTAGCCCCACACTATAATAGCTTTCACATACATACCCTCACCCTAACTAGGGGACCTAACCAGAACACAAGAAGCTTCACAGCCCATCCTACAGCCTTACTTATACTGGCACTTGAAAAGAGAGCATAGTCTACAGCCATACCAGCCTGAACACATCTGATCTCATCTGATCTCGGAAGCTAAGCAGGGTCGGGCCTGGTTAGTAGTTGAATGGGAAAAGACAACACAGCCCAGGTCTTTCCCCATCTTTAGAGCAAAACTGGTGGCCCCATTTGGCCAGGAAATTTAGTGAGCAGTCTAGCCTGATTTGGTTCCCCAATGAACAGTGCAGGCATTGGGGCTCATTCTGCTGCCCTGTCATGACAGAGAAGCTAATTCATAGCCATACCTGTTGTTGGGTATAATACCCAGTCCCAATCATCTAGGAAGACTGACCACAGAACTTAGGCAACCACAGAACCCATTCTATTGCCTCACTGGGGCAGTGAACCAAGCCAGCAATCTTAATCAACTGTACTCAGCCAGCATCACCCCTCTCCATTCGACCACAAAGCATGGGCAGTGGCCTTCCCCTGAAAAAGACCCTGACAGTAAGCCCCACAGGCCCAAGGACATTACCACCTGACACATCCAGAACACCAAGCCATGCAGACTAGTGAAGAACTACCTCTACAAGAGTGAACCTGTAAAGTCTGGAAAACAGAACTATTTACTCAAATGCATAGAGACCAACACACAGCATCAAGGATCACAAAAAAATCAGGTAAACAGGACACTACCGAAGGAAATTAGTAAAGCTCAAATAACTTACCCTAAAGAAATAAAGATTGAAGAATTCAGAATAATCCTCTTAAAGAAGTTTATTAAACTACAAGAACAACTAAATGAAATTAGAAAAACAATGCATGAACAAAATGAGAAATTAGACAAAGAAATAGAAACCATCCATCCAAACAAACAAACAAACAAACAGAAATCCTAGAGCTGAAAATACAATGATTGCACTAAAGAATTCAATAAAGAGCTCCATCTGGAGACTCAACCATACAAAATGAAGGACCAGTTATCTGGAAAACAGAACATTTGAAATTATCCAGTTAGAGAAGCAAAAAGAAAATCAAAAGAGTAAAGAAAGTCTACAGAACATAAGGGACATAATCAAAAGAAATACTATCCACACTGTAGGAGTTCCAGAAGGAAAAAAGAAAGGGACAGAAAGTACACTTAAAGCAATATGACTGAAACCTTACCAAACCTGGGAAGAGAAATAGACATCCACACCCACAAGCCACAAAGAACTCTAAATAGGTTGAACCAGAATAGGGCTACACTGAGACACATTATAATGAAATGGTCAAAAGTCAAAAATAAAAATTTTGAAAGCAACAAGAGAAAAGACAAGTTACATACAAGGGAGCCCCCATAAGATTACGGGTGGATTTCTCAACAGGAACTTTTCAGGCCAGGAGAAAAGAGGATAATGTATTCAAAATACTGAAAGAAGAAAAACTGTCAATCAGGAATTTGGCAAAGCTGTCCCTAAACAACGCTCTCCTAAACAATCAATGGATTGAAAAAAGAAATTAAATAGAAAGTAAAAGAGTACCTTAAGACAAATGAAAACAGAAACGCAACATACCAAAACTTATGGGATGCAGTGAAAGCAATTCCAAGAGGGAAGTTCACAGCAATAAACAACTATACTTACTCTACAGCTCAACGAACTAGTAAAAAAGGAACAAACTGAGCCAAAAGTTAGCAGAAAAAAGAAAATAATAAAAATTAGAGGAGAAATAAATGAAACAGAGAAGAGGAAAACAATAGAAAAAATTAATGGAACTAAGAATTGGTTATTTAAAAATTAACAAATCTTTAGCTAGACTAACCAATGAAAAAAAAGAGAGTAGCTAAATCAACAAAATTATAGATGAAAGAAAAAACATTACAACTGATACCATAGAAATACCATAGAAAGGATCATAAGAGGCTACTATGAACAACTGTACTCCAACAAAATGGAAAACCTAGTAGAAATGGAAAAATTATGAGAAACATACAACTTATTGAGACTTAAGAAGAAATAGAAAAAATAGAACAGAGCCATTACTGGGAAGGATACTGAATCAAAAATCTCTCAGAAAAATAAAAGCCCAGGACCAGATGGATTGATTGGTGATTTTTACCAAACGTTTAAAGGAGAAGTAATGCCAATCTTCAAACTCTTCCAAAAAATTTAAAGACGGGAACATTCTGAACTAATTTTATAAGGCCAGCATTACTCTGATACCAAAGACAGAAAAGGATGCTACAAAGAAAAAAGAAACTACAGGCCACTATCCCAGATGAACATAAGTACAAAAATTCTCAACGAAATACAAGCAAACTGAATTTAGAAGCACATTAAAAAAATCATTCAACATGATCAAGTCGGATTTACCCTTGGGATGCAAAGATTATTCAGCATATGCCAATCAATAAATGTGATACATCATATTAATGAAAGAAAAAAATCATATGATTATCTCAACAGATGAGGAAAAAGCATTAAAAAATTCAACATCTGTTCATAAAAACTCTTAACAAAGTAGATATGGAAAGAATTTATCTCAATATCATAAAGGCCATACATGACAAGCCCACAGCTTATATCACTTTAGTGATGAAAGGTTGAAAGCTTTTCCTCTAAGATTAGGAACAAAAGAAGGTGTCCACTCTTCCCACTCCTATTTGACATAGTACTGGAATCATAGCCAGAGCAATCAGGCAAGGGGAAAAAAAAGCATGCAAATAGGAAAGAAAGGAGTGAAATTGTCTCCACTTGCAGATGATATAATTTTATGTATAGAAAATCCTAGAATCAACCAAAAAACAGTTAGAACTAATCAACAAATTCAGTCAAGTTGCAGGATACAAAATTAACACAAGAATCTGTAGCATTTCTATACACTATCAATTGTCTACAAAAGAAACAAAACAATCCTACTTACAAGAGTATCAAAAACAATAAAATAGGAATATATTTAAACAACAAGGGGAAAGATCTCTACCCTTAAAACTACAAAACATTGATAAAAGAAATCAAAGAAGATACAAATGGAAAGGCATCTTGTGTTCATGAATTGGAAGAATACTGTTAAAATGTCCATACTACCCAAAGCCGTCTATAGATTCAATGCAATCCTTATCAAGATTCCAATGATACTTTTTCAGAAGCAGAAAATTCATATGGAATCACAATCGACCCTGAATAGCCAAAGCAATCCCGAGAAAGAACAAAGCAGGAGGCATAACACTTTCTGATTTCAATCTATATTATAAAGCTATGGTAATCAAAACAGTATGATATTGGCATGAAAACAGACAGGTAGACCAATCAAAGGAATAGAATAGAGAGCCCTGAAAGAAATCCATGCACATACAGTCAACTAATATTTGACAAGGGAGCCAAGAATACTTAATGGAGAAAAGGTAGTCTCTTCAATAAACAGTGCTGGGAAAATTGGATATTCACATGCAAAAGAATGAAACTAGACTCCTATCTTACACCACTCACAAAAATTAATTCAATGGGTTAAAGATGTAAATGCAAGACCTGAAACCATAACACTCTTAGAAGAGAACATAGGAAAAAAAGTTTCTTGACATTGGTCTTTACAATGATATTTTGAATATGGACACTGAAAGCACAAATAACAAAATCAAAAACAAACAAGTAGTACTACGTGAAACTAAAAAAGTTTCTGCAAAGCAAAATAAACAATCAACAAAGTGAAAAACCAGCCTATGAAATGGAAAAAAATATTTGCAAATCTTATATCTGATAAGGGTTTAATATACAAAATGTATAAAGAATTCATATATGATAGCAAAACAACAACAACAACAACAA
>NW_011888782.1:25109231-25113982 GCF_000151845.1 Pteropus vampyrus | reverse complement strand
GGTGGCGAAACTGGATGAAGGGGGCCCAAAGGTACAAACTCCCAGTTATAAGATAAATAAGGCCTGGGATGTGATATACACCATGATGACAATAGTTAATTCACTGAATTGCATATGTGAAAGTTGCTAAGACAGTAAATGCTAAAAGATTTCATTACAAGTAAGAAATTTTTTTTTCTTTTTTATATCTATATGAGATGATGACCGTTAACTAAACTTATTGTGGTAATCACTTAAATTTATATAGTGTTGTATGTCAATTAAATCTCAATAAAACTGAAAAACAAACAACACAATTATTATTTTACCGTTCTAGAGGTCAGATGTCCGATATGGTCTTTTCAAGCTAAAATCAAGGTGTTGGCAGGGTTCCGTCCCTTCTGGAGGCTCTAGCGGAGAATCCATTTCCATTCCATTGCCTTTTCCAGCTCCAGAGGCTGCCTGCATTCTTTGGCTCACAGCCCCTTCTTCCATCTTTAAAGGCAGCAGTGTAGCATCTTCAAATCTCAGTCTGACTCTGTTTCCGTAGTCACAATCTGACTCCTCCTCTGACTCTGGCCATCTGCCCTCCTCTTATAAGGACCCTTTTGTTTAGATTGGAACCACCCAAATAATCTCCCCAACACATGATCTCTAACTTAATCACATTAACAATGTCCCTTTTGCCATGCAATATGACATATGCACAGGTTTGGGGGGTTAGAATGTGAACATTGGCAGGGGCATTATTCTGCCCATCATAGTGTGCATCAACTATTTAAAATAGTGATTTGTGGGCTGAAGAGCTACCAGTTTGAACTTTATGTGATTACTCAGTTATTACACCATGGTAACTGAAATTTGAATTGTGTTGTAGAGGCACTATTGTTAAGTAAACTGTGGTAACTGGAATTTATGTATAACTGAAACGTGCAAAGCAAGGACTGCCTGTTTTAAGTCAACTGACAGGTCAAAAAAAAATGAGAAAATGTATGTACATGGCTACAGAAAATGAGGCTAAATAGATCGAGCTTTCTCTTGGGCTGGATCTCAAGGCCACCAGAATACTGACAGCACTACAGCTTTTCTCTTCTGAAAAACAGGTGGTACAGGTGAACATGGAGAAAACTTGAGAAATAATAATAGAACTTCCCTCCTACCTCTGCCATCTTCTGCCCCCTCTAACTTCCCCTCAAAAAACATGTCTGAGTATCTTGTGCACTAATATACAACTATTGAAAGAGCAACTGTCTTTTCTAAAAATTCTGATTAGTAAACCTAAAAGAGCTCTTCTGATAGTTTAATAAGGATATAATAAACACTTCCTATGTGCACAGAGGTTGAACAAACTACAGGATAAGTAAATATGGGACACAGGTTTCTGATACCCTTAGACCAAACACAGTTTAAAAACTGAACTGCTGACAGAAAGTTTCTCATAAATACATTTTATTTTAACAGCAAAGAGTCAGTTATACACCTCTGACTGAGATTATTAAAGTACAATTTTTTTAGGGTGAGTATTCTCACCATGCCACGAACTTAGAAAGAGTCAGTAAGGGGCCGATAAGAGGGTGTTTTCCTTCTCTGGCAGTACTATATTAAACTGCAATATAAATGTCTGCTCTTACAGAACAGGACACCTCTTGAAGAGGTATAGCTTGTTTTATAATACCTAAGTATTGCAAATACATTCATAGCATGAAATAAGGAGAGAAAAAGAAGAAACAGCATTTCATGAAAATCCATTCCTAGATTATATCTATATCAAGTCTTACAATTCACAATTCACAATTTATTAGCCAATGCTATTTAGAAATGCTACTTTGGTAGCCTTAAATTGACGTGGGAGAAAACCCACACACAAGGCCTAACCTTGGTGGTATATATGAAATCAAATCCTTATCTGCCTATGGCTCCTGCTGGGGTGTATAACACAAGTGTCTGAATCCTGGACAGGACTGAAAATATCCCTGAGGCAGCTGTTCCATTTTCTTTATGCTCAGCCTAGACAGGTGAGGACCCAAAGTGCTAAGTGCGTATTTCAAACGTGTTCTGAGCCTGCTTCCAGCCAGTCATAGATAACTCTTTGAGAGTGAGTATAATCATTAAGCTTGGTATTTTGTATCAAAAAAGATTTTTCACACTACGGAGAATAAACTCTCATATACATTTTGAAATTCTCACTATAAAACTACTAAGCCCATCAAGACTTGAGGATTTCTGTTCTCATGAAGTAGGGAAAGGGTAACCTCTATCCTTTCCATGTGATTGTACCTACACAAGGCTTCCCTAGGAGGACTTAATCAACTGTGTAATTACAAATCAAAGTCCTTCAGCTCTCCCCAGCTGGCACCTATTTTCACTTTCACTTTCAGTTTCACAGAAAGTTTTATGGCATTTTCCATTTCATTCTTGACAATCTGAGCTACCTAACAAAAAGAAAAAAAATAAAATAAAAGAAGAAAAATGGTTAACAAACTCTCTGCTCAATCAAAGAATGTTCCCAAACCCTCCCACTGATGGATAAGCCAGACTGGAGCTCTTCACTTGGTGCTTAAAATGTGACTTCTGAAAAGAACCAGGCATCCCAAGCTGGTCTAAGCAGGAAGGAGCTCTGCCAGTTTCAGGTGTAATGCTCAGAGCTTTGAATCCCTTGGGTCAAGACTCCAAAGTCTCATCTAATGTCTCTTAGAAAAAAAATCCCAGTATCAGGAACATCTTTAACAACAACTATGAGCTAAGAGCACTCTTAGCTCTTTCTCTACCCTAAGGGCCCAACATTTATATCGCCATCCTGGGGCTCAGGAAGGGTTCCAGAAATCTCATGCTACCTAGCCTGACTTACAGTGTCCTAACTTTCTATAGAATGGACACAAACACTGTAAAAATACCTGAACAACATCCTCTTCTGCCACTTCATATAAGAGTTCATCATGGAGTTGAAGGATGAAGAAGCCTCCTCTGATTGGGCAAAACATTCCTTGCAGTGTTTTCTTTGGTAACAATCCTACCCCATAAAAAAGGAGCAAAACCGATAAGCATGTCACTCTGCCATAGGAGAATATTTTTTCAGAGATCTTGAGAAACTCTAGGAAATTTTAATTAAGACATTAAAACACATAAGATTTAGAACTTGCTGGCTGCTACCTCGCCTACTTAGCAAGTAAACTAAATCTCTATCAATTTCCTCCCAGAAAGGAGGAGTCTAAAAAAGAAGCCAGTAAATGGAGTTTGAAGACCTCTGCTCCAAAATCTAGTCTAACTTACCTCTAATGAACAATCAACATCTCTTTTCATGGAGTCCCCACTACCATCTTTTCTGAGAAATAGCACCAGAGTAGAATGAGGACTTATTCCTGCTCCGAGAAAGTGAACTGGTATTGTCATTAGGCGGTATTTTATAAAAAGGACAGTTCCTGATATCTTTTTATTGCCATAAGTGTCACTGGTAGAACTGGAGCTTCCCCAATTGGACTGCACACTCTAGACAAGTAATTCTAAACCTAAGGTCCAAATGTATATTTCAGAGAGCGTGAATCCTTCGAAGTTAAATGTACAAGTCTACACTCTGTTCATTTTTCTGTGGAGATGATCTATACCTTCCAGTAGATTCTCAAAAAACCCCATTATTCCAATAATAATTAAAAATCACTTTACTAGACTTAGTTACTATTTCCTAATTAGTTGGGCCTAGTGGTACAGATTATGCCCCTCTAATCACTAAAATAAGGTTCAACATTAATATCTTTAGAGTACCTGCCTTTAATTGTTTGTCCATCTCACAGCAGTTCTTTCTGCCATCTAAATTTCCTAGGTATCCAACAGGATAGCACAAATACCTTACCATCTCCCTCAATACCTGGTGCTTCCTTCAGAGTTCTGCAGCCCAAGTTTTCTCAGCCCAAGTTTTCTCAGAGGTGGCTCTCATAGGGTTAGAGAACAAAAGCATATGAGGCCATGGCAAGCTGCTTCCACACCAGGGCTGCAAAGGCTGTGCATCTATTTGCCAGTCTGGCTGACAATCACATATATATGTGTATATACATGTTTGTTATGTGTGCGCACACACGCACTCCCACACACAAAATGTTGAATTATCGGCCTTAGAAATTTTTAGAAGGATTGAAGACAATAAAATAAACGGTCCCCATTTGATGGGCAAATGGGTTTTAATATCTATGTATTTTTGTGTATAACTGAACATATTTATATCTATGTAACTGGCTGTATTATTCCCTATAATCTATATGTATGTCTCTTTTAGCAAATTCCATCTTCAACAGCTGATCTCTACCTTTTCTACCCCATCTCAAGCAGTTTATTCTTCCCCTTTACGCTCCAAACCTTCTTAATTTCTTCCCAGGAAAATTTAAAACATGCTATTTAAAGCAGAAGTATGGCCATGGGACAAAGAAAAGGGAAAGTTCTACGTACTTGTTAGAAAAAGAAGTAATTTATCCAAGGAATAAGGAGAGACTGTAAGAAAAATATTTTTAAAATAAGAGCAAGAAAAGATGACGATATTGGCAAAGAAATGTACGTGATAAGGAGGTCAACTCAGGGTATATTCCCAGACTTCAGAGAACAAGAAAAGTCATGAACAGTAAAATCAACATGTTCTTAAAGTTGAGGTTTGAGGACCATAGGGAATCTCTGAGACCCTTTCAAAGCATCTGTAAAATCTAATTATCTTCATAGTAACACAGAGGCTATTTTCCTTTTTTAGTCTCATTCTCTCCTAAGTGTACAGCACGGTGACCAACTTTCCT
>NW_011888782.1:25103269-25108686 GCF_000151845.1 Pteropus vampyrus | reverse complement strand
CCTTTTCTTTTCTGATGGAATCTCATAGTAGGGGCCTCATTTATGTACAAACCTGCTCTGTCACTTTGGAGCATACTCTCCCGATGACCATGGGATTTGAAGGCTGAGTGGAAGGTCTCTAATTGCTTCTGAATGTTAACTGTGGCTAGTTTGACAATATCGGCCGCTGAACCTTGGACTGTTGTGTTGATAGCCTGACGCTCAGCCTATGAAAAACAGTAACAATAACAGGTGCTCCATCAGATACACACATAGTTTCATACCCGCTTTTACCATACACAGATCAGTGTTCACATCTGCGACCAGACTGGAAATCTGGACCAAGATGTGATCCAGGACATCACTATTAAGCCACATCCTAAGAATAACGATTAGAATGATCCAGGGCTTTAGATTCTGGGCTACGATCCACATGTCAGTAGACTAAACAGGTCACATTGCTTCAGTTTATGGGGGAGGTAGATAAAGGTAAAGGGGGTCAAATATATGGTAACAGAAGGAAATTTAACTTCAGGTGGTCAACACACAATGCAATATAATACGATGTATTATTGAATTGTACACTTGAAACTTATATAATTTTTTTAACCGATGTCACCCCAATAAATTTAAAAAAAAAAGAAAGAAATCTTCAAACTCAGGAACCAAAAACTGCATTACACTTAAAATATATTTAGTAGCTCAAAATTATTTTATTTCATAAACATATATCATCAATATTCT
Organism: Pteropus vampyrus; assembly: GCF_000151845.1. Lineage (NCBI taxonomy): Eukaryota > Metazoa > Chordata > Mammalia > Chiroptera > Pteropodidae > Pteropus > Pteropus vampyrus. The sequence goes on along the minus strand of NW_011888782.1, from coordinate 25,107,963 downwards.
AGCTGTTATAAAACTTCATTCTAAAGTAACTATTTCTCAAAATACAACTCTTCTTAATTCTACATAGATACAAGTCTAATATCCTTCTTTATGATATGGGTTGGAATGTTCCAAGTACATCCCTCATATCAGTGACTTCTTGGTCCTATGTAGAGTTTGGCCCCAGCAAGTCTGAAGCCCTCTGGTATGAATCAGAGGTTTTTATGGGCTACTGGGGCTAATCATTAGCTGCTAGCAAAATGTAGATCCTAGATCTCTAGTATTAAATTAGAACTTCACTGAAACTTGCTGCCATGAGCTTCCTGGCAGTAAGAATGGAATCTGGGTTAATATCCAAAGTGTAACCTATCCATGAATATCACTCCTATTATCCCAAAAAGTCTCAGAAAATGGGAAGGGTCTCCTCACTGGAGAGATCTATGTAACTTGAGAGGTGTTCTCTAGTTCTCTTTCACCTAAGCTATACCTAACTCCTACTGTATTAAATACCTGTTAGACAGACTTTTTAAAAAGTTAACTGTTGTTTTGTCAGATGCTGATGAATCCATTCTATATTCATTCAGTTGTCACTGTTTAAAGAGTAACTAAATTTCAGAATTCTACTGTCTCTTCTCCAAACTTCGTATAATGGATTATGTTATTGTTGTTATTACTTGCTGCCTTTCTCTGTGAAGTTAGGTAACCCCACCCATTGCCATGTGCTTTGAAGTGTTTTCCACTCTAAAAGGATGGCCTTGACTTATTTTTGCTAATGAAATGTGAGTAAAACTAACATACAGCACATGTAATAAGTTTGAAAATCTATCCAACATTATCACAAAAAAAGGACTATCCCAGATGGGACTTTTCCTTCATTCTGAATTTCAAAATGAGGAAAATATGGAGCAGAGCCACATTCAGCTGAGAGCCAAACTGTAACATGAATTAAAAATAAAGCTTCTTACTATAAGCCACTGAAATTTGGGAGTTATTTTTACTGATATAAGCAAGCAAAAATATGACTAAAATATATACTTCACTCGTGATATTTTACTTCCCTGATTCTCCTACAAAATAAAAAAAACTTGGCAGTGTTGGCTTTGCGTCTTACATTCTCAGTCCCTTCTTGACCAGGGCTTTTTTATGTAAATAAAAATACAGGTTTCTGGTAATGGGAGATTAGGTCATTAGAACCAACCCTCCCACTGATAACAACCAGAAAAGCTGAACAGAAAATGTCTCTTTGAGTGAATCAGACAGTTATAAAGAAAGTGAAGAATTACAGACCCCAGAGAGCTAGGAGAAAAAGGAAATCAAAGAGGTGATATTGGCATTGGAGGCCATCATTTCTTCCAGAGAAATCAATAGATTCCAGAAGAGATGGATGAGGGGCTAAGAAGCCAAGCAGAGCTTGATGATCCCAAGGGGTCTGGGAACGAACATTTAGGTTCAGGGCACAACAGGGAGAAGGAGGTCTGCTAAATCATCAAATTGCAACACCAAAACTAACACTCTGGGAAACACAATAAACTAAAAATAGTCTGGTCCAAACACCATTCAAATCATCTCTATCCCTGAAGCTGGATCAAAGTAACCTTATAATGTTGGTCATTCTAGTCTCCTGCCAAAAGCAGATGTAAATCCTCTAAATAAAAGTAATATCATGATACGGACTTCAAATTACATCCATACTCTTTCATATACAATGTTTGAAATGATAAAATATTAATAGGACAATCAGAAGTTGAGACAATATAACTGTTTATGTAGAAAACTTTTTTTAAAAAAGTTACAAAAATAGACTATAGGGATACAAGTATGGGACTTATTACCCTATAAAATAATCATGTTTAATATATTCAAGAAAATAAAAGACAAAATTGAATATTTCAGCAGAGAACAAAATACCCATAAAATAACAAAATAAAAACTCTAGCACTGAAAAAAAAAAAAACAGAACTGAAAGCACTTAAATAGTGCTTTCTCTATAATTTAGTGTGTGTGTGCCGGGGGAAAATATTGAGTGGGAAGGAGTATAAAGAAGCCTTTTGGGATGCTGGAAAAGTTCTATATCATTTAGAACTTAAAAGCTCAAATTTGTGTTCAACAGCAAACTAAAGAGAAAATCCATAAATTGAAATATGATAAGAAAATATCCAGAATTAAGCATGTTGAAATATAAAAATGGAAAATGCCAGAGGATATGAAACATGAGGAAGTTTTTAAAAGTTTAATAATTTATAACAGGAGTCCCAGAGATGATAGAATGAGATGAAGCAATAACTGAAGTAGAAACAGCTAAGAATTTTCCAAAGTTAACAAAAAAATATCAAGCCACAGAGTCAAGAAATCCTAAAATCCTCAAAGAAAGATCAATTAAACACCCACATCCACACGGAGACACATAAATTAAAAACACATACACAATTAGGCACTTCACAGAAAATCTGCTGGAAATCCATCAGAAAAATACTGTATTGAAAGCAATTTAGAGAAAAAAAAAGGCAGATTATATTCGAAGAAGAAACAGTTAGACCAGGGGTGGGCGAACTACAGCTTGCAGGCCAAATCTGGCCCATCTCTTGTTTCTGTATATAAAGTTTTATTGGAACACAACCATACTCATTTATGTATTGTCTATGACTGTGTTTGCACTACAACAGCAGAGCTGGGTAGTTGTGACAGAGACTCTATGGCCATAAGTAAATATATGGAGAAAATTACCTTCTCTGATACAGGCACATAAAAAACTAAAGGGAAGTTCTACTGATTAGTAAATTGTTTAAAATTTCCCTCTGAGATCCAAAAAGAGGCAAAGACGTTCACTATCGCTACTTCTATTCAACAATGTCCTAGCTAGTAAGTCAAGTAAAAGTAATAAGAGAAATAAGGTTTGGAAAGCCAATTATAAAATTACGTTTCTTGCAGACGATAACTATGTGGATAGAATATGTAAAAGTACTTACAGATAAATTATTGAAATTAGTAATATTTATAAGGTTTGTAGACAAAAGAACAACAATAAAAACAGTTATATTTCTATGTACCAGCAGCAAAGGGTTAGAAAATGTAAAAAAGGAAAAGAATTTAAAAAGATACCATTTGCAATAGCATCAAAACTTTTCAAATTTTTGAAAAGCTATAAATATAATAAAAAATATATAAGATCTCTTCCACTAAACTACACAGTATTATTGAGAATATTCAACAAAATCTAAATACCTAAATAAATGGGCAAATGTATAATGTTCATGGATTATAAACTCAAATTTATAAATATGCTCATTAATCTCATCTTGATCTATGAACTCAAGGCAATTACAATAAATTTTTTTAAAATCCCAATAGGATTTTGTGTTTGTGTAGAAATTCACAAGCAGCTTCTATAATTTATATAGAAATGCCAAGAACCTAGAACAGGCAAACGTTCTTGAAAAACAAAACAAAACAAACAAACAAAAAAAACAAGGTAAGAAAACGTACTTTGCCATTTATCAAGACCTCTTACAAAGCTGCAATAACTAAGGCAGTGTGGCACTGTCCAAAAATGAGCACATACAACAGACGAAAATAACATGTCCAAAAATAGACATATCCATATTATTTAATTTATGGCAAAGTCATCACTGCAGAGCAGTGTTGCGGAAGCTCAATCTTTTCAATAGTTTGGGACAAATGTATATCCATAGGGGTAAGGGACTTTAACCCTCGATCTCCCATAATACAGGAAAATCAATTTTTAGTTGATTGTAGATATAAATGTAAAAGGCAAAATAAAAAATTTCTGGAGAATATTTTCTTGATATTGGGGTAGAGAAAGCTTTCTTAAGCAGATCAAAGAAAGCACTACAATAATATAAAAGACTGATAAATACACATAAGCAAAGGGCTTATATTTGGAATATATAAAGGACTTCATAAATCAAATTAAAGGACAGACAACTCAAAAAATAAATAAATAAATAAACAGGAGACTTAAACAGACCCTTCACAAAAGAAGATACCCAGATGGTCAATAAACACTGTAAAAAGGAGATCAACATCACTAGTCATCAAGAAAAAGCAAATGAAAAAAGCAAAAAGAAAAAGAAAAAGCACGAGGTACCATTACACTGTTACCAGAATGGCTAAAATTAAAAAGATCATGATATCAAGAATATAGGTACAATATACATAGTTGATAAAACCGTAACCTGGGACACTCTTACAAAACTGTTATGTAGTATATACTAAAGGTAAAAATATGCTTACTCTATGGTTCAGAAATTCCACTCTAAGGAAATGGAATCAGATGCATATTTTCACCAAAAGACATATACAAGAATGTTCATAATAGCTTCATTTAACGATAGCCAAAACATGGAAATAACCAAATGTCTGCTGACATTAGAATTAATAAAGACATATAGTATGATTGTATTTAAGTAAAATTCAAGTTCATACAAAATTAACCTATAGTTTTATGTGTGTGTACAGAGGAGACAGGATTGACTTGGAGGGAGCATAAAGATGCCTTCCGGGATGCTGGAAAAGTTCTATAATTGATTGTGATGGTAGTTATGTGGATATATACATATGTAAAACTTCAAGCTTTACACTTATGATTTGTGCTCTTTACTGCAAGTATGTTATTTCTCAATAAAAATTTAAAGAATAAACAAAATTAATACCCTCTCCTCATCTAAAATTACCAGTAAGAGAATAAAACGGCCAGA
>NW_011888782.1:25072027-25103219 GCF_000151845.1 Pteropus vampyrus | reverse complement strand
TGTTTGTGTAGAAATTCACAAGCAGCTTCTATAATTTATATAGAAATGCCAAGAACCTAGAACAGGCAAACGTTCTTGAAAAACAAAACAAAACAAACAAACAAAAAAAACAAGGTAAGAAAACGTACTTTGCCATTTATCAAGACCTCTTACAAAGCTGCAATAACTAAGGCAGTGTGGCACTGTCCAAAAATGAGCACATACAACAGACGAAAATAACATGTCCAAAAATAGACATATCCATATTATTTAATTTATGGCAAAGTCATCACTGCAGAGCAGTGTTGCGGAAGCTCAATCTTTTCAATAGTTTGGGACAAATGTATATCCATAGGGGTAAGGGACTTTAACCCTCGATCTCCCATAATACAGGAAAATCAATTTTTAGTTGATTGTAGATATAAATGTAAAAGGCAAAACAAAAAATTTCTGGAGAATATTTTCTTGATATTGGGGTAGAGAAAGCTTTCTTAAGCAGATCAAAGAAAGCACTACAATAATATAAAAGACTGATGAATACACATAAGCAAAGGGCTTATATTTGGAATATATAAAGGACTTCATAAATCAAATTAAAGGACAGACAACTCAAAAAATAAATAAATAAACAAACATGAGACTTAAACAGACCCTTCACAAAAGAAGATACCCAGATGGTCAATAAACACTTTAAAAAGGAGATCAACATCACTAGTCATCAAGAAAAAGCAAATTAAAAAAGCAAAAAGAAAAAGAAAAAGCACGAGGTACCATTACACTGTTACCAGAATGGCTAAAATTAAAAAGATCATGATATCAAGAATATAGGTACAATATACATAGTTGATGGCACCGTAACTTGGGACACTCTTACAAAACTGTTATGTAGTATACACTAAAGGTAAAAATATGCTTACTCTATGGTTCAGAAATTCCACTCTAAGGAAATGGAATCGGATGCATATTTTCACCAAAAGACATATACAAGAATGTTCATAATAGCTTCATTTAACAATAGCCAAAACATGGAAATAACCAAATGTCTGCTGACATTAGAATTAATAAAGACATATAGTATGATTGTATTTAAGTAAAATTCAAGTTCATACAAAATTAACCTATAGTTTTATGTGTGTGTACAGAGGAGACAAGATTGACTTGGAGGGAGCATAAAGATGCCTTCCGGGATGCTGGAAAAGTTCTATAATTGATTGTGATGGTAGTTATGTGGATATATACATATGTAAAACTTCAAGCTTTACACTTATGATTTGTGCTCTTTACTGCAAGTATGTTATTTCTCAATAAAAATTTAAAGAATAAACAAAATTAATACCCTCTCCTCATCTAAAATTACCAGTAAGAGAATAAAACGGCCAGACAGAGTGTGGGAGAGAATATTGTCCACACATATAATCAATAATAGGCTCCTACAAATTAATAAGCAAAAAGATAGACAATCCAACAACAACAAAAAAATGAACAAGAAAACTTGAATAGGCACTTTCCCAAGAAAAAAATAACTAAATTGTTAAGTTCCTTTGCCTCAGTAGTAGTCACCAAAATAAATGCAAATTAAAACTACAAGATACTATTTTACACCCACCAGCATAGCTAAAATTATACTAATAATAGCAAATGTTGGCAATAAGAACTTGCATACATTTCTGATGGAAAGACAGATCGCTACAACCACCAAGTTGAAAAATAATTTGGCTTTTTCTACTAAAGCTGAAGATAAGCAGCAATTCTATGAGTAGGCCTTTACCAAACATAAATGGAAACATATGTGCACCAAGAACCTTGGAAATGAATGTTTAAATCAGCAATATCCACAGTAGTTCTAAACTGGAAACTCATATGCCCATCAACAGAAAAAAGTGCATAAACTGTGGTATATCCATATAATAGGGTACTATACAGCTACCCCCACATGAAACATGAGTGACTTGCCTACGTAATGTTGAAAGAAGCTAGACACAGGAGAATACACATATATAATGTATGTATAAGTCAATAATACATAAAACAAAACTATAATGTTAGAAGTTATGATAGTGGTTATTTCTGGGAAGGGGTGGGTATTAGAAGGAGGGAGGCATGAGGAGGGCTTCTAGGGTGTTGACAATATTCTATTTCTTGAATTGGGTAAAGGTTACAAAGGTGTAGCCCTGTGATATTCTACTGAGATTATATTTGTTTTCCATACGTTTTCTATGTAAGTTTTTCAATACAGTAAAAATTAAACAGAAAGTAAAACCAAACCGAACCAAACCAAACCAAAAAATATATCTGGCTATATTTACTTTATTCCTAATCCAGAGGGTTGGACATTGTTTTTCTCAGCAACTATATAATGAATCAGTTAAATCTTCAACTCCTAAAATTGGGCATCAAAAGTCTTATTCTCACATCTTTAGCTACAGAAATATTAGGTTTCAAAAACTTATATTGTTCATTTACATTAATATCTCTACCTTCCATTTTTCCTCATGTAAAGCCCAAAAAACATAATTCCTGTTAGATCAGATCCAAATTTCTCATCCTTACATTATAAGCCTCTTACTATCTGGCTCCAACTGACAAGCAGAAAATTATCTACCCCTAAGTGACAACTCAAACTGTCCATTCCTACCAGATTGCCTTCTAACCTATCTTCACTCAAATTCTTAGTCACGTGTAATTGTCTTTTTCTCATGCCCAATAATCTAAATTTTAAATCATCTTTAAGAATCTGTTCAAGTTCTACCTCCTCCTTGACACCTAAATAATTGAGTATACCTGTTATTTTCATATAGTTTTAATTTGCTCTATCTCTTCTAATAATTTTAAAACTTGTTTTCCTAGTGCATCAACTACACTGCCTAGTTCACTTAAGAGATGGTAAAAGCCTGATAAACATCTGGTGTCTGTATGTGGATAAATGGGAGGCCTGAGAGTGAAGAGAAACAAAAGACAATTATTCCTCCACAGTCCCTAAGAGCATTAGCACTCTGACGGCTTCTAGCTCCAGACAGCATTTGGAAGTTTGGAGGCTGAGTATTTTCATTACATATAATATGTAGTGGACACTAATGTGCAAAAGTATGGGAGAAGGGCAAAATACAACCAGTTAAAATAGGAAGATCTGGACTATAATAGAAACTCAAATGCTCAGATATATAGAATATTTTTAGAAATTCCAATTATTTCAGGAAGAGATTTTAATAATAATTTGAGCAAATACCATCAATAAGTCTTTAAATTGGTGTTAAAAATAGCCTTCCTCAATATTTCAGGTATCAACCTCTGATGAGTGCTTTTAAAATAAACAAACAAGTAGAATGAGTCAAAAAAAATCACAATTTAATAATTGGCTAATCTCTGAAGACATTTGCAATCTGGTGTGATGACAAATTCGGATATGCTTTCTGAACCACAGAACAATTAGCAAATGTAAGAATTAAGTTTATAACTTGTTACCAAAGTTAATAAATAATTGGCTTACTGAAACAGAACATCTTTAATTGAAGTATTATTGAGTGAACTCATATTTACATTAGTCTCCCAAAGACTGTGTTCAGTGAATACTGGCATGAATCCTTAATGAAACAGAAGATACACTTAATACACTAGTGATCCCTGTAAGGCACAAGAGCAGCATTTAGACTTTGTTGAAAAGTATATATCATTGAAATTTTAAGTGAAAAATCCAGAGAAATTTCAACATACGTGAGCTTTATGATAAGGGTTGTTGTCTTTAATTCCTGGTAAATATCTACGCCTTCCCAAAATGGTCTGAACAAACCCATCTCTTTTACAATTCTTCACTGTCTCTTTCATGAAGTGATTAATCCCTACAAAGAAAAATAATAATAATTATACCCAAAGTCCATTCTTACTCTCATTCAATAGTTTCAGTAATAGTGATATATACCAAGACTCCACTAATACCACACCAAAATTTGCATATAAACTTTCATTCACTATCTTGTAGACTCAGAAAGTTAGAAATAAAAGAGACTTTAGAAATGACATAATCTCTTTGTTTTTTATACCACCACCACCACCAACAAAAAATAAAAATATGAAACTAAACTCCAGAATGAACTAGGTAGCTTCACTCTAAGATCTTAAGAGTATTCCATGCTACTTTTCACAGGTTTCTGTTCTTCAATCATGTTAATCCTCTTTTACTCTTTGTTCTTATTTCTAGGCTTAAAACATTCTAATAGCTCCTTGTTATCATCTTAGCTTTGATCCAAATAGGACCTAACTGAAATTAATGCATGAGTTATAATATTTCATTAGGGCCATATACAACCCACTTTTAAAAATTCAAAAAGACTATGTATAGTATAATATTCAAACATATTTCATATTCCCTATACCAGCATTCATCCTTTGCAGTATAGGTCCATTATTATGTCTTATGGAGCTCCAGTATGAATTCCCTGCTCCAAGTGGGCCAACCTCTTCATTGCTCATTTCTGTCTCATGAGCTAGAAAGGTTCTTTCTCTATTCTTTAAAGCACGATCAATTATAGAGACTATGCTGACTTATCTTTATTCATATTTGTAATCTCTGCTTTCTCATAGCTCTGTTCATCCTAAATAATAAACACTAATGTCTCTCAATTGAAACTCTTCATTTGAGGATTTGTTGTGGGGCTGGCACAGAAAAGGCATTTGAGGAGATTGTGAGTAAAAAGAAGAGGAGAAAACCCTGCCAAGTGAAGCTGTTGGTGATATTTTACTATTAGCATGAAAACTCAGAAAGCGATCAGGCTCTTATCTTTTTCTCTTTAAGAATTACTGTGATATTGTTGAGTGAAGAGCAAGGAAAAAAATAAAATTTAAGAGCTCTATAGATGCTCTTACCTGAATCTTCAGGAAGCCTTCCAATATTAAGAGATTGCAAGAACTACTTTTAAAACAATCAATTTGCAAGAACTACTTTTAAAACAATCAATTTTAAGATACAATTTACATACAATAAAAGGTACCGACTTCAGGTGAACAGTTTGATGCATTTTAACAAATGTATACACCCCTATAACAACCACTAAAAGATATAAAACATTTCATCACCTTTACAGTCAGATCTCCATTATCAGCCTCAAACACTCGTTGATGTACTTTATGACACTATATCTTAGTTTTTTGTCATTGAAATTCATAAGAATTGAATTATACTATATGTTCTCATTTGTGTCTGCCTTCTTTTGCTAAGTAGTACTGCACTGCAAAGATATATCACAATCTGTTTATCCATAATCCTATTGATAGACATTTAGGCGGTTCCCGACCTTGAGCTGTTATGAATAAACTTACTCTAAAATTCACGTACAAATCTTTCTTTGGACATATGTTTTCATTTTTCTTAGACAAATACTCAACAGTAAAACTGCAAAATCAAATGCTTAAGTGTATGTTTAACTATATATGAAAGAGCCATACTGTTTTCCAAAGTAGTTGTACCATTTTACATCTCTACCAGGAATGTAAAAAAGATACAATGTTTTTAATTTTATCCAGTGTTTTTGTAATGGTATCTCTTTGTGGTTTTAATTTGTTCTTTCCTGATGACTAACGATGATAACATTTGATGTGGTCATTCAGATATCTTCTTTTGTGAAATGTCTGCTCAAATCTTTGACCTTTATGTTATTGGACTGTTTGCCTTCTTAGCAGTGAGATGTAAGAGTTCTTTATATATTCTGGATGCAACTCCTTTGTTAGATAATAGTAACTGCAAATATTTTCTCTCAGTCTGTGGCTTGCCTTTACATTTTCTTAATTATTTTTATTAATGTTTTTTATTAATGTTTATCTTTTATGATTCAATGTTATTATCACCTAAGAAATCTTTGCCTACCTCAGTGTCTCAAAGCTTTTCTCTCTTGTTTCTTCTGGAAGATTTAGAGTTTTAGCTTTTACTCTTAAGTCTATGCTCTATATCAAGTTAATTTTTGAACACAGTGTGAAATAAAGTTGAAGTTCACTTTTTCCCCTACTAGTATCTAGTTCTTCTAACACCAACTGTTGACAAGACCACTCTTCTTCCATTGAATTACCATGACAACTCTTAAAAATCAATTTACCATACATATATAGGTCTATTTCTGGACCCTTTATTGTGACCCATTGTTCTCTATGTCTATCCTTATGCCTGTCTTGATTATTGTAATTTTATAACCAGGGAGTGTAAGTACTCAGCACTGTATTATTCGCCCCAAAATTATTCTAGTTACTCTAGTCCCTTTGAATTTCTATATAAATTTCCAGTCAACTTGTCTAATTTCAACCAAGAGACTAATGGAATTTTGACTGATATTGCACTGAATCTATACAACAATTTACAAAGAACTGTCATCATAACAATATTATGCCTTCTAATAAATTAACATGGTAAACCTTCCATTTATTTAAGTATTTTTCAATTTCTCTCAGGATTGCTCTGGAGTTTTCAGTGAAGTCTTACACATACTCTGTTAAATTTTGCCTAAGTATTTTGTGTATTTTGATGTTATTGTAAATAGTTTTATTTTCACTTCATACACTAATTATTTGTTGCTAGTATATAGAACTACAAGTGATTTTTACAAATTGATCTTGTATGGCGGGACCTTGCTAAATTGACTTATTTGTTCTAGTAGTTGTTTTTGTAAAAATTCATATGATTTTCAATGTACAAGATCATGTCATGTGTGAATAAAGTTTTCTTTTTGAGGATTGGGGATAGGGTTGATTACAAAGGGGCATAAAAGAACTTTTTGGAGTGATCGGGTGATGGTTCCATATCTTGGCTGTGGTATAGATTATATGACTGTGTGCATTTGTCAAAATTCATAGAACTATACACCTAAAAAGGGTGAATTTTATTCTATAGAAATTATAACTCAATAAACTGCCAAAAGAAAAGATAATTTGTATCAATGATAAACTAAAACAGCATTTGTTCTCTTACAGCTTCTGGTACATTTAATCAATGATTTACTGTTTCAAATTAAAGCTACCTAAACCTAAAGCACTAGACAATTTCAAGATTTTCTAAGATATTCACAGTGACACAGTAGCACATAAATTAACCACACTTTGCTATTCCATTTGATCTCTACTTGTATGAAAAAAGTATATCTTATGAAATAATCATAATAAGGTCAATGTTATTTAATTAGCTATGGTTGATGAAAACATCTGATTAATGGAAATGTTAATAGAAATATATGTAACGCCTTTTTAAAAAAATTAATAATAATATGGAAAGATAGTTGAGAAGAATAGTACCTAGAAGATAATTAACACTCAAGGCTTTACCTGTGTATCTAGATTTGAAGGAGTCAATGTAGCAAGCAGCATCATTTTCTTTAATGCCCATCTGCTCTCCCAAAGACTTAGCTCCCATTCCATAAATGATTCCATAGCAAATCTGAAAGGGAGTAATCACACTCAGTAAGTAAATTAAAGGTCATAACTATACATAAAATGTAAATGTAAAAAGTTCATTAGGACTGAAATTCAGTAAGCTTTTTATTTCAACCTGGGGACAGGGGTGCCCATCCCCTGCCATACCTGACCCTGTGGGAACTGCCAAGAAGGTTCACCAGGCCAATCTGAGGGGTAGGGGTGGATCCTGGCACCGTAAGGAGCCGCAGGTCCCAAGTGGAGATGCTCGGGCCCTCCCTCCAAGTCCCAGTCTGAGAGGGGAGACCTGCCCACTCCAACCTCGGGAGGCCCTCTGGGGAGTCAAAGAAATTATTAGAACTACTTTTGGTGGATTAGAGCTATAAAAGTTGATATCCAATGAATATCTTTTATGCCTTTTAGCAATATTTTTGGGTAGGGAGAGGAGAGAGGAAGGAAAAGAAGGGCAGAATATGAATGAATATGAATATTTGTTTTAAGAGAATAAATCTAATGATTTAAAAGGGAAGATTTATTTCTGACTCTTTTTCATTCATCCAGCAGTCTTCAGAGCAGCTTTATATTCCTGACAATACCTCATTAACTTCTGCTTAAAGAAATGCCTAGGAGTCAGGAAAGAGAAAAGTATTATAAACATCCCTCTCCTCATTCTTAGACAGCACTAAAAGAGCTTCATGGCTTGATAAAAGGAAAGACTTAATGGAATATATATCTTCTTCATTTCACAGCCACCTGAAATCTTACAACTGCAGAATTTATTTGAATTAAACACAAACTCATGAGGAGATTTTGGGTGTCATGAAGGAAAATAGTCTAAATAGGTCAATAAAGAAACCCTGATTTTAAAATAAGTATTGCTTGGGTTTGAATCCTAGTTCCAGCATTTACAAGATGCATTGTTTTGCACAAGCTACCTTGATTTCTTCATTCATAAAATAAAGATAGTAATACTTAATGAGACTGTTAGGATTAAATGAGTTATTAGTTAAGTGCTTGGGAAACTCCATGACACAAAGCAAGCCCTATATAAATATTGTTAAATACAATTTTAAAAGAACAAAAAAATTATTATCAAAATTCCAAAATACTTTCAATGTGATAACACAGCTAGAGGTATTTTGTTTTTTCCTTTTTTTAAATACATTGAGAGTGATTTTTTCCCTCTTTTTTTCTTTTCTTTTGGTCTTTTTATGCTTTATTTTGTTGTAATACCATATATTTTTTTAATTCAGACATTACTTAGTGCTAGCGGAGATCTCAGTAAGACTTGGGATTAGATGATTCAGTGCATGGTGATTTAGGAGGAAAAAAATGGGATAACATAAACACTATTAAATCATGCAAGAAATTATTAAATAGAGGCCGCTATCATCAATGGATAAATGTTTAGGTTACAGAGTCAGAATTTCTAAGTTTTGGCATTTGGAACTTGTCCTGGCTCCATCACTTATAGCTATATGACCTTAAGCAAATTACTAACTTTCTGTGCTTCAATTTCCTCCTATATAAAATGAAGATAATAATAATACCTATTTCATAGGTTTATTATGAGGATTACATATTGGAATAGTCGCTGTTTTACCTAGGGTTTGATTCTTGCTAAATGCAGAATCCCAGAGGAGATTACGCAGAAAGAGAAGACAAAGCTGACTTCTTACAGCATGGAAGAAACAAGTGCTGGTGCTAAACAGACAGTGGTGAAAAGTATTTTATGCCTAATATAGCTTACAGATTACAGCTGTGAATAACTAGAAGGAAATATAAAACTAGTAAAGCAGGATCTTAGAATTGTGAGTGGTGTGCCTTTACCTCAGCCAACAATCCTGCTTTCTTGAAAATGGCATCAGATTTCCCATAGGCCATAAAGTAAGGAACTATCAGTGTTAATTCAGGCCTGGAAATGGTGTAAACGTGGCCTTCAACATGCTCTGTGCCAGACAGTCATCCAGGAGTAGAAACTAATAATGACCCACTTGAAAGGTCCAAGGGCAATATGAAGTTTCATAGGTGGATTAGCTAACCAATGGCCTCAAACTAAAATGCTATCAATTACTAATTATAATCCACAGCCCAGCAATATTTATTTTCAACAAATATTTAGAAAGTACCTTTTTATAAAAAGCACTGTGGCTCAACGCTGTATGAAAATAGAAAGATGAAAATATGGATGCTCACAGACTAGAGATTTAAAAAATACACACACACATACATACATACACACACACACACAATTAACAACTACCACTACCACAATATCTACTACTAATGCATATGGCATTTCTAACACTAAATTGCCTCAGACTGTGTATCTGATTCTTTCTACTGACTCTATGAAAGATAGTATAATGAATACCATGAAACAGTTCAGATGAATGTGGTTTGAAAGATCCAAAGATGAAAAAAATCATTCCTCAACTACAAATAATTGAGACAATTTTTCCATTTTTTTGAATCATTAAAATTCTCCTCATTTATGTTAAGCATGTTCACGAAGATCACCTGCTTTGCTTGTTGCCTCAGGTCATCCCCAACAGACTTTGGCTCAATCATCTTCCATTCAGCTGCAATACTCCTGAAAACATCAGCTCCAGTGTTTAAGACTTGAATGAGACGTTGATCATAGGATAAATGAGCCAAGATCCTCAATTCAAGTTGAGAGTAATCAGCAGCTAATATTAAACCACCTGAAGCAGAAATAATTTTAGAAAATCTGATACAAGAAAAAAATCCAAGTTTTATGTAATTGAGCAGGATGACGAAAATTTAGTTATGAGATCATGTGTCCAAAAGTTAAAATCTTGCCCTTAAAATGATGCAATTCAGTTCTGTAACTTAGATGACTTTATTTTCATTTAGCTTTCAAATATGTGTAAAGCCACCGCTGACCTCTGCTCCTTAACCACTAAGGCAGTGCTTTCCTCAGTGTTCCCACAGTACCTGACACAATCTGAAATGATGGTTCTTTCATGCCTCTCCAACATAGCACTGAACCATTAGGTATGGGAAACTTAATTGTCCTTTGCAGTTTATAGAAAACCTTGAGAGTTCCTGGCACATAGTAGGCTCTGAAATAGTTGTTCAATGAATGAATGAAAGAAGAAACTGGTTTCCAATCTTTAAGTGGGCTGGAGAGAAGCATGTGATCTACTTTGATAAAAACAAAGATATTCAATGAAAAAAATCAAGTGGTTGATATGTGAAGAAGAGTTATTTAAGAGGATTCAGATAATTTACCTGTGGATTAGATATGCATGGCAAAAACAAAATTAAAAAATAATAAAAGTGGAGTCAAAGAAAAAGTAGGCAAAATATTTGCAACTGATATTACAGAGAACTCATTGCTATATTATAAAAAAAGAGGTGCTACAAATCAAGACCAAGGCAAAACATAAACAAGGAGTTCATGAAAATAATTAAAACAAAAGAACCTTAAACATATTAAAGAAAGCTCAACTTCATTCATAGTAAAAGAAATGCAAATTAAATGTATAGCAAGAAACAATTTTTCTCTTCTTATATCGCAAAAATCCAGAAGTTGAATAGCACAGTTTGGCAAGGCTGAGAAAGAACACTCATATGTTATTAAGAAGTAAATGGTAACTGTCCCTCATTAGATGGCAATTTGACAATACCTATCAAACAGGTTTTTACTCTGAGACTCAACAAACAAGGCCACAGATTACTGCACAGATTACCCACACACAGATTAAACAGGTTTATGTACAAATTTCTTTACTGACAATCACAAATCTCCAGCATAAAAATATTAAATGAAATAAGTAAGGCATGCAATTGTGTACATGGAATGCTTATCTTTGTGTAAGAATAGGGGAAGAAAATATTACTTATTCATATTTGCTTATATCTACATAAAACACTGAAAGTATATATAAGAAACACATGTAGTTATAAGAGTTGTAGATAATAGCATAGCTAGGACAGGGGAAAAAGCAAAGCTTATCAATATAACTTTTACATATTTTGATTTCTGAAATATGTGAATGAATAATTGATTTAAAAATGTATAAATACTGATTTAAAACAACCACAATTTTTATGGTCTTACTGCTATAAACAAGACAAAACTGGACAAAATACATGAAATAACTGTTTTCAGATGTTGGACAACAGGCAATGCAGGGACTATATAATCCCTGAGAAGGAGGAGGGGAGAGAGGAGGCGGTGTGAGCCATCCAACTCTCTTAGGTTTGTGAATGGAGGCACTTTGTAGAATGCATTGCAGGGAAGGAGAGATGAAACAAAGCACTATGGTTTTTTTGAGCTAAGGAAACAGAGATTGGAGTTTGGGCCTAGAATTTGTGAAAATTTGGAGAGGAAGAAGCTGTGCATAAAAGGAGTGTCAGAAATATGCATAGTAATCCTTTTGGATTTCTGACCAAATACTAAGCTGTGCAGGGAACAGGCAAAGAACAAAGACTAAAGAAAAAAACACTACCAAAGAAAGAACCACCATCACACAGCTGTCAGCTGAACAACTAGTTAAACAATACCTGCTTGCGTGTTGAGAGATGTTCAAGCTCTGATCAGACTGAAGGTAGAACTTGTTGAGCCTACTATGTGCCAGGAAATATATACATACAATGGAATATTATTCAGCCTTAAAAAGAAAGGAAATTCTGACAGAACTCAAACATCGAGACCCCAGCAAGACCATGCCTTACAATCAAGGCTAATCTAGCCCTAGAGTAAAGGATGCTCTAAACTTTTGCTAAAAAAACCTTTCGAAGTCTCAAATTATCAAGCCAATGTGAAAGTTAACTGTCTGTGAGAAGAAATGCTATTTAATGAAGACTACAAAATCTAAAGAGTCAACAAAGTAGCAAGCATAGTGTCCAGCAAACAATAAAAAAATACTAGACATAAGAAGAACTAGGAAAATGTAACTTTGAACAGGAGAATATTCAATCAATAGAAAATGACCCAGAAATTAGAGATGATGAAATTTTTAAGAGCTCACATGAACATGTCCAGAAACTTAAAGAAACATGGAGATAATGATGTAACAAATAGTGAATTGCAATAAAATAATAAAAACTACACAAAAAAATAAAATTAAAATTCTAAAATTAAAAGTACAATATCTGAAATGTAAAAATCACTAAGAGGATATGACAGCAATTAGAAACTGAATAAGAAAAGATCTACAAACGTTAAAACAGTCAATAGAAAATATCTATTGCAGCACAGAGGGAAAAAATAGGGAGAAGGGAATAAAATAGAAAAGATTAAAGCTTCAGTGATCTGTGGTATGACTTACATATATTTGAAGTAACAGGAAGCAAGGAGAGATACAGACAAAAATATTATAAGAAATAATGGTTGAAATGTTCCAAATTTAATGAAAAATATAAGTACATAGATTTTTTAAAAAGCAAACTCAGTAAATTCAGCAAATTCGAAAATCTCAGAAGCAAAGCTGAAAAATTACCCAAAGACGCATGACCAAATCAAATTGCTAAAACTGAATAATGAATTAAAATATCAGAAAAGCATTCAGAAAAAAGATACACTGTGCTTGAAGAAATAGCAAGAAAAAATGGTGGTGTACTTCTCAAAAATGATGCAAACCAGAAGCTAATGGAAATATACATTTAAAGTGCTGAAAGAAGAGGACTGTAAACCTAGAAATCTATGTCAAAAATATCTTTCAAAAGTGAGACAAAATTACTTAAAGATATGGAAATGCTGAGATAAATCATTGTTAGTAGAACTGCACTACAAGAAATCTTAAAGGAAGTATTCTGGTTGAAGAAAAATGATAATAGACAAAAATACTCCAAGAAACGAGGAGTGCTAGAAATGGTATAAAGTGGACAGTAAGAAGTGGTCAGAAAAGACACTTTTTTGTTTTTGATTCCTTTGTAAGACAACAGACTGTTTAAAGCAAAAATAATAACTATATAGCAGAGTTTATAATGGTCATATAGTTTAAATTCATTAAAGGAAAAGAGAAATGGTAAAAAAAACCTGCACATTATGGATAAAGTGATATAAAATTACTTGAAGATGTGGTGTGATGCATATTGCTAATTCTAAAATATCTAACATATAGTTAAAAAATAATACAGAAAATAAAATAAAATAATAAAAATAGTCATTTAAAGTTTAAAAAAGAATAAAGAACAGATAGAACAAATAAAATACAAATAACAAGTTAGGAGACTTAAATCCAACCATATATCAATAATTACTTTAGATGTAAGTGAACTACACACTACATTTAAGTGGCAAAGTTCTCAGACTAAATTGATATACATTTAATTTAAATTTATTTAAAAACTTCAAACAAAAGCAGTATAAAATATTATTGCATTAAATACAATTTTATTGTTCATATAAGAATAAACTGATGAATGAACAGGTAAAAGAAGTATATACATACAATGGAATATTATTCAGCCTTAAAAAGATAAGAAATTTTGACATAAGTGCTATTACATGGATGAACCTTGAAGACATTATACTAAATGAAATAAACCAGGCACACAAGGACAAATATGTATGATTCCATTTAAATGAGATACTAGAGTAGCTGGATTCATAGAGACAGAAAGTAGAATGGTTGTTGCCAGGGGTTGGGGAGTAGGGGAGGGAAAGTTAGTATTTAATGGGTATAGAGTTGCAGTTGTGAAAGATGAAAAAGTTCTGGAAATGAATAATAATAATGGTTGACAACAATGCAAATATACTTAATGCCTTAGAACTTAATACGTAAAAATGGTTACAACAGTAAAATGCTGATAGCTCACACTTAAAAAGCAAAAACTGAAATTTGCCAAGCAGGTTATGCTATTATAGACCTGAATTCACTCTCAGACGATATATTTCTGACAGAATTCAAATTCAGATGGTTAACTGCATTCACCCAGATCTGCCAACTGACAAAACATAAAAGAATAAATATGTATGTTAATAGTAGGGATGATATAGGAGTTAGATCATGATTTTCAAATGTTCCAATGACAAAAAGGTTTATGGCTAGACTACTGCAGAGAGGTCAAGTAAAGGATGATAGCCTTGGGGGTTTCCCCATGTAATAGGAAGCAGCAGTCTGGAGAAGAGGAGAAGACACAAAATGCAAAGCAAATCAGAAAGAGAGACAAAAAATGTATGCCCTTAGATGTCAAGGGAGGTGAGAAACTGAGGAAAGTGAAAGTTGATTAACAGTGACAAACACAGAAGTCAAAGAGGATGAGGACTAAAAAATCCATTGGATTTTCCAAAAAAGGTTTACAGTGACCTTCGAAAACATGGTTTCAGCAAACTGCTACCAATGAGCATATACCACCAAGAGCAGATCATGAAGACAATGACTGACTGACATAAATCTGGCAACACAAAAGGGAAAAACAGACGACATAGAAGAGAGGAAAGATGGAGGGACCAATGCACACTTCTGAGTCTTACTCATAATACCGGCTTTATCAGTGCTTTGAAAAACATTCCCACAGCAATGAGAAGCTCAAAAATCATCAGCCACATTACCTGAGAAAGGCACAAAGGCGTGTCGCATGCTGACGGAAAATGGCATTCCTCCATCTGAGGCCCTCTCCTCCATCTGTGCCTGGTGCCTAGGGTTCAGGCCACAACACTTTTTATTTCCTGCTCTGTCATGCAAACAACATCATCAGCTGGATGTGAAGCAGTCTCAAATATGTGAAAAAGGTCTGATTTTTCAGTAAAGTTACTATTTCCTTCTAAGAAACTTATTATCGGAAACTTGCTTTAAAGCTTTACAAAGATACTAGACTTTTTTAGTAAACATTCAATTAAACAGAAAATAAGACATTTCTGTAATAGCTTTTCCCACAAACTGCTTCTGAGATAATTCACTAACATTTAGCTCAACTCAACAAATCTCTTTGGCTATATCTAATATAAATTAACTGTGCTTTTTCTTCCTTTTGTGTGTATGTGAAGAGGGCAGGAAGGAGGAATGTTCCTGACATTGCTAAACTCTTCTCTTTAGTATTTGACTTAAATAAATATATGCTGTTTGATTTAACTAGTGGTCCAGGTTTTCTGCCTTTCATCATCAACTAGCTTCTTTATATACAGACTCAGGGTTTGAAATGAATAATGCCTGGAATAGAAATGCCTATGCCTGAAACAGAAAACTGATTTCATTATTTTGTCCAATAGGCTATTTTTGAGCCATTCATACTTACATAAGTATATTATTGCAAATACAAACAAATAGAGTTTACCTGCCCATGGGATGTAGGCCTTTGCCTAGGGCTTGAGAAGGTGGGCTTTCTCCTACTAGCGTTGGCATTTTGATCTCAAAATCTCTTGGCACACTCTGAATATTTGGTTCTGTAAAGGTTATTCGTCCTAAAGTCAAACAGAATGAAGATATAAAATTAGGGGAGGAATCTGACATTTATTTTAAGAGTAATTATCTTCTGAATTATCTTTAAAATGTATGTTATATTATCGCTGAAATTTATATTTATATTTAAATTTATATTTAAATGAAATATTTTTCATGTGTTCATGTGCCTAAGAATGATAAAATAAGAACAAGACCAATCCCAATGTAAGTGAATATATGAATCAGCTACAATACAGTTTTACATTAACCTAGCTCTTTAGCAAACAAGCCTAAGAGAAGTAGTTTGATAAATTGAACTATTCCTATGCTAAAATGAGTACCAGATGTCAGCACTATAAAATGTTAGCAGTTGTATTGAGTGAAGACTAATAAAATGGATCCTGGGAGACATGACTGTTGAAAGCTTTGAAAAACAGGAATGCGCAAGATACAAAGAAGATCTGGAGCAAAAGAGCAACTGAGTGCTGAAAAGGGACAACTGGGCCAGAGGAGTTAACTAATGCAGGAGATGGAGTAGCAATAAGAGGTGATGATTAGAGCATCCCTTTCTAGGCATTAACTGGCCAGTTTTCTTCATCATCGTCATCACTCATCAAGAGAGTCAATACTAACACTGGCATGACTAGAGACTAGAAGCAGGTGGTTAATGAATTTTCTGGGAAACAGAAAGCTATTTAAGTGCTTACAGCATTTATTTCCCCCCAAATATCTTACAAATTATTTGTTTACTTATTGGTTGACTTTTTCTGAAACACATAAGCATTGTTCAAAAAGTTCAAGTAAGTGATTTTGGGGTTTTTTTTCTTCTTGCAGTGTTTATAATACATATACAGTGACACGAAATCCTCTCTTTTGTGATACACCCTTGTAACAAGCTCTCTACTAGTTACTATACATAATTTTATCTTCTTTTGATGAATAAGACATTTTAAGTATCTAGAATACTGCTTTTCTGAATTAACCCCTGATGTTATGTCCTTGTTATTTAGCTTTTAGCAAACATTAGTGCTCAATTAATGGTAGATATTAATATATTTATTATCATTAAATGGCCTGTTCAATGTTACGAAGCTAACATAAAAGAGAAAGGAATCTAAGTCTCTTTCTGCCTCAGGACACTGTCTTCTTTTCTATAATAATAGTTAATTGTCAGGTCTATTACTTGAATTAATGAGGTAACACTGGCAGACTAATAAGGTGGCAAAAATAAATTATAAAACGTAAATATAACTTCATGGAAATAAACTTTAATAATGAAATGGCCTTGCTATGCTTGGGTAAACTTGTATTTCTAATATATTCTTTAATAGCACGATACAAACCAATCAGGAAAAAAGAAATTGATTACTTTCTGTTTTATAAGCAACAATTAAATGTGCAATACCTTTGAAACTCTAACTTTATTTTTTTCACCAACAAAGATTTATTTTACATAAGTTTACAGCATTATTAGTATACGTTTCAAAATCAAAGTGAAATTACAATAAGGCAAGAAATGGCTAAAAACCAAGAGGTTAGCTAAATAGAGAAGGAAAAGAGAAGTTGTTTAGAACAAAAAATAAGCAGAGAGAAAAGCAGCTCCTCATGCTACCTCCATGCTTAGTAACACCAACAACTGATAAGGAGTCACGTACCAAGTACATGCACAATTCTAAACACTTTACATATAGTAACCTATTTAATCCTCAGAATGATCCAGTGAGGTAGAACTATTATTATCCTGCTTTATTATGAGGAAACTTAGGCACTGAGAGGTTAAGTATTTTGTCTAAAGATTCATACATAGCACCAGTATGCAAACATTGATATCAAAGCCCAAATTCTATACCGTTAATCTAAACTGCCTCCCTTATGAAAGAGTTAATATTACCCTTTCTTCCACTGCACGCTGCATTTGGCAAATATTTAGAGTTCTGCACTGCCTAAGAAAGAATGCTTTTTTCCTCACCAGATTATACTCAGACCTACCCCAAGAGGGTCATGAGTCACCCAAAGGACTCTACAGGTTTCTTTTCGGATTGAGGAAAACAAGATGCTCACTTATTATACAGATGCCCCTCACACCTACTTATATTCAGCTTGGAGAGAATCTTAAGATGTTCATAAAAGGGCTGGGAATAAAATTAAATAAGATCACTGACTCAAATAAGTATTTAATTCCCAGATATTCTCTTATCCAAAGCACAGTTTCAGGCATCCCAGTTACTCTACACACTATTTGAAAGAAAGAATTATATCTTACTAAATCTCATCTCTGTATCTAGATAGTATTCATCTATGCTTTGAATGTACTATGCATTTCATAAATGTTTATGGAACTTCATTGAACCCAATGATCAACACTTGAATCCCTTGGTGATCACAGCAAATGTATATGAAATTTTTTTCTTTCAAAATTGGATATTATCCATATTTAAGATTTCTTATTACCCGTAGCAGTGTGTGACTGTGATATAGGATAGATTCTTTCCATTCCAAGAAAAGGATTCAGACGCTTTTCCCGCTGCAGGGGAAAGACCACTTTGGTAATAGCATTAGTGATTCTTCTCCACTCTAATATCAAGCCCGGTAAGGGATGTAATGCCTTTAATTTATTTAAAACATCCTGCCAAAGAAACATAATAAAGTTAGATCCAATTCTTATCCAAATTCCATAGCAAACTAGAATCTCTTTTAGGTAAATAATATAGTCTCAAAATTAACTAACTCCTGTATTTATATCTCAAAATTATTTTGGGGGGTTTTATTTTTGGAAATCACCATAATGATAAAACTATGATAACTCTAGATTATTAAAAGCAAACATGTTAATGCTGAGTAATACCAGTTTAGATCTACCTTTTTAAAAAAATCAATGAGATGTTAATTTAGCAAAGTAACTGCCTCCCTACACCCCAGCCAATAGTTTACATCATCTCTTTTTTCCTCTATATTTTCCTCCTCCATTCTTCACACGATCAGAAGTGTCCCAGTTATATTTTTTTTCCTTTTTGCCCTAATACTTTCATGGTTCTGTATTAAGGACATTTATCTTTAAAACTGAATTTTTCTACGCTACATACTTTCAGTGAGCCAATAAAGAATAGAAACTTGTGAGGAAAAAGGGCCAGTGAGATCAAATAAACAGTTCATTTGATATAATGAAGGTGTGGAAATTTCCCCAAGTCAGGCAAGTCATAATTAATGATATTAAGGTCAAAAATTCTACAGGATGGTAAGTTGGACTGCTCTCTCCATAGCTGCTGTGGCTGTACTTTCTACCCTGTAACTACGCCCAAAGAGCACCTTATTAGTGCTGAACCGTTTTTCCAGTCTTTGCTTGCATCTATTGTCATTCCCTCTTCTGGTAGAACCCAAGGTTTTCTTGCTGTTTTGGTTTTTAATCTCTCCATTCGGTGGCAACTTCAATTCCCAAAATAAAACCTGTAAGAAATTAATGCTTCTTTAGTCAAGAATCAAATCTCATATACTGTCATTCAGAAAACATTTTTAAAAGTTATTTGAGGAAAAACCTACACAGTTCAGCACAGGTTAGAAGAATTTTTTTTTTTTTTTGGACAATTTGGAATTAGCACATTTAGCTCTTTTTCAGTTTAGAAAAAAGAAGTGCAGCTCACTGCCGGTGTTAATTTAACATCACATGTAGAAATGCTACGTTTTCTAGGATTTGACATTTTTGGCAATTGAGAATTACTATATTTTGTAAATGGAAAATACCACTATTAAAAACAGAATGCTATAAATAGAATGATGTCATTTGTTTCCAACTGCAAACATCGCTGGCAAGTATTCTCGGGGCAAAGTGGAAAAGGGTTGATAAATAATGGCAATGAAAATTTATATGTCAAGTCAGCTGTCCATACCCTAAGTTAGGCACTAGCAGATTAATACCAACACCAGGCTTTTAAACAGCCAAAAACACAGGAATGTATACTTTGTGCTGAACATCTGATAAATACGCTATTGACATTGAGACTTTAGGCTGCCCTGAGGATTGTGAGCTCTCCTAAATACCACTTGATGTGGTAACCAATGTGGCTGCTCAATCATTTAAGCCCTTGTAGCAGGACAATATAGAAGCCTTCATGGCTACTGTGTAAGCACAAAAATCAGAGAACACTAAAGTAGAAAGGGGTCCAAAAAGCCATCTAATTCCACTTCCCGAAAGCTGGGCCCTGAGAGTCCCTGGGCACAAAAGGTCAGGAGAAAGTGGCCAAACCAATGTAGCAATAATGAAAGCAAGAGAGTGGCCAGTAAGCACCCACTAAGGAAACTAGGCAGGGATCCGGGCTCTGGGACAGAGGGCGAATCCCATAGACATTCACTAGTTCAAGTTACAAGGGTTAAAATGCAGGCAATTCAGAACACTTATACTACCTCTACTCATTCATTTATAGACCTTGAATGGGCTTTCGTAAACCTTGGATTATTTTCCCAGTAATAATCTTAAAAATTGAAACCATTTGCATGAGTCTAAGAATTTTTTTCTACAAGTTGGGTCAGGGTTGCAAGGAAAGATATGCCTGTGCTTCCCTAGAACAGCAGTTATAATAAAAACAAAGATCTGGTTCGAGTTTTAAGTAGTGGGAATAACTGGGGCCTTAGATATAAAAGATACTGAGGCTTACTATGGATGTTAGTAACTATTTTGCCCAAAAGTTGTGTTATGTAGATATGCATGTGTGAGATTAGGGTTGTCACACTTAGCAAATAAAATTGCAAGATGCACAGTTAAATCTGAGTTGTATGGGGCCTACTTACACTAGAATATTATCCATTGTTTATCTGAAATTCAAATTTAACTGAAAGCCCTGTATTTTATCAGGCAACTCTAATACAGATGTCAAAGAATACATTAATGGCAGAATAGGAGAAAATCAAATAATTGAATAGAAAAAATAAAACATTATTAAAGTAACTACAAATCAGCAATCCCAGGAAGGGAGAACTATCACAATTAAGATAATTCAAAGAGCTCAGGTCATGTATTTAAAAGTTCTTTATCTTAAGCTTCTATTTTTGGTGAATCCTTCAGGTTTAATTATGAAAACTTCATATATAAATTACCTCTCCAGGCCTCAATTAACACACCTGTGAAATTAGAGGGCTGAACTAGACGGGGACAAGAGGCACTTATATTTATTGAGCACTTACTACGTGCCATCCATTATGCTAGGTACTTTAACATGTATCATCACATGTAATCTTTATAACAATTCTATGACAAATCCGAAAAGTGTAGACAGCTGGAGAAACATGCTCAACATTACATGGCCAGAAGGTAGTGGAATTAAAAATTAGAACCAAGAGTCTTCTAACTCTAATGTCCTTTTTTCTTTCCACTAACCCATGCTTCCCTCTAGACCAGGAGTCAGCAAATGTTTCCCATAAAGGGGCACACAATAGGTGTTTTCATCTTTGCAGATTTTATTGTCTGTCACGACTTCTCAACTGTGCCATTATAGAACGAAAGCAGCCACAGAAAATAAGTAAAGGAACAGCTGTGGCTGTGTTCCAATAAAATTTTATATTCAAAAACAGGTGGTGGGCTAGATCTGGCCAGCAACCTATAGTTTGCTGATCCCTGCTCTAGACCAGTGCCATCCAAAAGAACTTTTTGCAATAATGGAAATGTTCTATATTAGCATTGTCCAATACGGTAGCCATTAGCCACAATGTGACTATTGAACATTTGAAATGTGGTTAGCACAAATTGAAATATTTTATTTAATTTTAATTAATTTAAATTTAAATAGCCACAAGTGGCTAGTGGGTCCCGTATTAGACAGTGCAGTTCTAGGTGAGTAATAGTATCCTGCTCAGTTCAAAGATTCAACTTAAAATCACCAAGGATTAAATAGTCAAAAGTGTAAAACTGTTAGTTACCTTAAATATAATTTCCATTTTAACATGAAGACCTAGGAACAAACCAATAACACCAAAGGCCTATTATTAAGCTCGGAGTTTGGTCTAGGCCTATGGCTTTTGTGCCTTAGTCCTCATCTGAACCACAAGGCACAGATTACTGCCTTTGCTCCAAGCCTACTTGTGCTGAAATCCAGAGATTCTATATTTTTGATAAGTTCCCTATGTAATTTTACGTGTTTTCAGCTAGGTACTGACTTGGAGAGTTCTGGGCTAAAACTCAAAAGAAAACATAAAAATACCCCAAAAGACACCACTGACTTAAATACAAATATACTACATAATTAGGAGAAACAAAGTTCCTCATTAAAAAAAAAAAACAAAACTGTGGCTTCAAAACAGGCATTTTTATGAGTATATATAACATTTATTGAGCACTTACTATGAGATAGACACTATTCTAAGTGTTTTACATTTATCATTTACTCCTCACAACTCTATGAGGCAATTAAAACCTATTTTACTGATGAAGAAATCGAGATATAAAGAGTTGGGGTATTGGTCCAAGGTCATAGAGTTAGTAAATAAATGGAGGAGATAGTATTCAAACTCACTAAATCTGGCTACAAAGCCTATGATCTTTACCAATATGCTATATTATTGAATAACATCTAGAAGACACTATAACTTCAATGCTATCAAGTGTAAGCACCCAATCTACATTTGTAACCCCTCTAAAACAATCCAACCACCCTTTGTAGTTGGCAATAACACCAACCTTTGAAAACAAAAATAAGAGTAAAGTATGTCAAATTTATATAATTTATGCCTTTCATTGTTGATTTGAGAACACTACTCAGGAGACTGAATCTTGAAAGATAGCTTTTGTAGCATCTCTGGATTTTGCTAGAAAAACTCTATGTGTGTTTAGATAATGATACTGACCTAATAAAAATCGAAATTAAGTTTAAAAAGCAAACAGTTACAAAAATCCCTTTTTCATTAACAACTGAGAAAAATATCTAATTTTTTATTCTAAAAAATGGATTTGGGGGTGAGGAAGGAGTGAGAGTACATGAGACAACAAATTTCATGGAGAAACAGCGACACTGTTATGCAACTGTCTTTCGTTCAACAAACATATACTGAGTGCCTCCTCTGTTCCAGACAAATCTCCTTCTCATGGAACATACATTCTAGGAGCCTTCTTTACCACCTTCCTATTTCATAAATATATGATACAAATTACAAATTAGATGTTATAATACTCTATCTCCAAAGTATTCTGGTTAACTGAATTTTTTAAAACTGATCTTTGATGTTTAGGTAAACACATTTAGGAAAAACACATATACGAACCATCTGTAACCCTAAAAATGACTTTTCTAAATTCTCTATTCCCATGATACAACCTCAGCAATGTCATCTGAACTGGTGAAGGAAAAACTGTGGCCAGCTAGTTGATAGGCTTGAGTCTCAATTGCATCCAACTTGGCTTGCATTATGTGTTTCTGACTTTCACATTCTGCGGTACTAAAGCCGATTCCATTTAGCTCTAGCAAGGCCAAGCAGTACTGACTGGGCATTTCCACTTTACTGAAAACATCTGGAAGAGAAAAACAAAACAAAACATTATTTCACTAGCTAAGTAATTAGCTCAGTATCAATATCTAAACACACATAGAATTTTTCTAGCAAAATCCAGAGGTGCTACATAAGCTATCTTTCAAGATTCAGTCTCCTGAGTAGTGTTCTCAAATCAACAATGAAAGGCATAAAAGAACTTGCCACTTTTCCACTTAAGCACTAGATTACTATCCTTGTCTATGCAGAGAGTAGAAGAACTGGCAATTTTATGAACAGTCTGAATTACAAGAGACTGCATTTCTTCCAAGATAATGTTTCTGCTATTACTCCTAACAAGAGCAAGACAGCAAATTTTACTTGCTAAATTGCTACAAAGTGTTAATTCCCTGAAATTATTTCCAGTATTTCTGGTCTCATGGTATGCATGCTTGCACAAAAAAACTGAATGTGGAGGTTTTATATTTTCCAGTGCTCACCAAAGAGTAAAGAACATCCAGAAATAACAATCAGTGTGTTTTTCTGTCTGCTGACATTTATCAAAAGAGTTGCCATTCTAAATCAGTTTTCCCAGTATGTTCATTGGAATTTTGTCTCAAAGATATTGTATAAAAAGGGTAGAGTTGAGAACACTATATATTATGAGTTTCAGCATTTATATCCTGCTCTTGGGTATTCATGATGCCTCTTAATATACTAAAGACTTTGAAAAGACATGAAGCAAAGACAACCACTTAATTTTGTAGTAACCGAAAGTCTAAAGTTATTTGATGATAAAAACATTTTTTATACAATACTTCTAACATCCTGAAAAGTGTCCATACAATGTACTGTGAGAAATGTACTATCCTAAATCATTAAGAAAAAATCCATTCCAAAGACTTCAGCCTCCAGTACTATGGGTCACTAGGTCTCAGAGCAACCCTGGCCTAACCCCCAACTCTACATATACTCATTCTCTGAGGCACTGCTGGTCTCAATCAGCAAGGAGATCTCCAGGGACAACCATAATCATCACCCAAACAAACATGTGAGAGCTACTGGCCTCTAATAGTCAGGAGGAATTACTGGGAAGTCAGTCTGGCTTTGGAGGCCTAAACTCAAAGCAGAAATTCATGGGATGTGTGACCAGAAAAATAAAATACTATGGTCAGACTAAGAACAGTCAGAGCAGCACAAAATCAGAGTTACACGAGGAGCTAGCGTTGATTGTCAGGCAGTAAGAAAAAGCAAGGTTGTCATGGGAATGAAGTCCTATAGACAAAAGTTCGAAGGGATATATATCTTTTAGCAACAGGAGAATAAGTAGATTCTCGGATCCCTGTTCTGAACCAAAACTCTCAAGGAAGCTAACATGGTCCTTCGATGCAGTGTAGTTTGATAACCAGCAGAGACAAGAGGAAAACTTTTCTAAAGAAAAGCTTCCTCAAGCTAGGCCAGCAGGACTCCATTAATCAAATCCTATATGAACTCACAGCTTATGAAAAATACAAGAAGCAAAGAAATATGAATGGGATTCAAACAACACAATGACAGATTTAGATTCCAAGAACTGCAGATATGAAATTATTAGACTCAGAATAGCATACTGGGCACAGTTATGAATGAACCGTTTACATAATAAAAGATGAATAGAAACTAGGTAAAACAGCATGAAAACAGAGTGCAAATATATCAATAAATGTAATGGATAGAAATACATTAATAATCACAATAAATTGGTAAATTTGAAAAAATATTGATAAGTCTGCAAAATAAATGAATAAACTATCTCTGTTTATAAGACACATCTAAAGCATAAGGACCTAGAAAGGTTTAAAAGGAATAGAAAAAAGGTATATGAGGCAAATATTAATCAAAAGAAAGTTGATGCTGCCATATTCATTCCTGAAAATAGCCTAAAAATAAAATCATTTTAGTGGTAGAGCTGGTTATAACACAATGATAGAAAGTTTAATTCACCAGGAAGATAAATCAATTTTAAGTATGCATCTTATAAAATGGTCTCAAAATATATAAAGTTGGCTGATGTATAGGAAAAATTAGATATAGAAGATTTAAACAACAACCTTGACTTAACAGACATTTACAAAATTCTGCATCCAAAATTGGAATACACATTCTCTTATATACATGCAGACCATTTATACCATAAGTCAGGTTTAGGTCACAAAGCAACTAAAAAAATTTCAAAGAATGGGTATTATACAACCATGTTCTCTAACTACATACAATTAAGTTTGAAGGTAATAATAAAAATACAAAATAAAAAGTTTCCAAATATGTGGAAATTAAAAACCAATCTTCTAAGTAATTTCAGTCATATATACAATAATATATTACTCAGCTGTAAGAAGAGATGGAATACTGCCATTTGTGACAACATGGATGGACCCTGAGAAAATCATGCTGAGCAACAGTTTATAAGTAAATGCTATCGAAATTTCAAGGAACACATCATTTCTATGATAAACTCCTCTAAACTAAAAAGAGGTTATATTCATCAACTCATTCAATAAAACTAGAATAACTCTGTTAGCAAAATAATAATGAATAAAAAATAAGAAAACCATTCATAAACCAATGATGATAGTGTACATGAAAGAAAAATTATGACTAATACAAAATTGTGCAGATGAGGTCCTCTAAAAAAGAGAGAAACCAACTCATTTCATACCTAGAAAATCATCTCATATATGTTTAAACCACTCTAGAAAGGATCCAACTGATGCATGTAAAAAGAACAGGATACTTTGTCCTGGGTCACATTAAGCAAAGACACATTTATTCATACCATAACAAAAATCAGTTCTCTACTGGGAGAAAATCAGCTGCCAGAATACACCCACCCAACAGGCAAGAGGATGAGAAAAGAAAAAGAGGAAGATTCTGGAGATCCATTAAAATAAACAACCACATCCTTGGCCTGCCTATATTGGCTTAGAGAAGCTGAGTTTGAAACACTTCAGTGCCTGTTCAAGAGCTGCCATTAACAAGACTTAAGCAAGTCTCCTTGTTGTTCCCAGATATCAACACTTAATGATGGTGGTATGGATTAGTCTGTAACTTTTATAGACATTTGCTGTCTGTTATCAGAATTATAAGCTTTCAATATCTTTGGAAGGGGACCGTCCCGCTACTTAAAGGCAGTTTTTCAAGTATAAAGGAGACTATGGTTTTCCTTGCCAGAAAAGTACAAGAAACCCTCCAGATTGGTTATCTTTTAACTTTCACAATTTCAGTGTGCCTTGAAAGCTCTTTTTTCCTGAAAATTTTCAAAAGTGGATGACTAAGAGGTATTAAATGCATTATTATACAGTGTTAAATATTGGTGTCTGGGAACTACAAGACTATCCAGGACACCCATCCTACGGGTAGACTAGGCAGACTGAGAAGGAAATAGTGCTGTGTTCATTCAGCGTTATCGTCCATGAATAAAGAGGCAGTCCTGTGGCATGTGTGCCACACACTCCCACTCCTTGGCCTGCCTATATTGGCTTAGAGAAGGTGAGTTTGAAACACTTCAGTGCCTGTTCAAAAGCTGCCATTAACAACACTTAAGCAAGTCTCCTATGAACAAACTAGTCAGTCTGGTCTTTGTATTATTCTACCCAGTGATGCTGGAGAGAACATTACTATCAGCACGGAGAGTTTGTTTTAGCAGTAAAAATAATAATGATAATCAATCAACACAGTGATGAATGTCTACTCTGTGGCAAACACTGCACTAAGTTCTTTCTCATTTAATATTTATAACAACATTATAAGAACCAGACTTAGAGACTGTTTCAGAAGTTTGTCCAAGGCCCCTCACTAGTAAGTGGTACAGCTCAGATTCGAACCCTGTTCTGTGTGAATTCATCGGTCTGCTGTTTCTAGTATTTATTAATCAGGCAACAAATTCATGGTTTATATCTTCTCACAATGAAGCCAACTTGGTTCCACTTCATCATTTCTACCATAAGCATATGCTAACTTCTGTGAAGTCAAGGTACTAGTCTGGGCCAGCAGATTGCACAATAAATTCATGTTATTTGTCATGAGGGAAAAAAAGATTCACACAAATATCCTTTGCTAGAAAAACATAACTGTGAATAGTTTCTCAAAGAGTTCAGTTTTTTAAATCCATGAAAGATATATTCTAAGTGTGAATAGATACCATTTGATAAAGTTCAAATATAAAACAAGCAATAAATGAGTAAAACCTCCCTAATTCTCTTCATTACAGTAGAATCTGAGGTCTGCAAACTATGGCCAAACTAGGGCCAGGTACTTGGTTTTGTAAATAAGTTTTATTGGAATACTCATTTTCATATTATCTACGGCTGCTTTTGTAATATGATGGCAGAGTTGCGTATTTGTGATTGAGATCATCTGGACTGTAAAACCAAAAATATTTACTATCTGGACTTTTACAGAAAAGTTTGTTGATCCCTGTATCAGACAATGACCACAA
Organism: Pteropus vampyrus; assembly: GCF_000151845.1. Lineage (NCBI taxonomy): Eukaryota > Metazoa > Chordata > Mammalia > Chiroptera > Pteropodidae > Pteropus > Pteropus vampyrus. The sequence continues at coordinate 25,075,571 of NW_011888782.1, read as the reverse complement.
ATATGGTTTGCATAAAAAGTGTAAAAAAATTTATCCATCTGTGATAAAGAGTGACTAAATATATAATTATCACCAGTCTATAACAGCATAAAAATGTCAGGAACTTTGTCTTTACCTTGCAGGTTTTCCTTCTTTAACAAAGAATTGAGTTGATTCATAGAGTTGAAGATGAGAATGGATTCTACAGATGCTCTATATCGCCCGGAAAGCTCGGTGCTGACATTCAGTCCCAGGCTTTGAATTCCTTGGCCAGTCTCTACCCCTTCTAGGAGTGGAAGCTCATGAGGAAGAAAACTGGTAACTATGCTGTGAAGAGTCGGCTCCTTAGAATCTGGATTTAATAACCAGCATGCCACCTGAATGGATAGCAATCAGAATATTTTCTTGATATTTCAAAGACATTTCTGTATCCTTAAATTAAAAGGAGGAAAAAATGAAAGCTCCTATCTAATCTCACTCATTTTCACTTTATACTTACTCAGTGGTCTTCCCAGGATAAAAGAAAGATAATTGTACCGGGACTGAATTTTAGTACCAATAAGGGCAGTGGCCTTCAAAGAAGGAAAACTTACAATTTTTCCATTACTGCAATGCTCCTGATGACCTAGTTTTGAAGCAAGCTTAAAACCAAGTGCCTCTCAGCTAACTGAAACCATGTTTCCTGAAAATGTAGATGGACTCTCCTCCACAAGGCTGATTTTCTCTAAGCTACTATAACAAAGATATGCTTATGTTAATTTTAGGTTTATTTAATTCTTTCAACATCAGAAGTGAGATGTAAATATTTTATCACTAAAATTTCATATTCAGAGTTTTAGAAAGCCTCTAGGCTTTCCCCTCAGGATGAAGGCTTATTACTACAATCATCCAACTGGTCCTGAATGCTATTTTTAGCTTCCCAATTATACTAGAAGACCTATAGTTTCTAACACTAGATCTAGCAGATCAGAACTGTATTTAGAGTAAGGTAATCTAAATCCTGTCCTGACCATAATTCTGACAATTACTACATGGCTCAGTTACTTCTTCTGTAGGCTAAGAATGTAGTTTTATATGGAGGTGTAATATTCTGAATTATAATAAGAAATATAAATATGGTCTTCATCCCCAGCCCCTATTTCTAGCAAAGAGCTTCCAATACCGTTTGAATTTCCTAAGTGGTGAGGAATGTATAGGTATCTTTTGTTATGTTAATGAGGTGACTTCTGAAATGTCCCTAGGTGATCTAAGGATGGGGCCTGGTTGCCAAGGAACTAACCCTGTGATTGGAGGGTTGTAACTTTCAGTTCCACCTCTCGGCCCACTGGGAGTTGAGGCTGGAGATTGATCACCAATGGCCAGTGATTTAATCAGTCATGCCTATGTAATGAGGCCTACATAAAAACTCAAAAGGAGAGCTTCCAGGATGGTGAACACATGAAGGTTCTGGGGGAAAACATGGCAGCTCGTCCCATGTTTCTCTTCATCTAGCTATTGATTCATATCCTTTAATATCTTTTGTAATAAACTGGTAATCTAGTGAGTAAACTGCTTTCCTGAGTTCTGTGAGCTGCTCTAGCAAATTAATCAAACCCAGGGAGGGAGTCCTGGGAACCTCAGATTTATAGATGATCAGAAGCACAGAACATACCCTGGGCTTGCAGCCAGAGTACGAAGAGGGTTGTGGAGGGGATCTTGTGGGACTAAGCCCTTAACCTGTGGGATATGAACCATCTCCAGGTAGATAGTGTCAGAATTGAGTTGAGTTGTAGGACACCCAGCTGTTACCAGAAGAATTGTTGGAAGTGTGGAGAACTCTCCCTCCACCACATTAGAAATTGGTGATCGGAGCCCTTTTAGGGAGTATTGAAAGACACTCTGATGTAAAAGTTGGTAAATGTTTCTTATAAAGTGAGATTTTATAAATTAATATTTGATCATCATACATCAAAAGTGTTTTAATTAATAAACCAATTATGGACTATTGTAGTTTATGTAAACGGTACTATATAAATCTGAGATGCTACTGTAGTTTTAATGAGAAGCTCATATTATACATATTTTCATTTTGGACTAGCACATCAAAATTAAGTGACAACCTTTTATATCTAGTAAAGGTCAGTTTAGAAACTACATGGGATTTATCACATATATACCAAGCCTGGCTTGAAGTATAGAAAAAGATACTTTTAGCTTATCTAATACTGCCTTTGAAAATCTTTGCCAAAAAACCTAAAGAAACTAAGAAATTAAAAATATTGCATTATTATTGATTATATTGATAATAACAACTGAGTACAGTAAGTCCTCACTTAACATCATCCATAGGTTCTGCAACTTTAAGCAGAATGACACAAAACAAAACTAATTTTACCATAAGCTAATTAATCTAAACGAATTAAGTTCCTACGTCATCTATAATGTTGTAACATTAGAACTCGATGTTATAACAAAACTATGTTATTCAAAGGACATACTGTAGTATCATAACTCAACTCAAAATTAATATTCCACATGCCTCATATATTCACTATCGACAGTAGGAAAAGATATCCCTTTGAGAGGCGTGAGATATCACAAATGTCTTCTAAAAATGCATCATACTGTTAAGTATATATTATAATAACATAAGTTACCTTTTCCTTAAAAACTCCCAGTCATCATTATGAAGAGCGTATCACACTTTGCTATTATATAGGAAAGTATTTAAGGAGCTAGTAAGGTGATTTGTCAAATGCTAAATGGCTCCTAACTACTATCTTTTTTGACATGTCTACACACTTCTATTTTTTGCCTCTATCCTCATGGATATTTGAAACATTCTGCTATCATATGTCCAAATCTGACAGTTCTCCTTTCATTTTTAACTTACTATAAGACAGAAAACTTTAGAACTTACTACTAAAATAAAAATTTTAAATACTTCTGAGGAAAGATATGAACTTTAGTGCTTGGAGATTGTGATACCTGTTTTTACCTACGCTGAGGCATTTGGTGAATATTCTGCTCTGAGTGGATGATATTATTGCATATGGGAGTAATTACTCTAAAAATAAAGCTGCATTGTTAGAGCTAAATAAACACCAAGTCGTTTAAGGATTAACTCTAAACATTAAAAAATATCTAATTATGCAGAAATTAAAGAAGACATGGAACCTTAGGATCTTCATAACTTTGTTCCAGGGAGATGCCACAAGACAGAAGAAGAATTTTATAGCTCTGGATGAAGTCATAGATGATAACGAAACGTTCTTTATCAGATTCCTTTGGAAAGCACGATTGAAGGTGCCACAGTCTGTCTTTCACAGTCAGGTTTGGATCCAGTGGAGGTGGGACCAAACTGGCACTGATTTCTTAAAAATAAATAAGTAAATAAATAAGGTCTTAAGTCAAAAATCACATGCATTCATATGAAGCAGCAATCTATAATGCAGACTGAAAACGACTCAAAGTCTAGTTCCACGTAACTAATAATTCAGCACAACCTTATCCAGGCCCTGTTGGCTATATAGATAAAGTGCTTCTCAATCTAAAAATTATGATGTGGACTAGGTAATTTATAGTG
>NW_011888782.1:25070355-25071700 GCF_000151845.1 Pteropus vampyrus | reverse complement strand
AACTCTCCAAGGCTGCATGATCCAACTACTGCAGACATCTAGCTTATCACTGCCTCTAGATAAGCTCCAGACCCAGTCAAAAGGAGAAAAGAAGTCTGAAAAGAAACTGTTGTGATCCAGTCTTCAAAAGTAAACCCTTAAGGTGGCCTTGGAGTCCCTGATGCTCTACTACCCTCAAGAAGAAAACAGTATTAATAGCCCCATGTGACAAGCTGAGGGAAGTAAGAGTGGTGTTTCTTAAAACATTTATTCTAGTTACTATGTAAAATAATGTACATACTATCCACCATCCAAAACATTTTTTTTTAATACTAAAGATAAATTCTAGGTAAATATCAGGATATTATTCTCAACAAACACTACTCTAATAGAAGCTACATAAAAATTATATGGTGGGTTTGCCAAATAGTTGTTACTTACCAGAATACTTTGGTTCCTTCTGCAATGAAATATAATAGGCATCTCTTCCACCCCAGCACACTGCCAGTCCAACCACCAAAATGTCATCAAAACCTTTTACAGGAAATCCATCATCTCTAATAGGGGTTTCCTGAGGTAAGCTAACTAAGTAAATCAAAAGTGAAATAGTTAAAAATCTCTAAAATTAAAGTCATTAAACTGAATGTTAAAACAATAATAATAAAAACTATTTGACAGGCAAAATTTCCAGATTCCTAATATATGCATTCTTTGGACAGTCATTTTTAGAAGTATGTAAAGTCTTTCTAGGCTCACTCTCAAGTTATTAAGTTATTATTGACTGTCATATAAGAAATCTACCCAAGATTTCTTAAAATAGATCCATAATAATGGCTAAAATGAGTATTAACTAATTCTTTTAAAAGCTTCATTTTGAATTTCTACAACTCAAACAGAAATAAAGACCACTTGCACACTACAAAATTCTGTAGTGAACTCAGCAAATCTTAACACTAAGAAACTTCAGAAAAATCAAATCTTACTTCTAGTGAAGAATTAGGTCTGATTTTGTATTTGCAGTCAATATTTTTTCTAAAATAAAGCATCTCCAATTTTACAAAGACATAAGTCAAGAACCAATTTACTTTATTTACAATTATATCCCCAATACCTGGAAAATAATTGGTACATATTTGTTAAATTTAAGTGAATATTTTTATCCCTTTAATCTCTAGCACAGAAAATGTGCTCAATTTTATCTGTTGAATGAAAAATGGAGCATACTAGTAAACACTGAAAGTACATAAAACTTGTCATTAACACGTGTGCTCCATGAATTGAAGACCAAATACTCACACCTTTATGAACAAATCCATTAATAAATACAGAGACTTGAAAATTCTGATCAACTGTTGTATTTCCACAA
>NW_011888782.1:25066992-25069675 GCF_000151845.1 Pteropus vampyrus | reverse complement strand
GCTCCATGGCCTCCAATAAGGCACAGACCAAAATGGCATAAGAGAAAGAGCTGCTGTTTGAGAGGTGGTCATATCCAATGATCAAGCAAACACTGTTCCAAAACATGCCCCTGAACCAGCCACACCAATTGTGGTGGCCCCAGCAGCAATAAACTTGACCATTGTATAAATGTCCCGGGAGACAACACTGGTCTGGATCTCCTGACAGACCACCTAGATTGGAGGGCTGTTGTAGTAAGACTATTTAGATGGATTCTCTGACCTACTTGCAAGGAGGCAGACACATGCCTGATTCTCCAGGTAAAACAGCAGATCAGAGCCCGAGGAATGAGTAATGCCTTGCTGGTCTGCATTTTTTCAGTCTCCCAGCTTGAGCTCTTGGTCTCACTACTCGGCTCTCCCACTCATGTATACTGGAGTCATCCAACTCTTATACTAGAGGGCAACAATTATTAACCTAGTCGTGCTGAACAATAAGGTTGTTCTACATGTAAATCCACATAAATGTATTACACTTTGAATAAATTTATTACATTTAAGATCCAATACCAAAAAAATCTTAGTCTCATCTCAGTCTACTGTTTTACATATAAATGTGAAAAAATTAAAAATAAAAATTCTCACCTTGCTTAAACCTACCACCAATAGTAGCACTTTTACAAGATGTCAAATTACTGATCTTTTCACAAGCCAGAGAGATGGAAAACCGCTTTCTGCATTTCCATTCCTTTATGAACGTTTTAAAGAGACTTTGGTCACTTGCTACATCAATTATGGCCAAGCTTTCTGAACTGCATGAGGCTGGAGTTAACTGCGATCCATCCTGTGACAACTGCAGGGGAAAACCTGTGCCTCTATTAGGACTGTCTTCTTTTACATTATTTCTATTCTCTGGACTTAAATCATGGTTTTTAATATCCAAAGGTGAGTCAAATGAATAACTTTCACCAAGCTGAAAAACACTACTTTTCTGAAGTTTTACAGAAGATGTTCTAAGAATACCTGAAAATGCCAGCTTAGAAGAGGATGCTGGAATGGGTGTAGGAGGAATGAGTCCATTATCATCCACTATACAGCTTTCTTTACAAGGCAAGAGGGATGGGGTTTCACCATGGATAGCATTGTTCTCGAGTGCCTCGATCTTGCTTTTCACTTCAACATTAGGGGAATATGAAATTCCTTGCACTTGATTTACCTCCAAATTTGAAATCACATCTTGTTTGCCATTTAACTCTTTACTTTTTCCTTTCAAACTAGAGAAGTCTGTAGTGGTTAATTCTAGCTTTTCATTTTCTAGAGGACTAGAAACTTTATCTAAAATCCTTTCCAGTCCTGGACTTAAATCAAATGATGCTCCTGACCATATGAATGAATTATTTTGCTTTGTCCCAGTTAATTTGGATCTTTGAGACTTTTCATCTTTATCCCCTCTAATTACGTCTCTTTGGGGATAATCATTACCCACAGGATCACTTAGTTTTAATGTTCTAAAAGATACTGCAGTATTATGTTTATCTTGGACAGGAACTATATCTACATTGTCCAAAGCTTCAACCATCTGAGCAGAATCCATTTCTGAAAATATAATAGACTCATCACTGAAACAAGTCAACTGCTGCTGATTATCGTCATTCTCATCCATATTTGATTTAATTGGGCCCTCTGGTTGTAGACACAGAGAATCACCAAAATGATTTGACATTATTTCAGAAGGAAGGGGTTCTTCTGCTTGTACATCAGGGGGTTGTTCTTTTACTAGGTACTCTTCACTGAAACTGTCAAACAGTAAACTATTGCTCAAATTCAAACTTGTTTCAGGAATTGGCAGACATTCTACTTCTGTATCAGTGGGAGTTCTCTTTTGAGGTACCAGAGATATAACTGGTTTCATAGCTACTTGTGATTGATAACTTTCAAGAAAACTATTTAATTGGGAGTCAGTAACAGAAAATTCATTCCCTTTAAAACTAGGACCGTTTTCCCTCCATAGTAATGGAGAATGAAAAAGCGGGCTTTCTGGAGTGAGCATATCAACCCCATGTGAATCAGAGCGGTGTTTGATAGTATCTACAGCCTTAGATTCCGAATGATCTTTATTTGTCACTCCTGGAGAATGCTGTTCATGAGGAAAGATGATGGGAATCTCGTCCTGAAAAGAGCTCATCAAGCTCTGTTTGTCTAGGCTCTTCTGCATTATCTTCATTGCTTGGCTGGTGTCTTTTGCTCCTTCTCGTTTGGTATTTTCAGTTGCCATCTGTTGTATTATTTTCTCTGACTGAGTATCCAGATAGAAACTATCTTCAAAATCACAAGGAATTAATCCAAAGTCAGAAACACAATTAGTTTTAGTTTTGTTTGCTGCATAAGCCTCTGTTTTTTCTTGTATTCTAGAGGTATTTACAAAATTCTCATGCTGGCCTACAGATTTACCAAATGCTCCAGTTGGTAGATGTGCTCCACTGGGTATTTCAGTGCTGCTTATATTATCTCCGGATACTTGAAGATTACTTAATTTATTTTCCTCGGCATTAAACTTTATACTTTCACATTTGACAATAGCATTTGAGTCTCTATTCATATAATTACTGACTGTCTCACAGGGCATTTGCTTCTCTGTTACTTTTTTCAGTTTGGTATAACTGATTGTCTGTTGATCAGACTGCTTCTCCGGGCACTGGTTGAC
>NW_011888782.1:25051393-25065797 GCF_000151845.1 Pteropus vampyrus | reverse complement strand
AGAAGATGTTCTAAGAATACCTGAAAATGCCAGCTTAGAAGAGGATGCTGGAATGGGTGTAGGAGGAATGAGTCCATTATCATCCACTATACAGCTTTCTTTACAAGGCAAGAGGGATGGGGTTTCACCATGGATAGCATTGTTCTCGAGTGCCTCGATCTTGCTTTTCACTTCAACATTAGGGGAATATGAAATTCCTTGCACTTGATTTACCTCCAAATTTGAAATCACATCTTGTTTGCCATTTAACTCTTTACTTTTTCCTTTCAAACTAGAGAAGTCTGTAGTGGTTAATTCTAGCTTTTCATTTTCTAGAGGACTAGAAACTTTATCTAAAATCCTTTCCAGTCCTGGACTTAAATCAAATGATGCTCCTGACCATATGAATGAATTATTTTGTTTTGTCCCAGTTAATTTGGATCTTTGAGACTTTTCATCTTTATCCCCTCTAATTACGTCTCTTTGGGGATAATCATTACCCACAGGATCACTTAGTTTTAATGTTCTAAAAGATACTGCAGTATTATGTTTATCTTGGACAGGAACTATATCTACATTGTCCAAAGCTTCAACCATCTGAGCAGAATCCATTTCTGAAAATATAATAGACTCATCACTGAAACAAGTCAACTGCTGCTGATTATCGTCATTCTCATCCATATTTGATTTAATTGGGCCCTCTGGTTGTAGACACAGAGAATCACCAAAATGATTTGACATTATTTCAGAAGGAAGGGGTTCTTCTGCTTGTACATCAGGGGGTTGTTCTTTTACTAGGTACTCTTCACTGAAACTGTCAAACAGTAAACTATTGCTCAAATTCAAACTTGTTTCAGGAATTGGCAGACATTCTACTTCTGTATCAGTGGGAGTTCTCTTTTGAGGTACCAGAGATATAACTGGTTTCATAGCTACTTGTGATTGATAACTTTCAAGAAAACTATTTAATTGGGAGTCAGTAACAGAAAATTCATTCCCTTTAAAACTAGGACCGTTTTCCCTCCATAGTAATGGAGAATGAAAAAGCGGGCTTTCTGGAGTGAGCATATCAACCCCATGTGAATCAGAGCGGTGTTTGATAGTATCTACAGCCTTAGATTCCGAATGATCTTTATTTGTCACTCCTGGAGAATGCTGTTCATGAGGAAAGATGATGGGAATCTCGTCCTGAAAAGAGCTCATCAAGCTCTGTTTGTCTAGGCTCTTCTGCATTATCTTCATTGCTTGGCTGGTGTCTTTTGCTCCTTCTCGTTTGGTATTTTCAGTTGCCATCTGTTGTATTATTTTCTCTGACTGAGTATCCAGATAGAAACTATCTTCAAAATCACAAGGAACTAATCCAAAGTCAGAAACACAATTAGTTTTAGTTTTGTTTGCTGCATAAGCCTCTGTTTTTTCTTGTGTTCTAGAATTCTCATGCTGGCCTACAGATTTACCAAATGCTCCAGTTGGTAGATGTGCTCCACTGGGTATTTCAGTGCTGCTTATATTATCTCCGGATACTTGAAGATTACTTAATTTATTTTCCTCGGCATTAAACTTTATACTTTCACATTTGACAATAGCATTTGAGTCTCTATTCATATAATTACTGACTGTCTCACAGGGCATTTGCTTCTCTGTTACTTTTTTCAGTTTGGTATAACTGATTGTCTGTTGATCAGACTGCTTCTCCGGGCACTGGTTGACTGGATGGGTATCATGGTGTTTCACATAAACATTCTGGTTTTTTGAATCCTTTTGTATCAGCATTTTGTCCATTTTTTCTGACTCAACAACAGCTATTCCTCTTCCATTTTCACTAACCACACTAGTGGCTTGACAAGTCCGTTTTTCACTCTGAGATCCTGTGATAAAATGTTCAACAAAAATATCATTAGTTACTGTTTTGTTCTTTGAACAAGTTTGTTCTGTTTGTAATGGGAATGATGCTTTGTTATATTTTCCCTCAGCACAGAAAGATACATTTTTAGCAAATGGCCTAGAACTTATAAATTCTATATTCTTCTTATCTAAGGTAAATGAATCTTCACAATGAACAGGATTAGACATAGTCTGTTTTTGTAAATCAATTCTACACATCCCTGTGTCTTTCACAGGGCTACTGTCTCTGATTCGTTTCAGATGTTTACTATGTTTCAAAGATTGAAAGGTTGTACCCATCTTTTTCGAACTGAAATTCAAAGCTTCTTTCTTTGTTTTCTCAGATGAGAGAGTCTGAACAACTTTCTTAGTGCTTGTTTTTCCCTCATTCAAAGAAGTTTGTAGTTTCACTTTACTTATATTCAAAGAAGCCCGTTTTCTTGTTCTGTAAATTGAATGTAACTTACGTTCTTGATTTCCATTCTGAAATGGATAATAAAAGGAATTTGTATGCGCTCTACTTTTATCTAAATCCTGTACTGTATTTGGTGAATGCTTAACAGAAGAATCACTAAATGTGTTAATTTTTTTCTCTAGGGTTAACCTTTTATAAGAACTCTTAGTTTGGAGTACAAATTTCTGTTCCTTTACTTCTGACTCACTGCTAGTCGATGAGTGTGTATCAGAATTTAAAAGTGAATGTGGATTCCACTGTACTCCTATTTCTACTAAGTCCTGCTGTAGAATCATTTTGGCTTCTTCCACTATAAGGGTTGCTGCTTCTCTTTCAGTTAAACCTTTTCTTCCAGTCACCCAAATAGTTCGCATATTCCGACGTTCTTCAACTGCTTCCTCTTCTTCATCCACTGCTTTTCGTGCACTATATAAGGAGATAAAAAAAATTAATGCATTGATTCATTCATTCATGCAACCAATATTTATTAAGCATCAATCTGAGCTGTTCTAGGAATGTATAAAATAGTAATGAACAAAAGGACATACATCTGCTGTCATAGAGCTTATATTCTAATTGAGGAAATCAGAAAACAAATAGTAAAATACATTCTTTCTCAACTGGTGACAAGAGTTGTGTACAAAAATGAAGAATCAGGAAGGGATGGCTGGTTCTGCAATTTTTAAATAGCACAATAAGGGAAACCCTCATTAAAGCAGATTCTTTAAATGGAAACCTAAAATAAGTCAGTAACATAAAACTTTCATTGAAAACGAATCCTCCTATATAATAGGAACTCTGGACAAAATATTTGAAAGGACTGAAGAGTACCAAAAGGAAGCAGAAACTGGAAAGGAACTGAGACTAAAAGAAATGGCAGTGGGTGAATTTTCACACTTTTCATCTGAAGGCAGATTCCAGTTAGCACTATAAAGGGTAACTAAAAATTTGGATTAAAATGTGGAGTTTATTGACAGAACTTGAAATAGAGCTCAGAATAATGACAGGAGATACAGAATGAAGGGAGAAACCCCAGAATGAGAGATCCAAAAAAGAGAACCCCAAATTCTTCATATAAACTGTCCAAATATCTGGCTTACCTCTAAAACTATGCAAGACTTCAAGCAGCCAATTAAAAATCTAAACAACTGAACAGAAATTTGAGCTACTGCCACTATAGGAAGACAAAGATTAGAATTTGAGTTCAGCCAAGCTAATTTACTGAAAATATCAATGCTCTTCAGGTAAAATAATGGATTCCACACCCTAAAGGGTCAAACATGTAAATAACTGAAATCACCTGAGGAGAAGAGAAATAGGATGAGTTATAAAAGTTATGAAAGAAATAATGTCCAAGAGACCTGTTTCCAGCCAACATGGAGTAATAGGGACAAATTTAGCCTCTCACCCCAAACAACTAAAAACCAAGGCTGGGTTATAAAAGACGTTACAGCTTCCATTTTTCTCTCTTGGATCAATTATACTGAAGGAGGCCAACCATCATGTCATGAGGTCATCAAGAAGTTCTATGGAGAAACTCAGGTCAAGAACTCAGCACCAACTTGCCAGCGTGTGTGTGAGTCATCTTAAAAGCAGATCCAAGTCAACTCCAGATGACTATAGTTACAGCCAACAACTTTACTCTTACTTCATGAAAAAACTCAAACCACAACCACCAGCAAAGAAGCTCTCAAATTCATGATTTACAAAAACTTTGACTTGATATTAATATTTACTGTTGCTTTTAAGCCACTAAGTTCTTAAATAGCTAACTAATATCCCTAGTAAAACTATCAGACTTCAAAATATACAAAAGAAATCTCAAGGCCTACATATTTAAAAGGGCAAAAGAATCATACTTTTACCAAAATTCTCAAAAGCAGCACAAAACAAAGAAAAGGCATTTTTAAAAACCTCAATTAAAAAAAAAAAAAGTGTTGACCAAGGATTTATATCCAGCCAAGACATACTTCGAATATTAAGGTTATAGAAAAACAGTTTTAAACATACAAAAACGTGGGAGAACTCTATACTATATAAGCCTTCCTAAGAGAGAAGTGTACTAACAATTAGTAAACTTTAATAAACCACTCTCATTAAAAGACAGATGTAGTGTTGATGGGAGAAATAAATAAGAATAAAGAAGATCTGTGAACATAATTAAGTAGACTTTATGAATACATTTCAAACATTTTACTTTTATCCAAAATGGTTTCACAGGGTAATCATATCAAACTCTCTACCAGTCACGACACACCATAAATTATTGAAAAGCACTGAAAATGAAGAAAAACTTCCTAATTCTTTTTCATAAAGTCTAATGCTAAACACTGATAGCAAAAGATAGTGCAGCACACACACAAGAAAAGTATACACCAATATTATTTATGAATAATAATGCAAAAGTATACTGTAATAAATATTAGCAAACAATCCAACATTGCATAAAAAATAATATACCATGACCATGAAATTTATTCGGAACATTAAATTGATTCAATATTAGTAAATCTGTTAATATAATACATCATGCTAATAGATGTAAGGAAAAAAGAACCCTATGATTATATCCAAAGATGCTGAAAAAGCCTTTGACAAAATTCAGTACCTATTCCTGATAAAAATATTCAAGAAAATTAAAATTAATGGACATTTTCTTTAAAACGTTTAAAATACACACACACACACACACACACACACACACACACACACACTATAGTCCTGAAGCCAGTATTTACTAGCGTAACACTAGAGGCATTTCCACTAAGATCATAAGCAACGTAAAAATGCCCACTATACCTATTACTACCATCTCTATTACCACTACCTATTAGAGGCATTAGCTAATTAAATTAGACAAAAGAAAACAATTAGAAGCATAAGAATTGTTAATGAAGAAGTATAATATCTCTATTTACCGTTAATATGACTATATACCTGGAAATCCTGGAGAATCAATGATAAAAGGAATTCAAATGATAGAAGAATTCAGAAAATAGCAGGATAAAAAAATATACAAGAATCAATAGTCTTCATATACTCAAATAATAACTATGTAGAAAATATCATAGAAATGAGCCACTAATTTTAAAAAAAGATTAAATAGTAATAAATTTAACAAGAACTGTACAAAATCTATATGCGGAAAACTTTAAACCTCTTGAAAAGCTGAATAAAGAAATCTTTTAAAACTCCTCAAAATCTCAAAGACTAGATCCAATGCAAAGATATTATCTATTTTTGGACAGATTGACTCAACATTATAAAGATGTCAGTTCTAAGTTCAATTTCAATCCAAACCAAATAATAATCAATGGGCACTTTAAATTTCATATAGGCAAACATTCAAAAATAGCCAGGAAAATACTGAAAAACTATGAGGAGGAAGTTGCCCTACCAGACATTAAAATATACTATAAAACTTTTTAATTAAGAGCATAGTACTGGCTCATGAATTGACAAAAAGAAAAGTAAATAGGATAGAAAGTCCAGAAATAAACCTAATTACATATGGATATTGAGTATATGATTGTGGCATTTCATATGACTGGAACCAACATAAACATCTTTACAAATGGGGAAAAAGATGAAATTAAATCCAGACTTCACACTATGCAAAATTAAATTCTAAATGCATCAGAAATTTAAAGGCAAATTTCAAATACTAGAAGAAAACGTTAATTCCTCTTTAATCTCAGTGTAAGGAAAAACTTTCCAACTATAACAATTCAGAAACAAAAATGAAAAGACTGATAAAAAATAAATCAATAAAAAATTAAAATTCTGCATGAGAAAAACAATGTAGTAAATGTCAAAAGACAGTTGATATATTTTCAATATATATATCAAATAAAGGATTGGGAACCTTAATCCATTCAAAAAATTCTTTAAAAAGGAGAGAGAAAAGACCAAACCCCATAAGAAATATAAGGAAAAGACATAACCAGATAATTTACAAAGATATAAAATAAATTATCCCGAAACATGAAAAGATATATACTGCTACTCACAATTAGAGAAATGTACATTAAAACCAAAGAAAGATACAATATCTCATCTATCAGGTGGCAAAATAAAAACCTCTAACAATGGATTCTGTTGGTGAGGCTGTGGAGTAAAGGCTAGGGATTATGTAACTTGGTAGATCCTTCTACAGGGAATTTGGAATCTAATAAAGCTATATATGTTCTTACCTTTGGAAATCCCATGTCTAGGAATGTACTCTGAAGAAACACCACCAACAACATGAAAATACATATGCACAAAGAAATTAATTTTTTGCATTTTGCTGGTAATGACAAACTGTTTGATGTGATCTAAATGCTAGCTTGGTTATCTGGCTCTTACACACAAATTACTGAAAGGAAAGGGTGGCCAAGTGCCAGATACACCTGTTCGGAAAATTAACATTAATGCAATACTATACCTAACCTATACGGCTTATTCAAATTTTACCGATTGTGCCATTGATGTCCTTTTTCTAGTCCAATCTAAAATAAAGTGGTGCATTTAGTTGTCATATCCCTTTACTTGGTCTTTGTTTTTCATGACCCTGATATTTTTTTAAAAGTACCAGCCAATTATTTTGTAGAATGTCTCCCAGTTCAGATTTGTCTGATGTTTCCTTATGATTAAATTCATAATAGACATTTTTGATAAGACTACTTCAGGAGTAATATTGTGCTTTCTCAGTGTGTCACATGAGAAGGCACATGATGTTGCTTCGTCTTATTACTGATATCACTAATTTTGATCAATAAAGTTCTGGCCTTTCAGAAAAGGCATAGTCATGACATAACCGCCTTAGCATAATACAGAAATTATTCCAAAATGTATTAACGAACAACACTTTTCCAATTAAATTTTTCAAAATGTGTACTGCCCTCAGATGACTCACTGGAAGGGTCAAGTATGATGTGTTGGTATGTTGTTACCACAGTGATACTCTCATACTTAAATTTTTTCACCTCAGGAAATATGCATTTTTTCAATGCATATTTCTGAGCAAGTATGAATATACCCAAAGAGTCTGTGAAAATCAGAGGCTCCAGATAAGAGCAACACCTTTATAAGAAGGGTTTAAAGCATACTCCAGGTAGACTTCAGCTGGAGTCACATCTCAAAGTGACATATTCACATACCAGTTGCTCTTCTACTCTGGAATCAAAGGAGTGGCCCTACCCCCACAGCTCCACTAGGCATTGCCCTAGTGGGGACTCTACAGTGACCCCCAATGCAGAGGTTCTCATGCTGGGTTGCATTCCTAAGGCTCCAGGCAATTCCATCCTTCAAAATCTAGGGAGAGGTTTCTACTCCTCCACTGCTGTACCGAAATCCCACCAGAGCCAAACCTGGAGAGGCGGTGCAATGCAAAGAATGGAATCCACAATGTGAAGTGGCTCTGGGGAACAGCAAGGCTGCTCCTTTGACTATGCCCCATGCCTTCCCATACATATTACAAGTTTCTGAGCCAGTGTCAGGCCTAAACTGAGTGAGAGAGAAGAAACATTGAACTGGAAATGAGACTGATGCTTTAATTTAGAAGAAATATTTAATACCTGAAAATAAAACTGTTAGTACCTGTAAGTGCCTAAATAGCAATAGGATTTCACTGAGGTTTCATATAAGAGTGAGTTCAAAGAACAGTGGTTGAGAAAATAATTAAGCTATTCCTTGATATGCTGAGTCCAGCTCATTCAATGAATTGGTTACACACTTGTACACACTTGTTAAACAATAGTCAAGAAATCCTCTTCTCATAAATTGTTTTGAGGGACAAGTGTTCCAAAGAACATTCAAGTGAAATACATTTTAAAGTGTTGTTGCCTAAAGAAAATCTAAGATATAGCCCTGGATATATACTGAAAATCAAAATCCATTAAAGGAGAAAGCATTGGTAATTTACCTTTACTTAATCTTTCCAGGGAAGAATTATGATACTTTTAGAAATGTCTTTTAAGTCATGAAATATTTTTAAACTATAAAAAATAAAAAGTAATCCTAAAGGGCAAAAAAGATGTTACATTTTCTTCCACTTATACCAACTACATCATGATATTATCAAAGAAAAAATATTTTAATACAGCATCTATTATTTACAAATTGACATGCTTTTTCATTTAATAACCCTATGTAGACAGGGGGACTCTCTTACCTTTTAAAAGGCACAGCATTTTTCAGAACAGTCTCTACCTCATCAATATTTGCTCTGGCAAGATCTGCCACAGTGAGAATACCAGAAGCATAGAGGGACCTGGCTCGCTGTGCATTAAGTAAGGACACCCGGACCAGGTCACACAGCTCTCTCTGGATGCCAAATGTAAGACGCTTCTGAAATTGGGAAAGTAGTAGTTCCATGTTGTGCCAGCCCAGACGGTTGGAAAATACTGTAATCATTCCTAGAATATGGATAGAGTATTTATTGAATTAAAAATTCTTTATAGATCAATTCTCTATTTCTTTAGATACTTTTTTTTCATTCATTTTTCCTGAAGAATTGTAAAGTTTAACAAGCCCAAGGTGTAAGTTAACAGGAGAGTAAGGGGCTAGCTAATTTGACAACAAATGTCCTAAACACATTAAATGTCATCTCCTTTATTCTTAATCATGCACTTGGCGTTAAAAAAAAAACTGAGGCAGAGCATATAAACACAAAATAAAAGCCCTTGCCCTAGTTCACTCCTCTCATTTTCCCCTACTTTTCTTTTTTTAAGGAAGAGAGAACTGTTAAAAACAGGTAAGGGACTCTTTCCACCTAGAGGAAAACAAGAGAGATGATTTAAATATTTAAGTGCTGAGAAGACTACAAAAAGTGAAGCTCCCATTGATATTTTCTTCAAAGAAAGGGTATCCAGTTCAATAGCTAGACATTCTTGAAATAAAGAGGGCAGAGCAGCCAGGTGCCAAGTCATTTCATGGGCCGTTGGCAGACACCGAATCTGCTGGCGAAATAAATAAAAAATAAAGAAAAATAAAAAAGAAGAAGAAAAACAGAAAACAAAGAGATGGTCAGCAGGTTGCTAAGGAATAGAAGGGACACTAAGGTCAAGACACCCAGCTAGCTGTCAATCTTCTGTGGCAGGGCAACTGAGCCCAGAAGACCTGTAGTTTTAGGTGTTTTGATGATGACAGAGACCATGCAAAATTATGGCTCAACATGATCCCCTCACTTTTAGAGAAGCCTGCAATGGAATTTTAAATAAAAAAGTGGTTTGACTTAACTTCAAACCACAGAGTCTTAAGTAAATGTGGAAACTCTTGTTTAACTGACCTGCATAAACAGCAGCTGACTGTTGTAAAGACTGAATCTGTCCACGATTGCATCCATATTTCTGATTAATTTCCTTTAAGGGAACTTCACTGATTAAATCTAACAACACAAGACTGGTAAAAAATCTGGAAAGTAAATCACAAAATGTATAGTAAGAAATTACTTAGGTCTACTATGAAAGTACAATGTATGCTGTGAAACAAGTGGGAGTAAGGGGAAAGAGGCAAGAGAGTATTTACATACTCTGAGAAGATTCCTAATAAGATATTGGATTAGTGGACAAAGACTGAGCTCAATGTTTGTAAACTTCTGACATATATTAGACTATAGCAAAGAACTAATATCTGTATAACAAAAAGATAACCTCCATATTTCAATACTGCTAACTGTAAGAAATAAGACTTAGTTCGAGAAATGTGATGACATAAAAATATTAAAAAAACACTTGATACATGGTTATATGATCATCTAATCATATTTCAATGAAATGACAGAATTTGATTATAAAAACCAGTTTTGATTTGAAAGGCAATAGTGCCACAAATAACTCAAGTATACAAATCCTTACAAAATTCCACTTGACTATGTTGTAAATAATACACTAGAGACTAATGCTTTAAGAAAAATAATTTCAAAATAATATATATCCAAAAAGCTAAAAGCCTATGTAATTTCCCCATCTGAATCTTTTAGTTGTCTCTTCCCCACTGGTAATGAATCTCTTCTAAGGATGACAGAAGCATCCTGCCTTTCCTGAAAGCATCCTGATTAACATCTTCTTTAAGGGAAGGAAATAACTAAATGTTCTATTTTAAAAGGCCTTCACATATAATGGCTTCTGAATTATAACTAGCTAGGAAAAATCTAATATACCAGTAAATACGGTAAACTGAAAAATTTTACTATATTCAGCCAAAACTCTGATTTTAATGACAATGAAATTGACCACAATAAACTGGACATCTACTCTGTATCCAACAATGTGTTAAATACTGAGTAGTCTAGGCTCCTTGATATTTACCTTTTATGGATGGCCATTTGTCGGTGCTGTCTCTCAGTTCTGGCTACTACTTTTCCTTTTATACAGCGAGCCAAGAATCCTTCTTCAACTCCCACTAGCTCTGCCACTCGTTTCATAGAAGTTGGTAACTTCTCCCATAAACAGAAAAATCGATACCAATCAATAGTAGTCCAATCCTCAAACATAGGTGTAACCTAAAGGGAAGAAGCATCATTCATTAGCTAAAACTGTTGCATTACAAAAGGAGCAAATAAATGTAAACATCATATTAAAAATGAAGGCCTCAGTATTTGGAAATATTTCTAATTTTACTAACCAATGTGACCCCAATAAAGTTAATAAAAAATAAAATAAAATAAAATAAAATAAAATAAATGTGATATTACATCATCTGTATGGAAACTTCATTTATTCACAAACAACTCACAGCCAAGAGAAATGGAAGAGATCACTCAGCATACAAACTGGATTTTACAGAATCCAAGAATTTTAATCACAGATACTTTTAATCTCAATGTTCTGATGTTAAGTACCTTACGCATTTTATATGATTTCTAAGAATCGGGAATATAGAAAGAAGAGGAGAAGAATCAATATCCACATTTGCTACAATATATTATCTAAAATGTCCCGAATTCAACAAGAAGAACAAAACTATAAGACATGCAAAGAAATAAACATATGTCACAAACACAGAGAACAAGCAGACAGAAGAAACATCTTTGAGAGTTTCCAGATGTTGAAAATATCAGACAGAGATTTCAAAGCAGACATTATAATTATGGTAAAAGAAAACCACATACTTAATGAAATAAAGAGCGGTCTAATGAAAATGTCTAATCAGATAGAGAATATGAGTAAAGAGAAAAAAAAATGATTAAAAAAAAAGCCAAATGGAAATTCTGGAGTTGAAAAATACAATAATTGAACAATTCACTATAGAGCACAACAGTTGATACAAGCTGGCAGAAGAAGAATCAGCAAATATGAAGATAAATTGATAGAAATTATGCAATCTAAGAGAGGAGAAAAAGGGAGGAAAAAATGAACAGAGCCTCAGAGAAATGTGGGAAGCATTACATGCACCAACATATGCATAATGAGAGTATCAGAAAAAAAATAAAAACCAAAAATAAATTTGAAAAAATATGTCTAAAAACTTCCCAAATTTGATGAAAAGGGTTAATCTACATATCTAAGAGACAAAGTGAACTCCAAGTGGAGTAAATTCAAAAAGATACACATTGAGATAAATCATAGTCAAAATGCAAGAAACCAAAAAAGAGAAAATCTTGAAAGCAGCAAAATATCCTCATCACATACAAGGTAAACCCAATAAGCTTAAGAGTTGACTTCTCATCAAAAACAGTGGAGGCCAGAATGCAGTGAAATGACATATCCAAACTGCTGAAAGAAAAAAAAAAACCTGTCAACCAAGAATCTTATACAAAGGAAAACTATCTTTCTAAAATAAATGGATAATAAAGATATTCCCAGCTAAACAAAAACTGAGAAAATTTGTTGCTAGCAGATTTGTCTTACACAAAATACTAAAGAAAGCTCTTTAGGTTAAAACAAAGTGACCCAAAACAGTACTTTAACTCCACACACAAAGAAAAGAGTGCTAATAAAGGTAATTCTGTGAGTATATATATAGTATTATTACACATTTCCCCTCCTGTCTTCTCTTGACTGATTTAAAAAGCAATTGTATAAAACTGTATATAACGTACAAAAATACAAGCTCAAAGAAGGCAAGTGGGAGTAAAGATGTATTGGAAATGAGAGGAGATAGTAACTAAAATCCATAGGAACAAATAAAGAAAAACACAAATCTTAAATAAGAATGTTAATGTAACAAACTCTGTAAATATATATTTGCTTTCTTTCTCTCAGTTGCTTTAAATACATGAAGTTATATAAAATAATAATTTTAACAGCTGACTTGAATTTGTAACACATACAGATGTAACATGTATAACAGTAATAGCACACACATAAAAAGGAATAGGAATAGATAGATATAAGGATAATGTTTCTATATCTCACTGGAATTAAGTTGGTATAAATTAAGTTAGAAATAATTCAAAATCCATCAGTAAAAGAAGTAAAAAGGGGAAAAGACATGAGGTATATAAAAAATAAAAAGACAAAATATGAAAGATGCAAATCCAAATATATCAATAATAACATTAAATGTAAATGGGTTAAAAATCTAATGAAAGGCAGAAATTGACAGATTGGATGAAAAACAAAATCCAATTCTTTGCTGTCTGTAGAAGATGCATCATAGATTCAAAAATACAAATAGCTCAAAAGTAAAAGGAAGGAAAATATCATGCGAACCACAACCATAACAAAGCTAGAGTGGCTATACTAATATCAGATAAAGTAGACTTAAAAAAAATGTTCACAGAGATAAGAGGAACATTTCATAATGCTAAAAGGATCAAACCATCAAGTAGATATAACAATTGTAAATATATCCAGGGCCCTGAAATACATGAAAAAAACTTGACAGAAATAAAGAGAGAAACAGACTATACAAAAAAAAATTGGTTGAAGACTTAAATACCCCCATTTTCTTTTTTAAAAATCTTTTCAAGTGTACAATTCAATAATACATCATGTGTGTACTATATTGTATTCACCACCCAAAGTAAAATATCCTTCTATCACCATATATTTGACCCCCTTTACCATTATCTACCTCCTCCCCTTTCCCTCTGGTAACCACTAAACTATTGTCTGTGTCCAGGAGTTTTTGTTTGTCTTATTCATTCATTTGTTGCTTTCAGTTTTACATCCCACAAATGAGTGAAATCATATGGTTCTCAATTCTTTCGGTCTGATTTATTTCACTTAGGATGATAATTTCAAGATCCATCCATGTTTTTACAAATGGCAGTATTTCATCTTTTCTTATGGCTGAGTAATATTCCATTGTATATATGTGTCACATCTTCTTTAGCCAACCATCTATCGAAAGGCACTTTGATTGTTTCCATGTCTTGGCCACCATGAATAATGCTGCTATGAACATCGGGGTGCATACGTCTTTAAGGGTAAATGTTTTCAAATATTTGGGGGTAAATACTCAGAAGATAGAGTGCTGGGTCATATGGTATAGATCAAGCTTTTTGAGGAACCTCCATACTGTTTTCCATAATGGCTATACCAATTTGCAGTCCCACCAATAGTGTATAAGGGTTCCTTTTTCCCCACAACCTCTCTAACACTTATTATTTGCCTTGTTGATGATAGCCATTCTTACAGGTGTGAGGTAGTATTTCATTGTGTTCATGATTTGCATTTCTCTAACTGGTTGTAAAATTGAGTATCTTTTCATGTCTGTTGGACATTTGTATGTTTTCTTGGGAGAAGTGTCTGTTCAGGTCCTCTGCCCATTTTTTAATTGAATTGTTTTTTTGTTGTTGTTGTTGAGTTGTATGAGTTCTTTATAAATTTTGGATATTAGCCCCTTATATCAAAGGCATTGTTGGAAAAGGCATTGTTGGAAGATAGCAAATATCTTCTCCCATTCAGTTGGTCGCCTTTGTCTTATTGATGATTTCTTTTGCTGTCAGAAGCTTTGTAGTTTGATATAGTCCTATTCATTTATTTTTGCTTTTACTTCCTTTGATACGATATGATTTTTATCCTTTATTTTGTTTATGTGGTGTATCACATTGATTGGTTTGCATATGCTGAACCATTCTTGTGGCCCTGGAATGAACCCCACTTGATCATGATGTCTAATCATTTTAATGTATTGTAGTCTATTTGCTGGCTTTTT
>NW_011888782.1:25042343-25051343 GCF_000151845.1 Pteropus vampyrus | reverse complement strand
TTTTTATCCTTTATTTTGTTTATGTGGTGTATCACATTGATTGGTTTGCATATGCTGAACCATTCTTGTGGCCCTGGAATGAACCCCACTTGATCATGATGTCTAATCATTTTAATGTATTGTAGTCTATTTGCTGGCTTTTTGTTTTTTTTTTTTTTTTAGAATTTTTGCATCTGTATTCATGAGAGATATTGGTCTGTAGTTTTCTTTTTGTGTGTTATCCTTACCAGGTCTTGGTGTCAGGGTAACATTGGCCTCAAAATGAGTTAGGAAGTTTTCTCTTTTCTTCAATTTTTTGAAAGAGTTTGAGAATGACAGGTATTAAATCATCTTTGAATGTCTGGTAGATTTCACTACTGAAGCCATCTGGTCCTAGACTTTTACTTTGGGGAGATTTTTGATGGTCGTTTCAATTCCCTTACTGTTGATCAGCATATTTAGATTTTCCAGTTCTTCATGATTCAGTCTAGAAAGATTGTATATTTCTAAGAACTCATCTATTTCTCTAGGTTATTGAATTTAATAGTATATAGTCTTTTATAGTATTCTTGCATGATTCTTTGTATTTCTGTGATACTCTCACTTTCAACAATGGATGGAAGAATTAAGCGGTTAATAGAAAATAAAAGACTAAAACAACACCCTAAATTAAGTAGACCTAATACACATCTGTAGAACTCTATCCAACAATAGCAGAATGCACATTCTTCTTGAGCTCACATTGAACATTCTCCAGAACAGACCATATGTTAGGCAATAAAACAAGCCTCAATAAATGTGAAAAGATTGTTTTCCAACAATGGAATAAAATTAGAAATAACAAAAAATTGTGTAGATTCACAATGTGGAAATCAAATAAGAGAATACTAAATAACAATGGGTCAGAGAAGAAACCATGATAGAAATTACAAAGTACCTTGAAATGAAAATGAAAACATAACATACCAAACTTATAGAATGCAATGAAAGTAGTGCTTTGAGGGAAATTAATACCTATAAATGCCAATATTTAAAAAATGATCTCAAATCAATATCCTAATGTTCCATCGTAAGAAAGTGCAAAGTGAAGTGCAAAGTAAACGCAAAGGAAGAAGGAAGAAAATAATAAATATCAGAAATTAATGAAATAAAGTAAGAACAGAAAATTAACAAACCAAAATAGGTTCTATTAAAAGGTAAACTGAGGCATGTTAAAATTTTTTTCAAGAGTTCATTTGAGCATACACTAATTTGAATTGTGCAGTGCCAAACAAAAGGTGGTTAAGAGTCTTTCACTGATAGGAGCTAGAGGCAAAGTTTTTATAGAGAAGATGTCGAAGCAAAGCAAAGAAATTATTTGATTGATTATAGCTTAAGCATTTGCCTCACTTGAGAAAGCCTAGTTGGCTGTTTGTGATTGGTTGTTCTTAAGTTTCACTTTCTCAGATTCAAGTGCACTGACTCTGGCTTAGGTTTTGGTTTGCTTAGATAAGCTACCAAGACATTAGAGCCACCTCAGTCTAAAGGCTTGTTTAAAAAACTTTTAACAGTTCTTTAAAAAGATCAACAAAATTGAAATACTTTTAGCTAGCTTGATCAAGAAATGAAAAGACTCAAATTACTAAAACCAGGAATAGAAGAGGGAACACCACTACTGACTTTACAGAAATAAAAAGAATTATAAGGAAAACATGTCTACGGCCGTGCCACCCTCAACACACCCAATCTCGTCTGATCTCGGAAGTTAAGCAGGGTCAGGCCAAATTAGTACTTGGATGGGAGACTACCTAGGAATACTGGGTGCTGTAGGCTTAAAATGAATGAATGAATGAATGAATGAATGAATGAATAAGGAAAACACTATGAATAATTAAATACTAACAGATTAGAAAACCTAGATAAAGTGGACAGATCCTTGGAACACAGAAACTACCAAAATTGATTCAAAAAATGGAAAATCTGACAACAAGAAAATGAATTAGTAGTTAAAAAGTGTACTCCAAATAAAAGCCCAGGCCCCAGTAGCTTAACTGGTGATAGCTCCTAAATGTTTAAATTATTATTAACATCAATCTTTGACAAATTCTTCCACAAAACCAGAAAGCACTGCCTCACTATATACTAGCAAACTAAATCTAGCAATGTGTAAATAGTATTATACAACATAACCAAGTGGTATTTATGTAAAAAATTCAAGATTAATATCTGAAAATCAATTAATGAAATATGCTATATCAATAAAATAATGGACAAAAACTGCATGATTCCAATTGATGCAGAAAAAGCACTTGACAAAATTTAACACCCTTTTATGACAAAAACTATATATATATATATTCAACAAACTAGGAATAGAAGGTAACTTCCTCAATGTGATAAAGGCCATCTGCAAAAAAAACACAGCTAACTTCATACTTGATAATGAAAGACTAAATGCTTTCCCTCCAAGATCAGGAACAAGACAAAGATGTCTGCTCTTGCTACCTCTATTTCACATTTTATTGTGGATCCTAGCCAGGTCAATTAGGCAAGAAAAAAAATAGAAGACATCCAGATTGAAAACGAAGAAGCAAAAGTATCTCTATTTGCAGATGATATAATCTTGTCTATAGAAAATCCCAAGAAATCCACCAAAAATACTATTAAAATTAATTAGAAGTTTTAATAGGTTGTAGAATATAAGAATGATACACAAAAAGTTTTTCTCTATACTTTAATAAACAATTTGAAAATGAAGTTAAGAAAGCAATTCCATTTACAGTAGCATCAAAAAATGCTTAGGAATAAGTTTAACAAAAGAAATAAAAAACTTTTACTCTGAAAACTATAAAAATTGTCGAAAGAAATTAAATAAGACCCAATTAAATGAAAAGACAGCCCACGTGCATGAACTGGAAGACTTAATATTGTTAAGATGATAATATTCTCCAAATTGATCTACAGATTCAACAAAATCCCTATTAAAATCCAGCTGGCTTCTTTGCAGAAATTGACAAACTGATCCTAAAATTCATAAAGAAATACAAAGGACCCTAAAAAGTTTTAAAAGCTTTCAAAAAGAAGAATAAGTTTAGAGGGTTCACATTTCCTGATTTCAAAACTTACCACCAAGCTACAGTAATCAAAACAGTATGGTATCAGCATAAAGAAAAACATATGGATAACGAAATAGAATTGAAAAGTCTAGAAATAAACCCTCATATTTGTGATCAACTGATTTTGAAAAGGATGACAAGGCAATTCAATGGATTTTCAACAAATGGTACTGGGATATATGGATATGCATATGCAAGGAATGAAATTAGATCCTACCTTATATCGGTCAGAAAAATCAAAGTGGATCACACTTCTAAATGTAAGAGCTAAAACTATAACACTCTTAGAAGAAAACATGAGTAAATCTTTGTGGCATTGGATCACACAATGAATTCTTAGATATGATACCAAAAGAAAAAAATTGATAAATTCAACATCATCAAGATTAAAAACTTTTGTGCTTCAAAAGATATCAAAAATGTGAAAAGATAAGCCACAGAATGAGTGAAAATATTGTCAATTCATGTATCTGATAAGAGACTTCTATCCAGAATATATAAAGAATTCTTTCAACTCAATAATAATAATAATAATAAAAATCCAGTTTAAAAATGGGCAAAGGATCTGAATAGATATTTTTCTAAGAAAGATGCTCAAACGGTCAATAAATACATTGAAAAGATGCTCAACATCGTTAGCCACTAAGCAAATGCAAATCCAAACTATAGTGAGGTAGTACTTCGTACCCATAAAGATATATTTTAAAAGACAGGTTAAAAGAAGTATTGAAGAGAATGTGGAAGAATAGGAACCCTTGTATATTGCTGGTGGAATTGTAAAATTATGCAACTGCTTTTAAGGAGTTGGAAGCTTCTTAAAATGTTAAAAATTGAGTTACTGTAATTCTACTCCTAGGGATATCCCCAAGATAATTCAAAACATATGTCCATATAAAAACTTGTACACAAATGTTCACAGCAGCATTATTCATAATAGCCAAAAAGTAAAAACATACCAATTTGTAATTCCACTAACAGTGTTATGAAAGTTCCCTTTTCTCCACATCCTCACCAACACTTGTTTTGTTTTTTGTTTTGTTTTGTTTGATTTATTGATGATAGTCATTCTGACATGTGTGAGGTGATATCTTATTGTGATTTTAATTTGCATTTCTCTGATGATTAGTGACTTGGAGTATCTTTTCATATGTCTATTAGCCATCTGTATTTCTTCTTTGGAGAAATATCTATTCAGGTCTTCTGCCCATTTTTTAATTGGATTGTTTCATAAACTATATAAATATCTGACCAATGTACTGTATATTTGAAACTAATAAAATGCTAAAAAAGTAAAAAAATACAAAATGTCCATCAATTGATAAATGGATAAAGATGTAGTATATCTATACAAGGTAATATTATTCTCCAATATAAAAGACTGAAGAATTGATACATGCTATAACATAAACTTTGAAAACATTATGCTACGTGAAAGAAACCCGTCATAAAAAACCACATATTATGATTCCATTTGTATAAAATTTTCAGAATAGAAAAGTCTATAGGAACAGAAAGCACATTTAGGTGCACTAGTGGTTGCTCAGAACCAGGGGAGGATGAGAAGGTTGGAGGAATATGGGGAGTGATTGCTAATGGGTCTAGGTTTCTTTTTGGGATGATGAAAATGTTCTGAAATCAGACATTGGTGATGATTTCACAACTCTGAATACACTAAAAATCATTGACTTGTACACTTTAAATGGCATGCTGTGTGAATTAGATTGCAACAAACTATTTAAAAATAATAATCAAATTCTCTATGAGAAAACTTTTAGAACACTCTTGAAAGCCCAAAAATAGACTTAAAGAAAGAGAAACAACCATGTTCTTGAATAAGACCAATCAATTTTTTAAAAAAGTATGTCAGTTCTCCTCCGTGTTAATGTATAAATTTAACAATATCAATAAAAACACCAAGTTAATTTTAAGTGTTATATTAAAAAGTAAGCAAGCAAGAATACCTATGAACACTGAAAAAGGAGAACAATGAAGGGAACTAGCTCTACTAGATAAAACATACAATAAAATCGTTTAATTAAAGCAGAGGTACAAATGCGAATTGGTAAAATTGACCTACTGTCAGATCAACAAATGAAACAGAAATATATCCAACAACGAATGAAAATTAGAAATATAACCAGATACAAATGCAAATTAGTACACAGGATAACAGATGGAGAAAAAGTTAAAAAATAAAAGTTGTAGAAAATTTTTCAGTCATTGTGTGTAAAAGAACCTTTTAACAAATTAAGCTGTAACTGCAGATAGCCGTTATGAAAAAAAAAGATAAAAGAGCAAGAAAAACATGTGATTCAAAAGTTCGTAAATTCAACTACATTTTTAAAAAAATACTAGACAGAACACATAGCAAAAAGCCAAGTGAAAAACTAGAAGAAAAATACTTATACCAGAAAGCACTACTCTCCTTAATGTATAAGAGAACCTTTAACACTTAACGACCAAAAACAGTAGAAAATGAGCAAAAATCATAGATTATAGGGGAAAAAAAGCATATTACCCTTAATGTTCAAATTTATTCATGATAAAAAATGTAAATTATAACTATATTCAAAATATAAAAGGTTGACAATATACTCTATTCATAAAGTTATAGGAAAATAACCACTCATATAGCACCGGTAAAATTGGAAAATGATAAAAAAAATAAATAGAAAATAACCTCTATAGAAGGCAATTTTGCAAAACCGAAATCACATATGTCTTTACACTTACCCAGCAATTGCTCTTCTGCCTGGGGGTGGAGGGGGTCTTTCCTAAAGACACACCTCTGTCAAAACTAAACAATATTTGTACCAAAGTTTTTAACTGCAGCATTACTTACCATAACGAAATATTGGAAACAACCCAAAAGTCGAACTATGAACTGATTTAATAAACAATGGTATATCCACACACATAATGGAGTTATACAGATGCAAAAAAACCTCCATAAACTGATATAAAGTGATTTCCAAGATATATTGCTATATATTATACTATCCTCTGCATAAGAAAAGGTAAAGAATATATAAGTTCTTGCTAACATTTATGAAATGAAACAGAAAAGAGATATACCAAAACTAATGAAAATAGCTGTTATTAAAAGGGGTAGAAATGGCATGCAGGGGATATATATGGATGTCAGACTTCGCTGAGTATTCCTTTTGATATAGTTCTGACTTTTGAATCACATAAATATTCAAAAATTAAATAGTACATGTAAACTACAAATGTTTTATTTAACTTAGAACATAAATGTATACTAACTTGCCAATATTTTGAGCTAGGGCCAAGGTCTTTTCTTTTGAGTCGTGTCTGTTCATTAGAATTTATCACTGTTTTCTTATGCAAACCATAACCACAATATATTATCTAAGAAATCCAATTTGTTTGGTAAAGTGAAGTTAGATATTAAAGATAATTGCAAAATAACCTGTATTATCCCTATAGTTTTTTCCCATATACATTTTTATATCTTTTCAGAGATTTTACAGTTGTCTCTCATATATTTCATCAGCAATTATTTTAGTAACTTGCATTCAATCTAATATTCATGGATGTAAACTGGCAGTCTGACCCTACAGCTCATAATCTTAGCCACTCACTGTACTATAAATGAGACTTATTTTTAAGGCCATGGCAGAGAACTGGTGAAACTGGCTTTGAGTTTCTTTCTAGCCACATTCTCAGGTATAGAACTTTATGCAGATTATCGCACATGTATATTTTCACTAGAATTTAAAAAAAGGCCATATCCACGCATTTCCTCTCTGCTCACCTCTATATAGTATTTTTTATTGAAAGACAATTCCTTGAAAGCCTTCCTAATTCTTATGAGAATTTCAATTTTACCCCCACTCATTTGCATATTAAAAACATATGCATCTGTTCCTTCCCCTGCCTCCAGAACTAAAGTTGGCCATAGCAACTGTATATGACTTAATGCATGCCCTGCTTCTATACCAATCTTTGCTTGATTTGTACATTATAATCTTATCTCTAATTTCCCGATATCTTTTTGTCCTGTGCTTTTCTCTTATATATTTTAAAATATTTTTTTTATCACCTCAAATCTTTTTGAAGGCTAGAGAAAACAGATAAGTAGCCAAATAGATTAAAAGAGTAATAGAAAATTTAGCGTATTACTTTAAAACAACTCTTTTATTATCTCTTCTTTATTCCCACTACTACTGCCCTAGTCAAGGAAAACAAACAAGATGTTCTCTTAGAGTATCTTTGATGTTCAAGATTCTATATATTTTTTTCCCATTTTCACTTTCATTCAATTTCATTCCCATTTTCATTGTCTTTCAATATGAAAGAAAACAGAACTTACCAGATAAACAATATGCAGATCATTCTCTAAAACAAAGCCCTTCATTGCCCTTTGGAGGTCAGCAAAAATATCTAAAGTGTCAGTTGGAGAAAGTGAAGAAGAAAGAGTTGCGGAACCAAGATGTGTTGGATGATACACCTTTCCTGGTTTGGGTGTGGGGGTGGGAAAATAAAGGATTAGATGTTAAAAATAAATAAAACAACACACTGCCTTTCTGTACTCTGTAATTAACCTTTTAGGTTCTGATATATTTTACAAACAAAATCTTGCCCAGTGCATGGATATTTATGAGCAGGCTCTATGCTAATTGTCTGATGTCGAACGCAACACTGACTTACGAAAAATAAGTTGATACACTCACACCTTGAAAAATCGGCTTCCTTTTATACCGCTCAAAAAGCCAATTTCCTTTTACTAACCAGTCCTACACATTCTAAGTAACTAAAGATGAAAAAGTGAGTAAATTGCAATTAAGAAGTCATAGTTACCTTCTGTTCCATCACTAGCTTCAACAGTCTGGATGAATTCATTTTCTAGCAGCCACATTACACAAGCCTCAATTGCTCCATGTTGAACAGGATCTGGATTTTTCTGAATTCCCTGCTTCCTTTCTTTCATGCTTGCAGCCAAAAATGTGCAAGAAGCATAAGTCTGCATATCTTGTGGTGTTCTTGCCACTCCACCAACTATTATCTGATACAAGAGGTTTGAAATTTTCTGTAACTTTTTAATAAGACATTCAGGTCTTCATGATATAAAAGAAATTAAGTAATTTTGTTCTCCCAGTGTAGAGATTCTTCATTAACTCTTCCAGCACCATTCATTACAAATGTAGATAACACCTACTGACAGCTTGAAAAGTTTTCCTTAAAAGTAGATACATTTTCTCATAAATGAAAATAAGGGAATATCTGAAATGTGGAAACTAACACATATATAAAGGAGATATTGATGGCTCATGGCTGTGAACCAAATCAATTTTTCTCATCCTTCCTTCTGAAATATGTGGGCATACAGGAACGCTAATATTGAATATTTCCCACCCAGAAGAGGGGTGGGGAATAGGTGTAGAAAAAAATAAGGTTAATTGTGTCTTGTGGATATCATTTTCCCACAACTGTTCTATTACATATACTAGTTTGCCCCTTGCCTTCTGTGATTTAATATATATTAGAAACATACCAAATCATCCTAAACAGAATTATTTCAGTTTTTCTAAGATTTATTTAGTATTAATGGTATTTTGGTCATTCCCAGTTTTTTCTTATTACAAATAGTGCTATAATAAACATTTGTGTACACTTAAATTGATGTAATTTCACAAATACATTTCTGGGTAACATTCCTAGATATGAATCTCTTCGATAACTGGCCATGTGCATTTTTTCATCTTAGTAGGTATGAAAAAGTTTCCCTCCAAAAAAATTTCAGCAGTACATGAGAGTGCCTACTTTCTTCATCCTTATCAACCATATGTTATCAATTACTTTTTTTTTTTTTTTCAAACTGAGAGCAGAGTATGAGCGCAGGCACTAGTACCCCCAGGATCAGTACTGAAGCCAACAGCAAGACATGCTGGTATATGAACAG
>NW_011888782.1:25040012-25042293 GCF_000151845.1 Pteropus vampyrus | reverse complement strand
CTTGCCACTCCACCAACTATTATCTGATACAAGAGGTTTGAAATTTTCTGTAACTTTTTAATAAGACATTCAGGTCTTCATGATATAAAAGAAATTAAGTAATTTTGTTCTCTCAGTGTAGAGATTCTTCATTAACTCTTCCAGCACCATTCATTACAAATGTAGATAACACCTACTGACAGCTTGAAAAGTTTTCCTTAAAAGTAGATACATTTTCTCATAAATGAAAATAAGGGAATATCTGAAATGTGGAAACTAACACATATATAAAGGAGATATTGATGGCTCATGGCTGTGAACCAAATCAATTTTTCTCATCCTTCCTTCTGAAATATGTGGGCATACAGGAACGCTAATATTGAATATTTCCCACCCAGAAGAGGGGTGGGGAATAGGTGTAGAAAAAAATAAGGTTAATTGTGTCTTGTGGATATCATTTTCCCACAACTGTTCTATTACATATACTAGTTTGCCCCTTGCCTTCTGTGATTTAATATATATTAGAAACATACCAAATCATCCTAAACAGAATTATTTCAGTTTTTCTAAGATTTATTTAGTATTAATGGTATTTTGGTCATTCCCAGTTTTTTCTTATTACAAATAGTGCTATAATAAACACTTGTGTACACTTAAATTGATGTAATTTCACAAATACATTTCTGGGTAACATTCCTAGATATGAATCTCTTCGATAACTGGCCATGTGCATTTTTTCATCTTAGTAGGTATGAAAAAGTTTCCCTCCAAAAAAATTTCAGCAGTACATGAGAGTGCCTACTTTCTTCATCCTTATCAACCATATGTTATCAATTACTTTTTTTTTTTTTCAAACTGAGAGCAGAGTATGAGCGCAGGCACTAGTACCCCCAGGATCAGTACTGAAGCCAACAGCAAGACATGCTGGTATATGAACAGAACAATTTCCTGGATGAATAAATGAAAACACTTAAAAGGAGTTACCTATGAGGACTCTGAGCAGAAAGTTTTATTTTTCACTTTAGATCTTTCTGTATTGTTTGAAACTTCTAATTATGTGTATTTTAAATATGATTTTATTAGAATGTCAACAGGTATTATCTGGATAACAGAACTAGGGGCCATTTTTGTCACTTTTTTAAATTCACAAAATAATTAAGACTATATAAAAAACAAAAAAACCGTCTGGCATTTGGGTTTTAATGCACTGTTTTGAAATGGATTGACATAGCACTAGCTGTATTAAATTCCAGAAAATAACTATAAAAAATAGAAGAGATTCAGACTTCGAAAGGCTATAAATAATATTGTAAAGAAACACAAAGCTAATATTTTTCACATACTAAAGTTTTATCATTGCATTATAGGTACAAAAGAGCAAATGTAATTTAGAGAACATTCTCTTACCTCCAGAATAGCTCTTATCATGCTCGCAGTTACTTCTTCTCCTTCTCGTCTTCGCAGACAGCTGCGAACAGGTTTTAGAGATCCCTGAAGTAGAGCTATGCCTTTTGATTTCTCAGAGTTCTTACAAATTAAGATACTCTCACCTATAAACAAAAAAAAGCCACACATTTTCGAAATCCCAACATAGTTCCATAAGATACCAGCTAAAGAGAACTTAAATGGCTTACTTGTTTTAAAGGAAATAATAGATGATAGTGATTGTTATGGTCATAGAATTAGTGCTAATGGTTTTATTTTCTGAACTTTGGATTTAAGGGGATCAGAATATATATGCCATACCAAAAATGCCACTTTCTTTGTATTAAGAATTATTTTGACCTGAAGGCATTTGGGAAACAGCAAACAAAGAAAAAGCTCTTCGCCCTCTCCCTGTATGCCTATAAGCTGGACATAAACTTCTCTTTGTGAAAATGTCCCCCTTCCTGCCTCTCATAGCAGGAGAACAACCCCTATCTCTGAAGACAGAAAGTCAGCACAGGGAGCATTTGCAGTCTTGCTTCCTAGCAATGTTATCAGTTTTGGCCAAAATAAGTTCTTACAAATATTCTCTTTAAAAAAATCAAAAAGAAAAAGAAAAGAAAGTCAGCATAGAGATGGGTCTGCACAAACCTTACTAAATAATCCTTAACTTTCATTAGTTTCCAGCTTATGTTTACATTCACACCATTTACCACCCCTAGAAACCCAAACCCCTTCTCCTTTGTCTTATCATTTCTCCACAATTTATCATTCTTTGCTAAAATGATATATATATAAGTGACTCCCAGCATCTAATCACTTCTTTGGGTCTTCACGTCTTTTCTATGCAGGTCTCCAAATGTGTGAAAAAAAAAAA
>NW_011888782.1:25019391-25038892 GCF_000151845.1 Pteropus vampyrus | reverse complement strand
AGATTAAGTATCATCTAAATAAAATACCATGGACTATACAGAAAATATTAACAGCATTTACAAAACCAATAGAAGTAACAAAGATGCTATGCAGTCCAAAAAGCATGACCAACTAGTTAAATCTTCATAGTGGATATAAA
Source organism: Pteropus vampyrus (assembly GCF_000151845.1). NCBI lineage: Eukaryota > Metazoa > Chordata > Mammalia > Chiroptera > Pteropodidae > Pteropus > Pteropus vampyrus. The sequence goes on along the minus strand of NW_011888782.1, from coordinate 25,038,752 downwards.
AGACTGTATTCACACACTTCCTACTTGCTGAAAGTTCTGAGCTAAGCTAGCTATATGCCATTCAGAAATGGAACATTATGTAAAGTCAAAATCTCAGAAGTTTCTAAGGCCTCAGAAATAAAGTTATTGTGGCAGATTTTAGTTTTGTTTGAATTTAATCTGTTTTAAGGCTTGATAATTATTAGTCCAGGACACCAACCTTCCAATTATTCCTCCCTGTGAGAAAGCACCAGCTAAGAATGTAGTAAGGCAAATAAAACCTCCTTATCTTCTGCATTGCCTTAAACACCCTCTGGTGCTGAAAGAAGAGTATCTGTATAAATGAACTTTCACTCCACTCTCCAGTGTTGTGGGTCTACTGAGAAATCAGGGTCCAGAAAAGAGTAGAGAGAGGCAGATAAGAATGGGAAAGGAGTGTCTTAGTCTCTTCCCATCACTCTTTTTAAACACATACATGTAATCTGAATATTTTATAGATAAAATAAGAGGCAGAAGCAGGATAAACTTCTTTGATACCTATAGTAGGGGGAATCCAGTGACATGGAAGTTATTTTTAATCGTCAGAATTTTAGGACTTAAAAGGGAGGCAGACCAATGGACCTTCAGGGATTATGGATAAATGAGTCATTTGTTACTGGGGCTGAGACTGATGGTTATCCCTTAATAGCCATTCTCTCATTCTTCCTTTAATAAAACCCCTAAATGACAACTGGGCACATGGCCGCTCAGCTAAAGATTATATTCCCCAGCCTCCCTTGCAGTTGGGGAATATAACCATATGACTAAGTTCTGGCCAACTTGTGTGAGGAGAAATACTATGTGCAACTTCTTAAAGGGCAGGACATGTCCCCTTTACTTCCTCATCTCCCCTTCCTGATGCAGATGTTATGGCAGAGACTAGAGTAGTCATCTTACACCACAGGATAGAAACTATATTCCTGAACATGGAAAAACAAACTAGAAGACTAGGTACCTGACAGTGGAGTCACTGTATCAGCCCCAGATTACTTACGATTGTACTGTTATATAAGGAATTAACTTCTACCTTGTTTAAGAACCTTTTATGTTGGCTTGTTACAGCAGTGAACTTATATTCTAATTCAGTCCCCAATAAATTATAGTGAATTCTTATTATTTGTGGTAGTTATGTTCTATAAAGTCACACAAACACTGAATTAGGGAATACTGAACCATTGTTCCTAGGGAAAATACAGGGTTAGCTTTTTGCAACCGTCTAGTCTCCATATTTTCATTAATCAATCGATACAAAATATTGTTTTATGTGTGTTTCTGTATAAAGAGACCTTATTAAATATATAGTGTTGATTTATTAACATTAAGCTCACAGCCACCAGTACTATATCTCATGGCTGAACAAAGCTTATCTAACACATTTATTTTCTCTATAGGGCACATCATAAATTTCTTGCACTTTGGAACACTAGATAATTGCACTTCAGCACTATGCTTGGGGGCCACTTTAAGCAGCTAAGTCACCAAAATGCCCCAAAATGTGAAAAATGTGGCACTAAATAGACCACGAAAAGGATGCTTGTTTGGAGTATGACAGCTAAAACAAGAAGGTGGAGTGTCACCTTTTGAACTTCAGCAGGGAATGTATGCTTCTAGAGACTCAAATGTTTTCATCACTCTGCACGTGTCCACAAAATCTCCACAAGTATTAATGTGGGGGTCATGAATAAATTTTAGTGAGCAAATTCACAAATATGAAATCCACGAATAATGAAGATCAACTGTGTTTAAGAACTTTACATGACAAGTCAAGTTATTCTAAGACACTTCAGTATACTACCCAGCTTTTTGTAACCAGAATAGCCAACCTATTTTCTCATTAAGACATTCCCTCTTCTCCTGGATATCCTTATTTCTCTTCAGTAGTCACAAAACTCTTTGCATGTTTATTTGACATATAATATAATATCAGAGTCAATAAACTACACCCTAGAGAAGGTAAAATGACAGAGAATGTTCCTTCTAAAGTTCTTTAATGTTGGAAGACTCATAACAATTTAGCCACACACAGAATAATGTAAGAGGTTAGCAATAATATTTGTTGCTATCTTGATACTTAATTAAAACAAACCTCTTCCTCATTGCTGGAGACAAGACTTTTGTTTGGACTTTGGGTAATATTATCATTACTTGCTAATGCAAGATAAGAAACTGAAAAGGTTGTTTTCACAGCCAGCATCAATTTAGAGAGACAAAGATGGTATGTGAAGTTCCTATTCCCAAATTGTGAGGTGCTTCCCAGCTCTCAGCATCCCTATTTGAACTCTCTCTTAAACCAGTTGCCTAAGCAGAACTAGTACCCATGAAAATTACTCCTTCATGAGGACTGAATAGTAGACTCTACTAGAAATTAAAAAACATATTCCAGCTAATGAGATAAATTATCTTGATTAACATAATACGGAATCAGTTCACTGTATATAACATAAAAGAAAATCCTAATTCTACATAAGTAGAAAATCAATGATTGACAACATGAAAATTTTAACTTATATGCATTATAAATATTAAGTAAATCCAAAAAAGATTGACATTAGTGCTTTGGATAACAAACACAACATGATGAGAAACAGGTTGCTAGGTACTAATCAAATTTCAAGTAGAATTACACTGTCCTTAGCAATATTATTACAATTAAATCCAAACTCACTTACCTTCTGTGTCTACGCCTTTCCTGCCAGCACGACCAACCATCTGCTTATAAGTAAGAATATCTAGAGTTCGACCACTGAAAACAGGAGTCCGAATAATTACACGACGTGCAGGTAAATTCACCCCAGATGAAAGAGTAGAAGTTGCTGCCAAGACCCGAATCTGACCTTGACGGAAGGCTCCTTCGATGATATCCCTCTCCTCAAAAGTAAGACCTAAAAAACGGAAGTTACAATAACACAGTTGAACAACAAAGGGGTTATGGGCACAGACCCCACATGCAGTGGAAAATCCGTGTATATCTTTTGGCTCCCAAAAACTTAACTACTAACAGCCTATTGTTGACTGGAACCCTTACCAATAATTAAACAGTTGATTAACACATATTTTGTATGTTATATGTATTCTATACTGTATTAACATAAAGGTAGTGAAAATAAAATGTTATTAAGAAAGTTATACATAGTACTACAAATTGTACATTTGTAGTACTATATTGTATTTATTGATACCATAAATTTATGTCATCTGTTTACAAGATGAATTGTCTGTCAGCACCTACATCAATATTGTCTTACAGGATATAAAACATGTAGATATTATATATATTACTAACACTAGACATCAACAATGAAAAGATAATGTGAAAAAGAAATTCATACTTATTTACAGGGATAGCAATTCATGCAGTGATAATAAAGAAGCAACAATATAATTGCTTTATGGCAGTCTAGTGATATGGTTGCTTCACAGTTTAGCCTACACACTAATGGTTATAAAATTTTTATAGCATACAGTATTATAGACATATTTATAATACAGTATTTGGAAACACTGTTAGTTTTTTAAAAACCACTTACCCGTGATGATAGGCTGATACATGGTCTCTCCAATTATGAGACAGGCATACTGCACAGTAATATAATTCTTTGCATGCAGTTACATAACAGCAAGAAAACTAACAATTATTAATTTTATATTAAATATCACTCACCTTATGCCTATGTAAGGATAGGATATCCATTTCAATACAGGTATTGTATGTGATGTTCTACACGATGAACACTTAGGTGGTGATGATGATGATGACACAAAAACGTCTCATACAGTTCTTGCTGAGCAGTTATTAGATTTTCACATGAAGACACTCACACACATATACAACAGATAATTTTATTAGCTGTATGGCATGATGATTAATTACCATTCATTGAGTAGGCTGAGGAGGAGGAGGAAGAGGAAGGGGAGTCTTGCTGTCTCAGGGGTGGCAGAGGTTGAAGAGGTGGAGAAGGTAAAAGAGAAGGTAGAAAGACATTGTAATTTGTCTCACTTTTTTGCTTTTTCATTTCTTTAAAAATGCTTCTATATGGTACTACTTCTTCCACTGTTTGCTTTAGTTTCAGTGCTCATATAATAGAAGGTCCATGTTATAAAAGAAATGAAAAGCAGTCTCAAATAATTGCAACCCTCCTGTCAGACTGTCTAATGTCAGTTTGTTTTCTGGCACTGCTGCTTCTACACCTTCTTCCTCATTGTCTGGCACTGGTTCAGAAGTACTCATCTCCAGCAAGTCATCTTCTTCAAGAATGGTACCTTGAAATCCTTCGCCCCCTACCTTTTTTGCCATATGCACAATCTCTTTCATGATTTCCTTGATTGGCTCTATCAGAAATTCTGTGAAGTCATGCACAACATCTGGACATAGTTTTCTCCAACAAGAATTTGTTTCAGGCTTGATGACTTCCACAGCTTTTCTATAATAACAATGGCATTTTAATGCTGTGATCCTTCCAGACTTTTCATAACGTTCTCTGTATTGGCATTCTCTTCCACAGCATTGATACTCTTTTCCATAGAATACCATGTGTAATGAGACTTAAAGGTCCTTATGAGCCCTGACCTAGAGGTTGAATTAGAGACATTGTGTTTAGGGGCAAGTAGACCACTTCCATGCCTTTGGTGTTAAACTCATGAGTTTCTGAGTGGCCACAGACATTGTCCAATATCAAAAGAACTTTAAAAGGCAGTTCCTTACTGGAAAGGTACTTTTTGACTTCAGGGACAAAGCATCGATGAAACCAATTCAGAAAAAGGGTTCTCACTCTCCAGGCCTTCTGCACAACCAAAAGACTGGCAGATGGTGTTTATCTGTTCCCTGCAAGGCTCGGAGGTTAGCGGCTTTATAGATAAGGACAGTCTTGATCATAAACCCAACTGCATTTGCACAAAACACAGAGTTAGCCCTATCACTTCCTGCTTTAAATTCTGGTGCTTGTTTCTCTTCCTTCCTAATAAATGTCCTTTGTGGTATTTTTTTCCAGAATAGGGTATTTTCAACTGCATTAAAATCTGTTCAGGCAGATATCCTTTCTCCTCGATGACTTTCTTAATGGTGTCTGAATCAGCAGAAGATGCTTCTCCTGTTATCTTGACATTTTTTAAGCCACACCTTTCTAAAATTATCAAACCATCTTTTGCTGGTATTCAATTCTCCAGATGTAGATCCTTCATCTTCCTTTTGTTTTAAGTTGTCACATAATGACTTCGCTTTTTCTCAAATAATATAAATCTCTAGGTATGTCTTTCTTATAGCAATCTTGCACCCACATACAAGCTGCATTTTCAATACAAGATAAAAAGGTATTTTGCAAAAAGTGCAAAGTTTTTGCACTTGCTGGCATGGCGCAGCAAAGGCTTCACAAATTTTTCTTTCTTTACAATGGTTCTTATGCTGAATTCACTTATCTTGAAATGATAGGCAACCACAGCCGCAGATCTCAATCTACAGTTTATATCAAGCAATTCAACTTTGCCTTGTAATGGCATGATTTTTCTCTGCTTCTCAGGAGCACTTCCAGCATCACTAGTGGCACTTCACATGAGTCCCATGGTATTAATCAAGTTTTACAGTATTGCACTAAACACGATGAAAAATATGCAAGAACCATGAGATCACTTTTTACTGAGATAGCCAATTTCTTAATCACCTCACAAGGAGATGATTAGCACACGGCATTTTAAGTGGCTACTTGCAACACTTGAGCTCACTGCAGCAGCAACAAAAGGTGACTACAAAATTATTACAGTAGTACAATATGTACCACAGTTAATTTTATGCAGTTATGATTTAACACGGTATCTTTATGTTTGTTTCCATTTCTCTTGACTGCGAATGACCCCAGGTACAGTCTATGTTCGAATGCGTAAGTTTTGATAAATCTTAACTTTTTATTATGTTTGTGTATATTTTATGATATTAAATAGACTAGTATCTATATATATTTTATTCATTCATGACATACCTTTTTCTTAATTTTTTTGATAATTGTTGAAAATCTCAAAAAAATAAACTTATTTAAGTGGACTCAAGCAGTTAAAACTCATGTTGTTCAAGGGTCAACTGTGTGTGTATCTATATATTCAAAGATTTATCTATAGCATGATAAAATGTTAAATAAATTGAAAAGGTTAAATTTCTAATCTTAGAAACTATATATTCTTTATTTATTAATTTTATTCAATATATTGGGGTTACATATATAAGTTTACGTGTTCAATTCTATAATACATTATCTGTATTTTACATTGTGTGTTCACCACCCAAAGTCAAATCTCTTTCCATCACCATATATTTGATCCCCTTTACCCTCTTCTACCTCAACCCCATCCTCTTTCCCTCTGGTAACCACAATACTATTGTCTGTTTCTATGAGTTTTTATTTCTTTGAGAAACTATATATTCTTAATCATATCCTTAGCACAAACGATCATGGAAAGACCACTCCCTGAAATTATTTAATTCAGTGACTATCACAATCCTTGTAATTTTAACAACCTATTTGATTTTTAAACACTTCTAGCTCTCTCAAAATACAATATGAAAATATCTAAAATTAATTTGATTTTGATATATGTGTAAGAATATTTCAGTACCCCTTGAAAGGAAAGGAGACACTCAGAACGGAATAAAATTATGGTAGCAAGTACAGTAGATCCCCTTATTTGCGGTTATTCTTCCTCTAGTTTCAGCTGCCTGCAGTCAACCACAGCCCAAAAATATTAAGTGGAAAAGTCCAGAAATAAACAATTCATAAGTTTTAAATTGCAAGCCTAGTAGCATGATGAAATCTTGCACTGTTCTGTTCCATCCTGCCCATGATGTGAATCATTTCTTTGTCTAGCGTATCCTCGTATCCTCGCTGTATGTGCTTCCTGACCATTAGTCACTTAGTAGCCATCTCAGTTATCAGATCAACTCTCAGTGTCACAATGCTTGTGTTTAAGACTTATTTTACTTAATAATGGCCCCAAAGTGCAAGAGTGATGATGGCAATTCGGATATGACAAAGAGAAGCCATAAAGTGCTTCCTTTAAGTAAAAAGGTAAAAGTTCTCCACTTAATAAGAAGAAAATCTATACAGTCATGCACCACATAATGACATTTCAGTCAGCAGCAAACCATGTATACAATGGTGGTCCCATTAAATTATAATGGAGCTGAAAGATTCCTATTGTCTAGTGATGTCATTAGCACAATGCATTACTCACGTGTTTGTGGTGATGCTGGAGTAAACAAACATACTGCACTGACGGTTGTATAAAAGTATAGCACATACAACTACATAGAGTACATAATTCTTACTGTACCTTGTCTATGTTCACATACACAAATACTTACCATCATGCATTGATTGCCTACAATTGTCGTCAGTACAGTAACATGCTGTACAGATCAGTACAGGTTTATAGCCTAGGTGTGTAGAAGACTATGTCATCTAGGTTTGTGTAAGTACATTCTATGATGTTTGCACAATGACAAAATCACCTCAGAACAAATCCCCATTGTTAAGTGGCGCATAACTGTATGCCGAGGTTGCTAAGATCTATAGAGAAAGTGTGAAGAAAGAAAAAGAAATGCATGCTAGCTTTGCTGTAGCACCTCAAATTGCAAAAGTTATGGATACTGTGCATAATAAGTGCTTAATTAAGATGGAAAAAGCTTTAAATTTGTGAGTGGAAGAAAAGAACATAAAGCAAGTCCTGACTGCCCGCAATGTGGTGCACCAGAAAGCATTAAGACCCGACAAAGACTTCAGCAAGGGATCACTGAAACAAGTGATGCCAAGCCATTTATAGCAAATAAGGGATGGTTACACAAATTCAGAAATAGGTTTGGACTAAAATATAAAAATTACTGGAGAAGACTTTTATAATTGTTCTATTTTATTATTAGTTATTATTGTTAATCTCTTACTGTGCCTAATTTATAAACTAAACTTTATCATAGGTATGCATGTATAGGGATAAACATAGTATATATTTTTTATATGTATATAATATATATACATTCAGTGCTATCCACACTTTCGAGCATCCACTGGGAGTCTTGGAATGTATCCCCCAAGGATAAAGGGTGACTACTGTACCGCTCTTTCAAGGAAACCAAGTACATAAAGGTAACAATTTTAGAATGTGCTTCCCCAGTGGTACAAAAAAAGCCTATATCTAGTATTTATATACTATACACATAAGTAAACCTAAACATGTTTGTTTTACTCTTGTTAATCTTAACCACACAATTTCTTAAAATGAAATCTAAGTGTATTAAGTGTGGTTAACAAGAAATCAAATGCACAAAAATGAAGAAATTGTGAGAATTTTTGGAGGGGGCTCCTTAATAACAGGTTATATATATGGATACCTGCATGATGAAATGCTACTCCCCATGGTATAGTTTTTTGTAATACAGAGTCCAGTCCTGAAGGTGAACGTTTTAGTTGATCAATCACTTCTCGGAGGCTCTTTCGTTCCAGCATCACTGGTGAAATTTCAGATGATCTTACCAATCCTGTCACAAAAAAAAATTATCAACATTGTTCACCTTTGTCTAGACCTCTTTAAGTGCTATCTTCCTAAATCATCACAGAGCTAAACACTAGGGCATTGGTTCAGAAACAACTACATATAATGTGGACATCTTGTAAAAATACTAATGCCTGGCTCTCACACATTGTGATGTAACAGATTACAACCTGGACATAAGGAATTTAAAAATTTCCCCAGGCAATTCTAATGTGCACCCAGGTTTAGGAAATACTATATTAGGGTTAGACCAAGCCCACAGGCGGGGATTAAAACCAGCTGAAGGAAGGGAAGGATTATAGATACTGACTACCACACAGAGCTTAAAAATCAAAATACTTGTTCAAAGTGTGTCTCACCAACCAGCAGTGTGAGAATCAGCTAGGAGCCTAATTCTGTGTGACATCTTTTTAGCCTCTTCGGCACCAATGTGGTAATTAATTACATATTACTTATGTTTTGCCTCTCTGTGTACCCTTCTCTCCCAGGCAAATCTAAACTTCCTTAGATGTAGGAACTATGTTTTCTTAAAGAATTTCCCAAAGTTTTGGATTTCTGAACTAGTAAAACTTTTCATAAAACGTATTTTTATTTTTTAATTTTTTAGGTTAACTTAAAATTTTGAGGACCCACAGAGGGTTACCAATGTTTTATTATGCTAAAGAAAATTAAAATTTTTAAATTACCATTGAGCATTACCTTTATTTCAAAGAAAAGTTGTTTTAACATTTAAAATATTACTGGTAATAATTTCAAAATTTATACTTCAACTTTATAAAAAATATGTAGCCTTTGTCTTTACTGGTGAAAATTTCATTATAGCCCAGACTTTGGTCCAAGCACCAGGATTTGGGAACCATGGCTGTAAATCAAAATTGAAAAGCCTCAATCAAAGAAAATAATAATGTTCCTGATTATTAAGAAATATGTTTCCATGGTACGACATAAGGAAAATAAGTTGGCAGAGTACAGAAAGTATCAATTAAGAGAGAACTAGAAAAGATATTATAATGTTAGACTATAGTCTACCCAATATAAACTTCAGGAAAAGTTTACTTACTGGAGCGTGGCTTGAGATACTCATCATCCGTCCTCACTATACCACTGGTATAATAAAGTCATAATATATCCCTAATATTCTGTGACCATAATTGGTCTCTGTCTTCCCTATACTTTTCTTGGAACCCAAGGGACCACAGGCTAGTAAAAATGGTAAGGGAACAATACTTATCCCAAAATAAGTAAAAAATTTATATTAATGGTTATAGCCATATACTAGACCACTACCCAGCAATAAAAAAGGAAAAAATTGATAAATGTAACAATCAAGATAAATCTTAAAAATATCATGCTGAGTGAAAGAAGACAGACGCAGAAGACATATACATACTATATGACTTCATTTATATGAAATTCTTAGAAAGGGTACAGCAAATCTTGAATATCAGAAAATACATCAATGGTTGCCTGGGGCTGAGGACAAAAGGAAATAGACATCAAAAAAGCAAAAGAGAATATCTTAAGGTGACAGAAATGTTCCATATGTTGATTATAGTGAGAGTTAAACAGGTGTATATATTTGTTAAAATTGATTAAATGATATACTTCAAATGTATTTTATTGTATATAAATTATATCTCAATAAAGCTGATTTTAAAATACATATGTATGTAAACACACATGTTTATATACACGTATATGTATATGTATGTGTAATTCTTTTTAGATTTAGAGTTTGGAAATATATAGAGAGACAGTTGTTCACCCCAGGAAAAGGTGTATATGTGAAGTTTTATATAAAATTTAAGGGTTTCAAAGATCAACCTCTCAAAGCTCATGGATCCCAGATGAAAAAATCTGAAGATTAGTCTAAACATGTGTACACATTATCTATAATGAGTGTAAGAAGAGGATTAGTCACAAAGCATAGTTTTGTAAGAAGTGCACAGGGGTCAGGTTGGTAGCAATGAGGAAAGAGAGCCATGCTTTGCTAATATAACCGTAAACATTACTTTCAAGCAAATATATTAAGTATGGAGGCTTTCATTTCAATCAGTAACTTACCCTCAGATTGATGGTGTAGATTGTAAAACTCATGGGCAATGGTATCTGCCAGCTTCTCACACCATTTCTTTGATGGACAGAAAAGTAATACTGAATGGTTATCACGAATGGTTTCATAGCATAAACTAACAACATGGTCCTCATCTCCCTAAAAAGGAAAAAGAAATAGCTATTCTAGTGATAATTTCAAAACATTTCACATCAATTTAAAGTCATTCATTTTGCCACATAGGGAAAGTTTTTTCTACTCAAAAGCATAATAAAAATCAGTTACAAAGTCAGTAATGAAACAAAGAAAAAAACAAAACAAGAAGAAAAAAATAAATAAACCTCCTTATGATGCAAGGTAAGAAGAAAATATTTTCTATTCACTCAACTAATATTTATTGACCTCCAACCCTTAAGCAATGGAGATATAATGGTGAGCAAAAGAAAATCAAGATCTTATCTGAAGAGTTTAGGTTGCACTGGAGAAAAATATTAAAGTACTAAACAAAAAAATGTAAAATACAATCATAAGGTGTACTACAAAAGAGTTTTACAGTGTTTTGAGGCCTCATATTGGACATAAATTTGACAGAAAGATCTGAAAGAAATGTTTCTCTGAGATGTGAAGGAGGGGAGGCTTTATCTCAATGAAGATAACTGAGGGACAGAGGAAACATTTCAGGAGGAATAAAAAGCGCATGTGAAAGCCCAGTGGTGGCCACGTGAAATGTCAAAATGTGTGTAACTGGACTAATTTACCTATTCATTCATTCACTAAATAAATATTTACTATGTGCTAGACATTGTTCTAGGCACTGGGGATGGAGAATGAAGCAGAAAAAAAGCTCTACCCTCAGAGTGTTTCTACTCCATTAAGAAGAGATAGATAATAACAAAAACAAGATAAGTAAAGCACACAGTATTTTCAATTTTGAAAAGTGTTAAGGAGAAAGATAAAATCGGGAAAATAGGGACCAGGAAGGGGAAGACACTGTAATTTAGATAAGGTGGCCAGGGAAGGTCTAAGAAAGTGACATTTGAGTAAAGGTCCAAAGGTGAAGAGTAAACCATACTAACACCTGATGGGGTGAAAAATTCCAGACAAAGAGAACCTGAGGAGGAAGATTCCTGGCATATTATGGAATATCAAAGAGAGTTCTGGAGGGAATCTGCAGGAAAATAGTAGGTGAGGTAAGAGAATTAAGAGGATGTGGGGAGGTCATGTGGGCAGTGTAGGTTACTATAAAGACATTAGCTTTCATCCTAAACGAAAAAGGAAACCATCGCAAAATTTTCAGCAGGATGGTTTCATGATCTGATATTCGTTTTAAATAGATCCTTAGCTCTTGATTTAAGCAGAGACTGAAGGGGGCCAGGTGGGAAGCAGAGAAATCAAATAGGAGACTATTTCAATAATTCAGGTAAGAGCTGAAAGTGATTCAAATGGGGTAGAGGCATGGACATAGTAATAGAAGAAAAAATTAACAGGCGAGTAAAAGAATGTGTTTACATGTATATTTATTGAGGTGATCAAGGCATAGTCAAGTGACATTTGGGGTATAGAGCAAAGTAACTGAATAAGATTCTATAGCAGGCATACAGAGACTATAAATGCATACCAATGAAGATACTGAAACACATGAATTTAGTCCTGTTCCAGCTCTAAACTTATCCTTAGCTTTTTCAGTACTCAGAGACAGAGACACAGCTCTGCATAAAAATAGAAGATGCCTCTCTTCACAGATGATGAGTCAGTACTTTAACCTCAGGATTGAAGAATCAAGCTTAGAAAAATACTGTGAACTAAAACTTTTTAAGTGCATTTAGGGGTGTGGGAGGAAATTTATCATTTACCAAGCACTTTCTAGATACTAGACAACTTTTTAAAAATTGTATTTCATTCTTACAATACTAAAAATAAGTATTATATCCCATTTCATATATGAAGACACTATGTCCAGACAGGTTTTGTGATTCAACTGATATCACAGCCATATCAAGTATCTCTTTTAAGTTTTAGAGATAGGTCTGTCTGACTCCAAACATGATTTTTCCATTCTACTATATATTATACCTGCCATCTAATAAAAGTTTAATTTTCCACATTAGTTGTTTACTGTAAACTAAGCCATAAGAAAGATCTTTTCCCAGTTCAAAAAAATCTACAAAATTTGGTATTATTTTGTATTACTTATAGAAAATGATAATCATTTGAATTGAAGGCATAACTACATTTCCTCTCTCGTCATCACCACCAGTTCTTTAAGATAAAACCAATTGACTTAAAATCCTTATAATGGATATGTAATGTATATTTAACTGCTTTGCAAATCCTAATTTACATAGCTCAAAAACTGTTAATTTGTAGAAAATGCAATCAAACACAAAGTACTGGTGGCAGTAAAGTAAAAATATTGACTTAACCTTCACTTGTAGTATGGGTTGAAATTCCCTCACGAGCTTCATTGAAGAGTCATATATAGAATTTCCAATTTTTACTGACTCCAACAGTGGTACAGGACGAAAGTCGGTGTGGTAGAGTTCAGCATTCAACCAAGAAGCCACAAGCTCCAAATTAGGAAGAGTGGCACTCATGCCAACGATCTGCACAGCATAAGACAGAGGACTGGCTAAATCTGCCTGACTGCGAAAAACAAATGAAATAATGTTAAAAGACGCATAATATTAATGACAAATAGAGCTATTAACAATGTTCTTGGTCATGTCCTTTGGTACATATACGCATACATTTCTTTAGGGTATATGTCCAGGAGTAAAATTACTGGGTCACAGATGATCTTCAATTTTATTGGGTGTCAAACTGCTTTCCAAAGAGACTGTAAAACACTTCTACAATCCTTGTGTGCTTCATTATTTGACATCCTTGTCAGCATTGGTAGTGTCAATCCTTTTAAAGTCAGTCATTTTGGAGAGTATGTGGTAATATCTCTCTGAAGAGACAATTTACATTCCCTTAATTACTAATGAGATTAAGCACCATTTCATGTTTATAGACCATTTGGATATCCTCTTTTAAATGCCCATTCAAGTTCTTTGCCCACTGATATACCGGGTTGCGTTTTTTTCTTTTTAATGTGTAGAATGTTCAGGATAATGACTTCCTCTTTCATTAGTTTTTGCTCAATTTTCTTTCCTTCTACTTTCTGTGGCATTATTTTATAATTCTTTTTCTAAGCTCTTGAGATAGATAATTCATTAATTTTTCAGTATTTCTTCTTTAATAATATATACATTTTATGCTACTAATTTCCCTTTATAAACAACTTTCGCTGCATTTCACAAATTTTGTTAGAAGATATTTTTATTATACTTTCGGTTTGAACTATCTTCCAATTTCCATTATGATTACTTTTTGGAGCCAAAAGGGATCAAATGTATTTCTTAACTTCTAAACATGTGGACATCTTCTAGTTATACTTTTCTTATACTTATTTCTAGTTTAATTCCACTTGTGTCAGAGAATATATTTTAAATGATTTAAATCCTTTAAAATATGTTGCTTTATGGCCCAGGATATGGTAAATGTTTTTTGTAAGTGTTCCATGTATAACTGAAAAGAACATATATTCTGTTTTTATTTAGTATTTGTTCTACATACATCTACTAGGTCAAATTTGCTAATTGTTATATCTTCTATAACAATTTTGCTAATTAGTTATATCTTCTATATCCCTATTGATTTATGATATAGATGATTATCTACATACTTTCTCACATACTGAGAGAAATGTGTTAAAATCTCCCTAAACTGAAAGAATCTATTGAGTATCAAGTACAATGAATAAAAACAGACCAACACCAAGGCACATCCAGATGAAATTTCACAATACTGAGGAAGAAAAGGAACTCCTAAAAACTCTCAGAGAGAATTTTAAAAAAATTATACAAAAGATAAAAGATCAACATGGCATTAAATTTCTCAATAGTAACAAGAAAATTAAGTAATGCCTTGAAAACTCTAAAGGAAAAAGTTTTTAATCTTGATTTTTACATTGGGACAACCTATGAAATAATTGCAAACATTTTAGACATGCAAATTTTCAAAGAAATTATACCCAGAATAGCCTGTACACTGAAATAAAGTGGAACTTCTTGAAAGACATCCCCAATCTCTACCCAAATGAGGAAGTAAATCAAGAGAAAGGCATGTGATCTTCAAAAATCTGGCTCTGACTCAAGCAAAAAGCTATGAAATGAATAATAATGATAAAAAAAGATCCCAAGATAACTGCTGGGCAGCACATATATAGAATAATCACCTATCCAGATTGGAAAAAAATCAGAAGGCTTTAGGAGAAACTTCTTCAAGAAGATGAATTTAGTATTTAAAATAGCAAATGTATTGGAACATATTAGGTGGAGATTTACACAAGTGGGAAAGATGCTGGGAATCAATCAGTAATAAGTACATAGAAAGCAAGGCTATCAAACAAAAAAGACATTTAATAACTTCAGAGAAAACAGAGTTATTTAGAAAGTAAAAGTAATCATAATAGACTACATAGCTCAGTTGACAAAGGCATTGACATAGTCATAATAGTGCAACTGAATACTAAGCGAATTATGACATAACTCTTTGGCGAATGGGGAGATGAAAGAATAAAGAGATGGGGGTGGGGAAAGATAGTGGGTGGGTGAGTAAAGAATATAAAAAAGAGCTAGAACTCCATTTTCTATAGTAAAAAGTCAAAATACAATGTGTAAAACTAAAAACTGAAGTAGCTTTATTTAGAAATGCCACTATAAATTTTTTATAATTATAAGAGTTGGAAGTAGTTGTTTCTGGAAAGTGGGGGATAACGAAATGTTATTTTTCAAAATTAGCCTAAGATCTGTGTATAACTGACAAATACAAAAACCAGATTTTTAAAATTCTGTCATAAAAGTGGTCAACAGTCAGAATTTCAGAATGTTTACAAGATAATCTAAAATCACTCTCAAAAAAATTTTAATAATTTCTTCAATTAAAAACCATTTTAAAAAATAAAAAATAAAATAAAATCATTCTCAGTCTTAAGTACTTGTTTTAGAACAAAAATGAACTGCTATGCATGATTTTATCTTAAATACCACTCTCCTTCTTTAATTCATGTAATTTATACTTATTATACACTTTTGCGGACACTTGCTCAACACTGTTTAGAATCTCAGGAACACAGTTATTTCAGATACTCACCAAGATGCTGATTTCTGAGTAATATAGCAAATCTTGGTCAACAAAAGTTCCAGTAGATAACCTCGGTGAGAGTCTCCCAGCATATGCAATTCATCCACAACCACCATTCCTAAAGAGATTTTCCAGATACTAGGTTTTACATAGTTTCACAATTCTAATAAGTTTAAGACTCAATATTTTATATCTACAAAGTAGCTGTCATTGCAGGTAATGCAAATTTCTATCCATAAAACAAAAATCAGCTTCCACATAATGGACAATTCTTTTCCAAGGATTTCAGGTATCATAAGTGATCCTATTATAGTATATTCAGGATCTAAGAATCAATGATTAACTAAACTCAGGGATAACTCAGGGAAAACTGCCTCTCATTACTCACACTTTTTAATTGTAATTGTGTAGAAATATATGTATGATGAGATATCAAAGACATCTATGACAGTTATTTCCTATATTGACTTTTCTATGGGGAAAACAACCAGGGCAACCATACTCATGTTAGAAAGTTGCTTAGGAAAATAGAATCATATCCAGAAGAAATTATTTTAAGGGATGTTTTTGTTTGATTATGGTAGGTGAGTCACCCTACAAAACATAAATATGATTGTAATCCCCTTCTCCATTACTTAGAGAATCAAACCAGTCTCTGCACTTGAATTACTGAAGAATTACTGAAAATTTAGTTATTAATCAATGCCTTCTTTAAACATTTTCATAACATTATAGTTTCCATGTGTACTGGTGTCCCCCCACCACAAATCCTTCTCACCAAAATCAAGATCTTTCAGACTATTTCTCATCAGTAAGCTATCTCTAAATCACACTGCATAATGAGTTATCTCAGTATTTATTCATTCATTTATCCAAAAATATTTACTCGGCCTACTGTTCCAAGCACTGTGCTAGGTATATTGGATATAACACTTAAGATTCTACTGCGATCCTCAACATATTTAAAGTCCAATGGGTCACAAGTAATAATTCTGATACAAATTGATGAATGTTATTTCTCTCTCCAAGCTTTATAGAGTAGAATCCATGTCTGATTAATCTTTGATTTTACTCTCCACTCCAACACTACCACAGCCTTATCATTTAATTTCACCAGAATCTCAATGAGCAGCTAACTAATATTCTTGCTGGTTCTGTTGCTACTACAAACATTCTCTTCCTGTTGCTACCTCTACATAGGAGTATTTCTTGAGTGGTATTAAAAAAAAAAAAAAAAAGCAGTTAGGTAGAAAATCTTCCTAGAGTCCCAAGCTCAAATACAGTGTCAGTTTCTATAGCTCCCTACCATTTCCCTGCTTAATGGTAGCCCTTGGGTGTAAGCCTAACCTAGTGCCACAGCACCAGAATATGATAATGAACACACATACACACTAATTGCAGAGATGGCAGATCCAGCTACAACATATTTCCTTTTATTCCTGGTAAAGTTTAGAAAGAAAAGAAGGAAAGAGAAATGACTTAAGGTTTTGTAAAGTGCAAAAATACAAATAAGTTGAGTCAATAACAGCAGCAGTACACAAATTTTTTTCCACAGATGCCAATGTCCAGAAGCAGATAACAGACAATAGAAGAAAACATGGGAAATACAGAAATCACAACATTCCATCAAAAAAAAAAAAAAAAGAAAATATTTGCTTATTTCCTAATTTTCTTACCTAATAGATCCAACTTATTTTCTTCTATGAGGCGATTGACCAGACCATTGGCTCTCTCAATTGTGCAGACAGCAATATCCAAGGAAGAGAAATGTCCTTTTGGAGAGGTACTGCCCATATAACCGTCTACTTTTATTCCTACTTCCTGAAACAGACTCTGAATTGAGTAAAAAGTAACAATACAGGTGAAAATATTTGATATTCCTGAATTATAAATTGGTTCTCTCCCAAAACACTAATATAAATATCTAAAGACATTTCTCATATTACTATTAGTTGTTCCTGGCCAGGACACACTGGTTCCTTCCAGAATCATACACTAAAAATATGAAGTTTAGAATAGACAAAATCAGTACAAATTTCTGTTAAAACGAAGTCAAATGAAATTAAGTATGCCAATTTAATGACACCATTTTACAGTTAAAGTAGTTCTAAGAACTACTTATAGAAATTAAATTGGAGAAAAACTACCTTAAGTACTAACACTTTTAATCTAATTAACAACCAAAAACCAGCTCTTTCTTTAATGCTAATATAACACTTTAAGAAACAAATTTATACTTCATGCAGAAAATATTCTCATTAACCCACTATTTTTATATAATGGAAGAAAAGTTTTCAAAAGTCAAATGCAGTGGGACTTTGATTTTCTTTCTTTTTTTTTTTTTTTAGTTTAACTTTTAACTAACATACCTTCTCAACAAAAAGGATCCTTTCATCATTTTGTTAGTTTGGTCTAAGTTGAGAGGATGTAACCATGTAGGACCAGCTTTGTTGGCTATTTGGCCTCTGAAATAACTGTTAAAAAGATTTATAGAACCATAGAACTTAGAGCTGTTCATTCATCAAGATATTTCTGAGTGTTTATTGGGTTAAACCACAGTACTAGGGTTAACATCCTTATTTTATCAAAGAAAATACTGAGACTCAGCAGATTAGGCACCTGGACTAAAAAGACACAGTGGAAAACCTGGGACTAGCACCAGATTTTCTGGACTACCAGTACAATAATTTTGCCATTCCAACAGCACATATTTTTTTCATTGCAGGAATCACAATAATAAATTTATCCTATTTAATGAAGCATTGCATTTGTAAAAATGCCTTAAAAACCAGTAAGCATCATACAAAACATTATTACTCATTTTTGCAAAACAGAGGAATAGACCACAGATCTGGAGCTTCATCTAAACACCAAAGGATTCTGTTTTTCATACCCTAAATGTTACCAAATGGCCCTCAACTAGGATGGGATATGCTTCCTTAGACTCTTTCCATTCCGTACTTCAATCTAGTCTTACCATTCAGTTAAAATGCTGTCTTAATTTGCAAGTTTATATACTAATTAAAGTATCCCATTTACTTCCTAAGTTTTTCAATTTTAACACATTTTCACCAATTATTCTTTTAATTTGATGGCCCTTTCTCATTCATGCAATAATACAAAAGTTTCCCTTCGTAACAGAGTCACAAATGTAGTGGACAATTTGGTGATGGACAGAGGGGAGGGGGTTTGCGGGGCTGGGAGAATAGGGTGAAGGGTTAAAGAAGTACAAATTAGTAGCTGATGGATGGTCAGGGGATGGGGAGCACGGCATAGGGAATGCAATTAAAATGAATACATTGGCTAGGTGGAGGGTCAGGGGAGGGAGAGAGCAATTGGGGGGATCGTTTTACGAACTATATAGATGTCTAACCAATGTACTGTATACTTGAAACTAATTAAAATAAATAAATTTTTAAAAAAGTTTCCCTTCATAAAGGGTCAACACCTAATGCTACATTGGGATGCAATAAAAGAAACTTTATTTTCCACTTGATTTTATAATTCTATTTCAAATGAATAAAGCCATGGCTGCCAATAACAGGACTTATCACAATTTCAAACTTAGTACAAG
>NW_011888782.1:24981551-25018211 GCF_000151845.1 Pteropus vampyrus | reverse complement strand
CTCTTTCTAGTAATTTGTAAGGTTACACAGCCAATAAGTGGTAGAGACAGTTTTCAGACCCAACTAATCTGACTCCACAGCCTGAACTTATATCTATTAATACATTGTCTAATTATTTTTTGCAGCCATAACTAAAAAAATCTGGATGACTCACAATTTCAGAGAAAACTATTACAAAAGAAGTCCATCTTACCAAATAATTAGTTTCTAAAGTCAGTATAGTAAAAAGATTTAAAAGTATACATGTCAGAGTTGCCCTTGAAAGCCCATATAAATTTTACATAAAGTATATTACATATGGTTTTGTATATTGAACCCTGTACAAGCAGGTCAATTTATAAACATATAATTTATGCTCACACATTGTAAAGCAACTGATATAGACTGGAGAAGAGCAGATATACATCTCCCATTGCGCACTCACTCTCCACGCCATGTTTGAGAGGAATGACAAGCAGAACAGTTCTGTCTTTTTTTTTTTTCTTTCCTTTCCTCCACCCAGCCACATAATGGGTTTTGCATAATTTAAATATGCATATAATGAGACTCCACTTTTCATATATGTTTTAAGACTTTCTCTAGTTATAAAGCACTGTCTCGACCACCTCTAAAATAATTATTACCTCAATAGAATATTCTTTATATTCATAATATCTTTAAAACAGAGAAATTAATTTGTACAAATTTAAATACCTGAATAGACTAAATTCTTGCCTTCCAGGACTTGTCCAAGCAAAAGGCACTCTGCCTGCCATTTAAACATCTTTTTAACACCGAAACTGTGATATTTCTCCAGAACTGGTGTAGGAAGTCCCCAATTTGCCAATAGCAGCTTGTCTACTTGATCGTCGGGAACTGTTTGCTTGCATTCCCCTTTCAGGAAAAAAGAGAAAGTAATTAATAGTTGAATTTAGTTTAACACATGACTTCAGTATTTAACCCTCCACTGTGTTTTGGAATTCCTGTGCGTTGGAATGAGGCTTATATAAAGCACACCTGACTCAAAGCACATCCAATACAAGGATCTGTACGGAATACTGGGCACTCTTAGGAGCGAGCCTTCTATAGGTGATATTTGGCCAACTAGGAAGTTGCTTCTGAGTCGAAAGACCCAGAAACCACTTGAACGTTACTAGCAGGTGGTCGTTGAATATAAGTTGAAAAGACGTCCATGTCAGAACAGAAAAAGACCTGCCGCACCAGGCCGGAGAAGACTGACTATAAGATCAGTAGGTAGTGCAAACAAACCAAGCTCTTCACGATTAGGACACCTTCCTCCGACACGCAGTCCGGCTACGTGTTCACCTCCCCTGTTGCCTCCAGATAGCCTGGGAGTACCTGCAGCTGCGGGCGGCGGGCGGCCCTGGTCATTCAAACTGCGTCCCAGGCCGGGGGGAGGACTCAGAACCGGCCCCGAGGGGAGCAGGGGGCTGTCACTGCTGTCATCGCCGCTTCCCGAAAAGGAGTCTGAGCCTAATGTTGAACGCCGCCGTTTCCCACTCCAGCGCGGAAGATTCATCGTGAACTTTTCCCGGCGGTTCAGGGACAGCCACAGTTCTAGTGTCCTCCCCCTCGAGAGAAACCAGGCCTGGTGACAGATGTGGCTGTCATCTTCCCGCCACAGCCTTCAAACTCAGGCCTCCCAGCCTCCCTGGAACCATAGAGTTCTCAGTAATGAGAGTAACCTGAGAACAATAGACTCGTGGGGGAAAGAGCGGCTCTCGCTGGGTGTCAGACCTCCGGCATTTCACGTCTGTGGTTGGTTGGTGTGAGAAAACCGGAACTGGACCTAGATTAAAAGAGATGGGGGGTGGGGGGAAGACTCTGCGTATATAATCTGCATTTATAATCAGAGTGGCGTGAACATTTTTCTTTTTGTCCACTTCTGGTTTGAATAGCAAGGTTTGCTAACTTATAAAATGAGCTGCGCATAATAGGTAGATTAGGGGAAGTAAACATTGGTATTTTTTAAAAATTATTTATTGCACATTATGTGTGCAAAATATACAAGTAAAACCTAAGATTTTCAATGGAACATAATAGACTCTCTCCTGGTGTATGATGGTAGGGCAGAGGCTATTTCTTTACACAATTTCCAATTTAGCCGTCATGCACTGCGGGTACGATGTGATGAGGAGTTGGGGACTGCTGGCGGATAGACCCTTAGCTGGCTCTGTGAACGCGGCAAGGAAGGGACTCTGGATGTACCTGAGTGATCATTCTGTGCTAAGAACTTATTAATGGACGTGTGATCCATATTTTGGCAAAGTAGAATCAAATGAGTTCTGGACGTAAACTGCCGATAATTAATTACCTTGTTGCAAACGCATTTCGCGAAGCAAATCTAGATGGCGAAAGCCTTGCCCAAAAGAGGCTGTGCTATTCTATAGCACTAAAAATCTGAAAAGGGCCAGTCCAATAAAAAAAGATTCCAATATAAGTCTGACAAATGGCACTTGAGTGTCAATTTCTCCTGTGAAAACCTACCTATCAAAAACAAACACAAAAACAACAAAAACTTTTTCTAGCAGCAGTATTCTAAAATTCCACAAGATGGAGGTATTATTCCACGAAGGAAACATTTTCCTAGTTACCTTTTATGCATTTATTCACTTAATTACTGATCATCTACTGTGTGCTGGGCACTGGGTATGTGGCAGGGAAATGGCAGGAAATAGCTCCTGCTCTCGGAAATTGCCTAGAGGAGAGGTACAGACATTAAACTAATTAATGATTTTTTTAAATGTACTAATGCTCAGGCAGAAAAGAGCAGAGTGCTATCAAAGAAATAAAAACGATCCTAATTTAGATTGTAATCATGAAAGAATGTCCAGTATAGCATGGGGTCAGTGCAATTCCGTAGCCAGTCTACGTTTGAAGAAGTAATAGCTGTGTGATCGCGGGCAACTTGCTTAAGCTTTGTGCTTCCATTTGTTCATCTATGCAATGAAGATAATAATAATTACAACCTATTTAGTTATTATAAGCACTCAATAACTAGATATATATAAGGTGCTTAGAACTATGCCTATCACATTAAGTACTGTTCAAAGAAAGTGTTCTAATACGTTTCCCAAAATAAATCCAGATTTTTAATGGGAAAAAAACAAAACAAAACAAAACAAAGAAATCTCTCGCAGTTATTCTATTTTTATTAGGTGAACTGTGATCAAATGAGGAAAGTAATTAGAAAGGAATTACAAAGGATGGTCTATGTCATCCTACTGAAAGGCCTAGAGAATATTTTAAAATGTATAACTTATTTCAAACATTCAACATTTATTTCTAATTTTAAAAACTCTTACAAAATAAAAAGTCTACTCAAAAATATTAAAGAATTTTTTATGCTAACAGTTATCATAATAATTAATACTAATATAGCAGAAGTAGTTCCCATCTGTCTTTGAATTGTGTCTGGGCTTGTGTTCCTTGGCATTTTGTTTATTTGTGGTATTCCTTCAGGGCCTGAGTTAAAGCCCTCAAGAAAAAAAATTGTGCACATATTTTCTGCTTGAGACCTGGGAGACATACCAATTTTGGACCACTTTAAACTTAGTCTCTGGATTAGCTTATTTTATAACATACAGAAGTAGTAGAATGATATTAGACACCCAGACCCAGATTTGGACAGGTCTCCAGCCTCACTATCTCAGAGGGCAGAACAGATATTTCTGTTTTACTTACCCAGAGTGCTACCCTTCTTGGGTTTCGGCTTTATACAGGCGATTTTAGATTTTACCTCTCATCCTACTAGGAACCATAGACTCCTATCTCCCAAAATACATAATTCATTAAAATTCACACTCCAGACCACCAAGGATCAGCAAACATCACTATGGAAAATGTTGGTTCTAATACTTCACTTACTCCTTTAGACTGTTTGATTATTTAATAGTTTTGTCCTATAAGGAAATCTCTGATTTTACCAGTTTAGTCATAAACTTTTTAAATATATATTTTTATATAACATCCGGAATTTTAAGTAAAAGTGTGCTGTGCTAGATGTGGTTTCTTGCTTAGTCTAATATTGCTGAAAATAGAAACAAAGGAAACTCAAATAACAATTGATGTATATTTGAAGAAGTCATCTTCTTATTTTAGTAAGTTTGCAAAAATAATGAAGAGTGATTTTCCCATTAAAATTGCAGAGGTTATACGGAAACTACATTTGTAAATTGACTAAATTGAAATCATCTACCCAGATTGAATAAACTCTTTGTTTCTCGCACGGAGTGAAAACGGTCTGCAAAAAAAAAAGAAAGCCAAAAAATATACAAGATCAGAAATATGGGATGCTAGCAATGCTGACTGGGTCTAATGTGCTGAGATTAAAGGAGATGCTAATTAAGAGGATTTTGTGTTCGAAGTTCAGTGGTTCTCAATTGAAACAAGACCACTGGCTGCACATTAGGATCCCCTGAGGAGCTTTAAACTTGCTATCCTACTCCTGGAGATTCCAACGTAATTGGTCTAGGATAGATTTTGGGCACCTGTAGGTCTTAAAAGCTCCCAGGTGTTCCTAATATGCTGCTGGAATTGAGAACCACTGGTATAACCCAAGGGCTGAGGCAGACTGGAGTTCTCATGGCTTCACTGAGAAAATTTTAATGAGGCTTAAATTAACAAGAAACTCTGAAGAGGACCTCTGAAGAATGACCCAAAGAACTAATTGAAATAACTCACTTATGAATGGGGTTAGAAGCAAAATTAAAATAACTTTAAAGGTCTAGGTAAAAATTTCAGAAAGCCTACTTAAAGGTGGTCTAATACCCATCTGACACCATACATAGCTATTACAATATTATTGACTATATTCCCTATGTGAATGTACTGTTTTTAGATTAGCTCTTATGTACCCAGAGGATTTCTCCAAATCCTTTGATCCAAATACTTTTTTTCCTTTGATACTCATAACTCTACCCTTTTTTTTATTATTATTATTTAGACAAAATCTTTCCCAAATTAGCAACAGCAATTGGGAAAAATCAGTGGGAGATTTGCTTATAGTCAGCTGTTTGGGTGGAGAGTTGAGGTTGCAGGCCTAGCCAGGGGTAAATCCTCTCTCTTCATTTTCGCTTATTCTCTTTTCACTCTTCCCTTTCTGTTTACGTTTAACCACTATTAAGATAGCATACTCTTATTCATAATACGATGCAAAATTTTATCTTTAATAAACTCAGAATTCTCCATGGAAAGGATTCTTTTATGGTAAAGGAAATTTACCATGTTAATAAAATGTCCATTAAAGTGATTCTTAGATATCCTTAATATAATTTTTATTATATAGTAGATAATCTTTTGAATATGAATTGGTAAGTAAATACATTTCAGGATTACATCTCATTCCTTCCTAAAGCGGAACCAGTTTATAAACACCACATCTTCACTGCTCGTGGTGGTGGTGCGCACATTCTGGGTTCTTTGTCCTTATGTCAATGGCAACCATAAGGACAAAGACATACAGATCCCCCTCTCCTATATCACCGCATCTGCAAGGGCAAAGAAAGAATGTTTCTTTCGGTTCAACAGTGTCATGCGTATCTCATCATAGAATTTGGCTTTTATTCTTTGGATATTGGAAACCATTGAAGAGCAAGAAAGAAATATGTACCAAATATATTTAAAAAGACTCTTGTGTGGGCAGGGGGTAGGGAGGAATGTAAAGGAGGAAAAGCAAAATAAAAGAAACGAGTCAATAAGACCATTGCCACTCTCCATTAAAAAAAATATTGGTAGCTTTTGTTTAACGGTGAAAATGATAAAAAAAAATTTAAAAAAATTAGATTGTGCATCTATATTGAAAGTAGATTGCTTATGGATTCAATGTAAGGTGCAAGGGTAAAAGAGAGGTCAGAGATTTTTTTTTTAGGCTAGAAGCTTTTTGACATAATTTAACTGACCATAGCATTTCAATTTTACCATGTTTACCTAGCTGTTATGTTGCACATCAATTTGTTTACATTTAAACTTCTCTATACCAACAAGGGTCAAAAAAATAACATAAACGAGTAAAGCGGAATGAGTGGGGACTGTGAAAAACTACAGTTTTCTTCCTTGGTAATTGTGTATGGCAAAGGCCAACAATAGTTGACCCCTAGTAGGTATTCACATCTTCTTGCATAGTAACAAAAGGCTCGTGGCCATTCAAAACACAGACTAAAAAATTAGGGTTTGATCAGGAAGGCTGAACTGTATTAATAATATAAAATAAGAGATTTTTAAAAGGTATTAGACCTTATAAAGCTGTGGGAGATGGTGAAGATTGCTTTTTACCTCTGCTTTTCATGGTGGGTCTGAAGTCGCGGCAGGTCAGAAGGGCTGGCAGTTGGCAAGGAAGGCTGGACGTAAAGCAGGAAAGGGTGAGAATAAACTGGAACCTGCCAAGATAAATTGGAGTCTGTCAGTACAAATGAGAAAACTCCATGAATGCAGGAACTTTGTCTTCTCTGTTTTATCTTCAATACTTAGCACAGTGTGTGACATATAGTAGACACTCAAAACATTTCTAGAATGGATGAATGACAACTATGGCAGTCATTTTGCTAGGCTCCAGAACACGGTGATGAAGGAAGAGACATGGTCTCCTCTCCTGTGGATCTTCATTTTAAACCATCTGCCCCTTTTCTGAAATTTTTCAGTTTTTTCAGTTGTTATTTGTTTGAAAATTGAAGGTTTAGTTTGAGGAAGACTTTATTGAGTTTGTCATGTTCTCTGAGATGTAAATATTAACTGCTCACAGCAGGGACATCAAATATGAACATTTAAGAAGGATTCCTGAACTTTGAATCTCCTAGAGCTTAATATTTGGGCCCTGATATCCTCATTCTGATTTGTCTTTTTCCTTCCCACTTGGGTAAGAGAGGCAACAGCTATAAAGACCTTGAAGAAGGAAGCTTTTATCCATCAAGGGAGAATGGGGCAATCAATCAAGAAACAAACTAATAAAAGGTGTTTATTATTTTATGTCTGGCTCCCTCCATATCTATAGTCTTCTTAGAGTATAGGGTGCTTTCTGTGAGGTAGTCACTGTTCTAATTGTTTTAGTTAACAAATAATTGTTTAGTTGTTATTTGCAATTGAAATTGCTGTAACCTCATAAAAACCCTGAGGGTTAAGTAACTTGACCAAGGCACACATCTGTAGTGGAGCCTACACGCATACAGTCTGGCTCAAGAGTCCATATTCATCCTTTTCTTTCTTTTCTCACTCTCCTTTTCTTTCTTTTTCTGCCTTGCCCTTTCACATTGTGGATAATTTTGTTTCTTGGAGGAACTGCCAAAATTATTTTGTATATCTTTGCCCTCTCCTACTATTTGAAACATGTTCGAACATGGACTCCATCAGGCAAGGGTTAGGAGGGAGTCTTGGACTCCTGCTCAACCCAAGAAGAGAGCAACTGGAGGAGAGCTATGTGAGTTTAGGGAGGAAGAATGAGCCGATCAGACTCCAAAACAGGATATGCTCAGAGGATAAAGATTATGTCCCTGGAGCACCAGCAGCCTAGAATGAATAAAAATGAATTAACTGGAATTAAGATATCATATCCCCCCAATCCATAGTTTATGCCAGAGAACTGGCACAGGATCTTCCTCCAGGATGAGTGAAGAACAACCCCTACTATCCCTTCCAGACCATTTCCTCCCTTCCAACACATGCCATGTGCTTATAGCCCTGCCGACAATATTCTCCCTGCCCATTTCTGAAACTGTGAATCTTTACTACCATTCTGGTTGGCACCATCACCCAGCACATTCTCTGCCCCTCAGTGCTACAGGACAGCCCTAAAGCCCTGCTTCTTCATAATTATGAAGACAATGACTTGAATCAGTCTGTTCACTTTTAACTTGTGTACTACAAAAGCTTTGACTTTGAGATTCTGTATTAAATATATCAACATTTACTTTTTATGCTTCTTAAACTTTTTATATCTTTTGTGAAAGAGGAAAAAAAGAAAGTTTGAATAAGAGTTTGAGAGAGTTATTTTGAAAGGAAGTTTCAGAGAAAACTTGAGAAAGATGAGAGACCGACAAAATCGAGACATTAAAAGTACCGAAAGAAATACAGAAACACGAACAACGAGACAGAGCATGTGTATGACAAAGAGAAGAACCTGGATAGACAGAATGGGTAAGAAAGATGAAAAAAGAGATAAGAAAGGCTGACAGATATGAAATAAATTGAGTTGATTTTGAGAAAAATGTTGAGAAATAGAGATTTCGGAGACAGATATTGTCAGAGATTGAGAGTAAATGAGTGAGTCTAAAAGAAAACTGAGAAAGTATTGAGTCAGTATGAGAGAGAGTTGAGTTTTGAAAGATTTGAAGAGAGGAAGGAGGGAAGAGGAGGAGTAAAGGAGAGGAGGAGGGAAGGGAAAAAGAGGCAGATAGATAGGAGTGCGAGAGAATGACAGGAATAGCAGACATGGGTTAGACATAGGTAGCTGAGAGACATTACAAAAGAGAATGAGATACTGAGATGGAATAAGAAATTTTGAGAGAGATGTGGGGATAAATTGTGAGATTTCTCTGTATTATATTCTCTCTTTCTGAAACAACTGTCAATCATTGTTCCGTTTCCTGGGTTTTTTCTTTAATACCAAAATTTTCTTTCCTGTTGTCTATTACTTGATATTTTGCTTTACTTTGGGTACATTTCTTTTGTCACGTGATGAGTTTCTGTCTTCTTTCTTTGGTAGGATGCAGAATGTGAGTCTAGTTTTTGTTTCTAGATCTATGGCTTAGTCTAAAACTTATGCCCTTTGGATTTATGCACCCTCTGGACTAGCTAACAAGAGTGAGAAGAGCCTGGGTCAAAATCCCCTCCCCAGTCCAGAGAAGCTAGTCCAACAAGCCAGTGATTGCTAGAAGCAGGAGTTTGAAGCAGGAGTCAGTCTATTATAGTCATAACTGACTCCCCTCTCTTAAATAACAGAATAGTGTTTGTCACTTAGTAGGCACTCAATAAATAAGTGATGAATAATGTACAACATGGTGACTATAGTTAATAATATTGTATTGAGGCGGGGAGGTGGGTAAATGGCATAGATGATAGAAGCTCTGTTCATCCCTCTGGCGACCTAATCAAAGTTGTGACGGATACAAGGAGCAGCAGCAAGGATCTAGAGGAACAAGCCATACAACTAGGGAAAAATCCAAGAAAGAACCCTACAACAGCAGAAGGTAGGACGGGGCAAGGATGCAGGGCTGCCGGGTCCTGAGCGGCTGAGTGAGGCGGAGGCTGCTGCAGTTGGCAGCGGCAGAAGCCTCTTAAAGGGGCCGTGTCCGCGAACAGATTTTCACAGTGAGAGACCTGCTCGCTCTTAGCACCAGTGCTGATTCGGATGTGCGCAGGGGCACCAGGGACTTACAGGGAGACATTGTCGGAGTGAGGGCTGAGGCAAGACTCACTCGGTACTGAAGTGCCGGCAGTATCCATTGTTCCCTGTTAAGCCCTCCCTGCTCCCAGTGCACCGGACATAGTGCCGCCATAGCTGTGATGTCTTCAAACTGATTAACAAAGGTGGCTCAGCCCAGAGGATTCTCTGAAACCCTGCCTCCCCCAACTCACGGCCCCACATCCAGGTGTATCCACAGCAAGTCACGTACTGCTTGCTGAGACTCACACTTGTGGAGGCAGCTGGCTTCGGTTTCTGGTGTGGCCTTTTGAGGCAACTATAAGTACAGTATCTGTGGGTTGCTTGCTGAATCTTAACAGTTGGCCCCAGTGGAGTAGAGGCTTGAGTTAAATTTGGCCTGCAGCTGAACTCTTCTCAGGACTGTGCCACTGGACACCTACTTCACAAATCCACACTGATAAGACCAAGAGACTTATTAGAAGCTTTGCTTAGTACATAGAAACAGACATGGAAAGGCAGCCAAAATGGGAAGACAAAGAAGCAGAAACCATGAGAGAACAGAACAGAGATCCAGATATAACGGAGTCAAGTAATCTAATAGATGCAGAGTTCAAAACACTGGTTATAAAGATGCTCAATGAACTTTTGGGAAGTATAGATAAATTCATTGAGAACTTCAACAAAGAGATAAAAAAAAAACATAAAAATTGAAATGGAAGTTATAAAAGAGAACCAGTCTGAAATGGAGAACACATGATCTGAGATGAGAAGTATAGTAAATGGAATAAACAAAGTGAATAAAGAAGAGGATCACATGCCCTATCTAAAGGACAGGAAAGCCAATCAGGACACTCAATCAGAATGGCAAGAAAAAGATGCCAAGACAATAAAAATAATTTAAGGAGGATATGGGACACTATTAAGGCTCCAAATATTCATTTGATCAATGTAACTGAAGAAAATCAAGATATTGAACAGCTATTTGAAGAAATAATGATGGAAAACTTCTCTAATCTGATGAAAGAAATGGACATAAAACCCCAATGAAACTTGGAGAATTCTAAAACTCAGGAATACAAAGAGACCCACACCAAGACACATCATAATTAAAATGCCAAAGCTTAAATACAAAGAAAGAATATTAAAAGCAGCAAGAGAAAAACAAATAATTACATATAAGGGAACACCCATATGACTGACAGTTGATTTCTCAAAAGAAACTATGCAGGGCAGAAGGGCTTGGCAAAAAATATTCGACAGAATGAAGACCCAGGATATACAACAGAGAATAATTTATCTAGCAAAGCTATCATTTAGAGTTGAAGGACAGATAAAGAGCTTCCCAGACAAAAATAAACTAAAGGAATTTATCACCACCAAACCAGAATTACAGGAAATGTTGGAGGGACTTCTTTAAGAAGAAAAAACATATATCAAAAACAGGAATAAAAAATGGTAACAATTACATTCCTAAGTACCTTAAATGGAAAAGAATTAAGTGCTCCAACCAAAACATAGAGTGGTCGAAAAGATAAGAAAACAAGAAAAAGAAGAGAATGGAAAAAGATATTGCTTTGATGAACCTAGAAGGTATTTAAGTCAGACAGAGAAAGATAAACACTATGTGATTTCCTTATATGTGGAATCTAAGGAATGAAAAGAACAAACTAATAAAAAACAGACACAAATATAGTGGACAATTTGGTGATGGACAGAGGGGTTTGGGGGGCTGGGAGAATGGGGTGAAGGGTTAAAGAAGTACAAATTAGTAGCTGATGGATGGTCACAGGGATGGGGAGCATGGCATAGGGAATGCAATTAGCATTAATACATTGGCTAGGTGGAGGGTCAGGAGATGGAAGGAGCAATTGGGGGGATCATTTTACTACCTATATAGATGTCTAACCAATGTACTGTGTACTTGAAACTAATTAAAATTTTTAAAAATTTTTTTTAAAGAAAGAAAAGCAGCAGCAAATAAAGCAAAATATTAGCAAAATAATAATAATAATAATATATTGGTATTTAGAAGTTGCTAAGAGAGTAAATCTTAAAAGATCTCATCACAGAAAAAAATTTTAAGATTATGTACAGTGAAGGATGTTAAGTAGACTTATTGTAGCGATTGTTTCACAATACTGTGTATATAAATATTGAATTACTATGTTGTACACCTGAAGCTAATATAATGTTATATGTCAATTATACAATCAATCAATCAATTTGGAGGGGAAAAATAAGTGATGAATGAATGAACAAATAAACAAATAGATGAATGCATAAGTAAGACTTCAGAAGGTTTGAGGAAGATGGTGGCAGGGGTGGGTGGGCAAAGCACCACAGGGAAAATAAAACTAAAGGTTAACAAAAAGCACCAGCCAGAGTGATTAGACTTTTATTTAACATTACAGCTAAACCAGTTGCAGTTCAGAAAGTTAAGGAGATGAAAGCATTTGAAAAATATAAAGAATAGAATGAGAAGGTCTAATACAAATCTACTGGAAATTCCAAAAGAGACTAATAAAGATAATGGAAGAAAGATAATATACAAAGAGATAATGGCTCAGAAATGTCCATAATTAAAGAAACTTAAGTGCTTAAATTGAAGACATATTGTGAGACATGAACAAGATAAATCAAAACAAATCTTACCTAGATAGTTTGAGGTAAAAATATAGACCAAGGACAAAGCACAAATCTTTTAAAAAACAGAGTAAAGATTGCCTACAAAGGAGTCAATCTATCAGCAAACTTCTCAAATAAATGAGTTTTATACTCACCTAACTTATTATGCAAGATTGAAATGTAATAAATATATTTTCATGCAAAAAAGTTTTAAAACATTTATAATTAAGAGACCATCACTAAAAGAATTATGAATGATTCTACTTCTGAAAGAATAAAATTGTGCTCAAGAGGAAAAAGGAAGATAAAAACAGCAATGATGACCAAAATCCTTGATAAACATATGGTTAAATCTAAATAAATATTTATGGCAGAAAGTAATAATAAGACTTTTAGGGGCATAAAAGCAAGTTTGATTGAAAACAGTGGACAAAATAACATGAAAGCCTGAAGGCAGGAAAGTCACTGTTAAAAATTCAAAGAATATTTTATTGTTCGAAAGTAGAGAAACTGATTAATTTTTAAATTTTTAAAATTGAGAATATATGTGAAAAAATTAATGGTAATTTTAAATCTTGCATATAACATACCATTGTGGGAAAAGGGAAGGGAATTAAGTACAACCATTTTAACAGAATGCTAGAAAAGTGGGGAAAAAAATTCCACAAAGATAAGGAAATAGAAATCAGTTTAATATATTTCTAATCATTATCTTATCAAACATAAAGATTTGATCCAAATTTGAAGTTCTCAAATTGGATTTCTGTTTTAACACACCTATAACCTTAAACAACAGGCAAATATAGAAGTAAAGTAAAGAGGTGATAGTATCAAAAGGACACAGGAGCCAGTTTAAAGGTTTGGTCAAGGTAGGGAGTTTGAGGATAAAAAGGATGACTCTGTTTCCAACAAGCATATTTTTACTGAAAGAATAAATTATTGAATTAATGAATGCAGGGTGGGACATTAGGAGTGGGTCTGGGTGGTGTAAGTTCTGATTGTATCAACCGTTAACATTTAAAGAGTCAATGTCACCAGCAGAGACACTAAAGAAACTACATTTCAGAGAGACACATCCAGCAGGCTTGAAAATAAAGCACCCCAAGGAGATTCAGGACAAGTAAGCAGGGGGATGGGGAGGGAAGAAGGATAGAGGTCCAGATGTGGGATTTAAGTAGTCAAAAAGGATTCCGAAGCTCAAAGGAGCAAATTTAAAGGATGCAAATCACTCAACTCCGTTCCCATTGGAGGGAGATGATAGAGAGAGGGTTGGAAGTTGAGGGAAGATCTAATTGCCTCATGAAAGTCAAGGGGTGAATGTTGAACTTCTGTTACTGAGGGTTGGTGTCTGCTTTGCAGGGCTCCCATACTTTCCCAATCTGTGCTGGCCTGGCCTTGCAATATGCTTATTAGAATATCCATCATTAGAAGCCCCATCATAGCAGCAATTTTTGTGTTTTGTTCATTGCGGAATCACCAAGTATAGATAAGTGCCCACTTGTGGGAGGCAGGCAATAAATATTTGCTGAGAAAATGCATTGCCCCTACTGGCAACTCTTGTCTTGTGGTCTCCATAGCCCTGATCTGGGAAAACACCTAAGTCCATTTGAAACATATGCTTCTTTGTTTGTTTAACATGTTAGTTTAAGCTGTAGACTTTCAATGCCCTTCCTGGGAAAGTGGGCAGGGGTTTAGTGTATATAGGTGTCAGTGTGACCAAATTCATTACCAGTTATGCTACTCTAGCTGCCCAAACTCTTAAGACTTTCCTTTTCTTCATCTATAAGAGGATAATAATAATTATACTTTACCCCATGTATTAAAGATTAAATGGAAAACATCTCTAAATGTTGTTATTATTATGTTGTTGTATAACATTCTAATGTTGTTGTATGTTACTGCATCGGTACATTACTGCATTTACTCTGAGAATTATATTGAAGAACAGATGCTTAACTGTTTAATTTCTCTTCAATTAAATGCTAGGCCCTGGCCCATCTTCCATTACTACTTTTCAAATTTTTTGTTCTCAACATCTTTACACTCTTAAAAATTATTGAGGACTCCAAAGAGCTTTTGGGTTATACTATAGTCATTTATCACATCAGAAATTAAAAATTGAGAAATTAAAAAATATTTATTTCAAAATAAAATGGTAAATGCATTACATGTTAACTATATTTTCTGCACACAAAAAAATATTGAGAAGAATGTCACTGGTTTACATTATTGTAACTTTGTCTAGCTTAATAGAAGACAGTAGAATTCTCTTCTGCTTTTGCATTCATTTTTGGTGATATATTATTTTTGTTGAAATCTGGCCTTACACAGATATAGTGTTAGAAAAGAAAGTAGTATTCTAATGGTCTTTGTGATAGTTGTGCATATTCTTTGAAATAAAAAACAATCTCAACAAGTATTAATTTCTTAAAGATTAGTTGCTATGTGAAATTTGAAATTATATCAATGTGCTTTTCATAATCTGTCACCTTATAATCCATTGGTCTACTTTGCACTTAAAGTGGATATTTTACCTATATGTGGTTTTTTAATGAAAATGACTCTGACCTCAAGAACCCCCTGAAAAGATCTTAGAGACTCCCAAATGCCTTCAGAGCACATTTTGAGAACTGCTGCTCTAGGTTACCCAATCTTTCATAGTAATCGCCTTTTTCTCTCTCTCTTTCTGTCTCTCTCTCTCCCTTTCTCCTTCCCTCTTCTCCTCTCTTGTTAACTCTTTCTAAGCAAAAACAAAACTAATCTATATTCTTCCACTGACACATTACCTGTGGGGTACAATTGTTTCCAAAGGTGAAATAAAGATACAATAAAGAGCAGAAAAATAAATGGGTAAATCAAATTGTGATTGCTTTTAAAAGGGAAAGCACATAGTGCTTAGAAAGGGCTAAGAGAACATTGCGAAGAGTTGGGGAAGAGAAGGATAGCTTCTACAAGTTAGTGTTGCTTAAACTGAGAAAAGACAGATGAGTGGATATTGAGTAAGTGTTAAGTAGGAGAGAATAGTGGGGATGAGCATGTATGAAACAGGCAGCGCATGACTTGTTCAAAGGTTGGACAGAAATCTAGTGTGGCCAGAACACAGAAAACCAAGAGGGGAGAGCTAAGCAGGTGCATTTCTGAGACGAAGACAAGAATACAATGGAGGTGCATGTACTATATGTCATAAGAATTAAAAAATTGTAAATCAGGCTATCAAACTGTTAAGGAAAATATGTTCTACCTGCCCACCTTGACATATATATGTTCCTCGAAGTTGAGATTCAAATTTTGAAATCTTGGGTTCTTCGAACTTCCATATCAGAACATGGCAATGGAGGGAGAGCTAGCCCCAGCTGCTTGGCCATCATTCTAACCCCTGTCTTTATGACTCAGGTTCAGTCTCCATTGACACCCCTTGACCAAAAGTCCCTCTTAGGCCAGAGTGGGGTACACATTGATAGCATGTTTTCTCTTCAGGGGCATGAATTCAGGGAAGAGGCTCTGTAGGCTCAAGGCCATTTGGCAGAAAATCCTGTGGTGCCTGGTACATAGAGTACAGTTTAGAAGTGGACAAGTATTCCAGTGGCCATGACACTTGTCTTGCAGACTCCATGCCCGGTGGGGAGGAGCACATACAGAGCTGAAAAGAGACCCTTTTAAAACCTTGCTACTCTAAGTCTTATTTGCAGACCAGTAATATGGGGATCATTTGAGAAGCTCCTTAGAAATACAAGATTTCAAGCCCTATTCTAGACCTACTGAATCATAATCTGTATTTTAACAAGATCTGTAGGTGATCTGTATTCCTAGTAAAGTTTGAGAGGCATGGAACTCAATGAAGGGATTCAAGACAAGGGCTGCTTTTACTCAGGTCTACGAGCAGCAACACTGTTTGTTCCTATAAGGCTCCCTAGGCCAAGTTCAGTGAGGATGTGGGATTTGCCCCCACTTGCACTGGGGAGTCATGGAAGATTTCTGAGGAGTACAGTTACAGGGTCTGAATCACTTTTCTAAATAACACCAGACCTCATCCCTTGAGCATTACATTGCAACAAGCTTTGTGACTTAACAGTGAATCCTCACTATAGCCTAGTGAGGTAGAGATTATAATTATATTTCAACGGAGATAACAGACTTAGGGATGTAAAATCATTTATTTTTTTAAGTTCACAAAGGTACTATATGAGTGACCTGGGATTCAAACCCAGTGGTTTTGAATACATTACATCCCAAGAAATGAATGAGCTCCTCACTCTCCACCCCTACTCTATTCTGCAGACCTACCAATGCAGCCCTCTGGTGCCCAGATGAACAGAGGGGCTTCTGGGACTCCCCAGACTCACTCTTTTTTACACATGAGTAATTACAGCATTGACATGATACAAGAAAAAGTTGATCACAGCGAGTACAACAACTCTCTGCCTTCCTTCCAGTCTCACCCCACATCCTGGGGGCCCACAGCCCTCCTAGAAGGGGGGACAATTTCAACAGTCAAATGAATCCCAAGTGCCTCTCGGGCAGGTTGAATCTCATTTTCCAGCATTAATTAACTGGTAACAAAAGATTAGGAGGGTTAGTCTGGTTCCTCTAAGAAAGGGATGTCAAGATAGAATTAAACCTGCAAAGCTTTTATTAGGGGAAATGCCTGTGGAGAAAATGGGGAAGAGGTCAGGGGAGGCTGGGAGAGCTATTAGATCACAATACAAATCTGATCTCTAGTGAAGGAGAAGGGCAGTTAGGTAGAAACATCCTTGACCACCACCATGCAACTGGGCAATTCTTTTGGTGAAATTTGAATAAATTTTATGGATTGTACCAATGTCCTTTTTCTAGTTTTGATAGTACACTACAGTTATGCAAGATGTCACCATTGGGAGAGGCTGGATGAAGGGTACATAGGACTTCCCTGTACTTTTTTTTTTTCAACTTTTTTGAATCAGTTATTATTTCAAAATTAAAAGTAAAAAAAAAACTAGAGAATGGGTAATTTTTGATTTCAATATTTGTATACACTGCAAATAACCTAAGAAGAGAAAATCAGACTATCTTTAACCAGATATTTGCCAAGACAAGAATACAACAGAGACTCACATGCTGTATATCATAAGTATTTAAAAGTTGTTCTTGTCTACCTTTAAAAAGATGACTACAAAAACCAGCTGTATTTCTATGCACAAACAATAAACAATGTGAAAAGGAAACTTAAAAACAATTCTATTTACAATAGCATCAAACAAATTAAATACTAAGGAATAAACTTAATCAAGGAAGCACAAAGATTTGTGCACTGAAAACTATAAAATATTGCTGAAAGAAATTAAACAGTATACAAATACATGGAAAGACATCCTGTGTGTATGGATTGAAACACAATATTATTAATAATCAATACTGTCCAAAGCAATCTACAGATTTAATCCCTATCAAAATCCCAATGGTTTTTTTTGTTTTTTTGCAGAAATATAAAAATCCATTCTCAAATTCATATGGAATCTTGAAACTCCAAATAGCTAAAATATATTAAAAAAGAACAAAGTTGGAGGTCTCACACTCCCTGATTTCAAAATAAATCACAGTAATCAAAACAGTGTGGTACTGGCGTAAACACAGACCTATACTAATGGAAAAGAATAGACAGTCCAGAAATACACCCTAACATGTATGTGGTTGGATGATTTTTGACAAGGATGCCAAGACCATTCAAGCAGAAAGTATAGTCTCTTCAACAAATATTGTTGGGAAAACTGAATAGCCACATGCAAAAGAATGAATTTGGACCCTTATTTTAAAGCATACGAAAATTAATTCAAACCAGATCAAAGATCTAAATGTAAAAGCTAAAACTATGAGAAAACATAGGAAAAAAGCTTCATGACATTGGGTTTGTGATGATTTCTTGGATATCATACCACAGGCATAGGCAACAAATGTATAAATCAATAAATTGGGCAATATTAAAATGAAAAACTCTGTAAACCAAAGGACACAATTAATAGTAAAATGGCAACCTAAAATGGGAGAAAATGCAAATCATATCTGATAAGGGGTTAATATCCAGAATATATAAAAAACTACTCAACAAAAAAATTTAATTAATAAAATGATATTTCTCCAAGAAGACATACTAATAGCCAACAAGTGCATGAAAATATTCTCAATATAACTAACCATTAGGGGAATGCAAATCAAACAAGCCACCACCTCACACCAATTAGTATGACAACTACCAAAAAAAAAAAAACAGTAAATAACAAGTTGAGAAATTGAAAACTGTGCACTATTGGTAAGAATGTAAAAAGGAACAGCCACTATTGAAAACTCTAGGGTGGTACCTCAAAAATTTTAAATTACTATGTGATACAAAAATTCCACTTCTGAGTATATATGCAAAGATCTGAAGGCAGGGTCACAAAGAGATATTTCCATACCCATGTTCATAGCAGCATTACTCACAATAGCCAAAAGGTGGAAACAACCCAAGTATCCATCAGCACATAAATGGACACACAAAACACATGAATGTCCTGTCATCTTTGTCAAAATCATTTGACCATATATATGCAAAGGTATTATTTCTGGACTCTATGCTTTTCCATTGGTATATGTCTGTCTTTATGCCAGTACCACACTGTTTTGATTACTGTGATTTGTCTTGAAATCAAAGATATATATATAATGAAATATTATTCAGCCTTAAAAAGGACAGAAATTATAACACATGGATGCAATATGAATAAACCTTGAAGACATGCTCTATAAAATAAGCCAGTCACAAAAACACAAATATTGTATGATTCCACTTATATGAGGTATCTAGAAGAGTCAAATTCATAGAGACAGAAGATAAAATTGTGGTTGCCAGAGGCCTGAGGGATGGAGAGATGGGGAGTTATTTAATGGGTACAGAGTTTCAGTTTTGCAAAATAAAGAGTCCGGAGGTTAGTTGCACCACAATGTGAATATACTTAACACTACTGAACTGTACACTAAAAAAATGATAGTAAATTTTATGTTATGTATATTTTACCACAATTTAAAAATATATATAACTGTATATTATTCAAGCTATGAATGTACAAAAGATTATTTCACAGTCTCCTATTAATGAACATTTTAAATTCCTAATGGTAAATATTCTAGGTTAAATGGTATGAAGTATATTAAAAATGAGAGCTATTAAATTCCTCTAAAATCTTGCACCACTTTACATCTCCACTAATAATAATGGTATGCATTCCCCCACATTATCAATAATGTTTGATTTATAATTTAAATTTTGTTGCCTGTCTTCTGGGTGAAAAATTAACTCATTATTATTATTTTTCACCACTAGACATTACTTTTCATACCTTTGACCCAATTTTATGATGGAATTTTTTTTTTCTCATTGGTTTTGTACAAATTCTTTATAAAATAGTGATATGAATCCTTCCTCTTTTACATATATTGCACTAGTTTCTCTTTGGATGTAATTTATTTTATCCAGTTAAGGTTTTTCTTTTATTATTTCAATATAAACATTGAAATATTTTATTATTTCAATATAAACTTTAAAATATTAAGCTATTGAATCTATCTGTAATTGCTTTTGAGTTTTATGCGTTAGAGTGTAATTTAATTTCTTAAACACTAATGGCCACTTGTTCTATTTCTACTCACTGGAAATGACATCTTTCCATCTATGCTAGGGTTTTTTCCTATACTTTTCTGTTCTAGCGCTAAACTAGCCTTTTGGCAACAACACTACAGTGTTCTGTATCTTACCTAGTTAGAGTATGTTTTGTTAGATGGCAGTCTAGCTCATTCTGTTTTTTTCAAACAAAAGAGGAAATTTCTTAGATATCCTTAAGTAACGTTTTTCCCCCCAATTTTCCTTCTGTTTGGGTGTTTTTTGCTACCTTTTCTTCCAAATCGCTGATTTGATCCACTGTTTCATCTAATCTACTATCGATTCCTCCTAATGTAATCTTTATTTAGTTATTGAATTCTTCATTTCTGACTGGTTCTTTTTTATGTTTTCTATCTCCATTTTTGCTTTTCCTATCTCTTTGTTGAAGTTCTCATTGAGATCATGGAGCATCCTTATAACCAGTGTTTTGAACTCTGCATCTGGTAGATTGCTTGTCCCCATTTTGTTTAATTCTCTTTCTGGAGCTTAGCTATGCTTTTTCATATGGAACATGTTTCTTTGTCTCCTCATTTTGGCTGACTCCCTGTGTTCATTTCTATGAATTAGGTAAATTTGCTGTGTTTCCCAGTCTTGGTAGCGTGGCATTATGTAGTAGGTGTCCTGTGGGGCTTGATGGTGCAGTCTTCCTGATCGCCTGAGCTGATTGTTCCAGGTGTGTCCCTTGTATGCGCTGTGCATACCCTCCTGTTGTAGTTGAGCCTTGTGGTTGGCACGTCAGTAGGAGGGATTGATCCTCAAGCTGATTGTTTGTGAGGACTGTCTATAAATACAGTGGAGGAGCTATTGTGCAGGGGCTGACCCTACAGAGCAGGATTTACTTTAGCAGGGCTCTGGTGCCTGCTGAATCTGCCTTTTGGGTGTGTCATTTGTGGAGGAGGTTGTGTGGTGTTCTGGTGTGATCTGAAGCTGGCCACCAGGTTCATTGGTTCTGGGGCTTGTTGGGGAGTGGGGCTCTGGTGTAGGCTAAGGTCAGCCACTGCTTATGCCCCTGCCTGGGGCCACCTGCTATGAGTTACAAAGTGATCTGCAGATAGTTGTTGCTTGTACTGAGTGTGGTGGTGCCTATAAGGGGCTAAGCTGCAAACTAAGGCTGGCTGCCACTAGTGCCGGGATTGGGGCTGTTTAGCAAGATGTATGGGGAATGTCCAGGCAAGATGTTGTTTATTTGGAGTTTGTGAACCTTTAGGACATTTTAGGAAAATCTGTAGCACACACCAAGACAGGCCATTTGTATGGAAAATCCACTGAAAGTGGTTTGGGTGGGCCTGAAAGCTGGGTGGAACAGGATCTCAGGGAATCACCAGAGCAGGACAAATTGTGTTAGCGAGGTTGATGGAGACTTAGCCTTGGTGCCCACCTGTGCATGCAGGCTGGGTTGGGGGAGGGCTCAACAAAGGAACAAAGGCTTCTGCCAGCACTTTTGTCCAGAAGAAAGCTGGCCCTGCAGCCTTCACCCTGAAGCTAGACAATTTAGTTCTCCCTATATGTCCCTGGCACCTTTCAAGCTGCTGCCCCAGTGCTGGAGCTCAGAGTGCATGAGTCTGTCAGTGAGTAAGTTCATGCGCAGATCCTTTAAGAGGAATGCCTGGGACTCCAGCAGCCTTCTGTCTCACTCAGTCACAATCCCTGCTGGTTTTTAAAGCCAGAATTATGAGTCTTCTCTTTCAGGCACTGGAACTCTATCTAGGCTGGGGATCCTGGTGTGGGGCTGGGACTCCTTGCTCCTCAGGGGAAACTTCCACAGCTGAGATACCCCTTTAAAATTTTAACCACCACATGTGGGTGTGGGATCAGCCTGTTCTGAATCTCCACTCCTTCTATCGGTCTCCATGTGCCTTCTTCTGTATATCCTTAGTTAATAGAACTTTGTTCAGCAAGTCTTCAGGTGGTGCCCAGTATTGGTCTATAATTTAGTTGCAATTTTGATGTGGTCATGGGAGGAGACAAGTGCAGTATTTTCCTACTCTTCCATTTGACATCTTAATTTTATATTCCAATGTATTAAACTGTTTTCTACAATATTATAATATTTTTCCAGTATATTTTTCAGGTAATTTTTTTGTGTTTTTTTGCAAATAATGACACTTTTGCTTTATTGTTACACTACTTATTTCTTACTTGTATTTTGTTGCATTTACTAGGTACACTAGTACAATTCTGCACAGCACCTATGTTAAAGGATATTTTGCATTTTATTTACTTTAATAGCAATGTTTTTAATGTTTACTTATTTTTTCAATGCTGAGCAAGAATTAGTAGTATGGTTTTAAATTTTCGTTTTCTATATAAGCATTTAACTATTTTATTTGGTAATGTTTTCCCAGTTTATACTTGATTTGCTGAGAAGGTTAACTATTATAAAATCAGTAGGGTCATAGGCAGTAAGTTAATTATCAGGAATGTGATGTAAAAGCACAGCCTATGTTAAATATAGCTTATAACTTTAAACAGATTTCATTTTCAGTGACAAGTATTCTAAAATAATAAAATTAATAAAAAGAAAGATGTATACCGTGCACATGACATTCCATGCATTATTCTAGTGTTTTGTGTGTATTAATACCTAACATGAACACAT
The DNA here is from genome assembly GCF_000151845.1 of Pteropus vampyrus. NCBI lineage: Eukaryota > Metazoa > Chordata > Mammalia > Chiroptera > Pteropodidae > Pteropus > Pteropus vampyrus. The sequence goes on along the minus strand of NW_011888782.1, from coordinate 24,995,963 downwards.
TTGTGCAATACATTTACAAACACTAATATAAAGTAAATACTCTTAGCATTCACTTTTTATGATTGATGTACTTGAGGTAGAGAGTTTAAGTAACTTGTTTGTGATCATATTCCTAGGAAAGTACAGTTTGTAAGCAAAGTTTCTATTATTAAACATAAATGATTCAGAAATTACCAAATCGCCACTCCACTTCTTCCAGCCACTTACCTTGGTGAACATAGTTCCTGCTTATAAAAATTCCATCTAAGAGTAGATCATTCTTCTTTCGGAAAAAATAATTGCTGAAGATTACATTTTGTTTACTTATTTTTAACATTTTAATATATAGAAAATTTGTAATGGAAGCAGAGAATAATGTAACGAATTCCCATGAGTTTATCATTTAATCTTAGCAAATATATATCTCATTTAGCATAATGTTTCTGAGGTTCATCCATGTATCAGTATCAGTAACTCATTACTTATATTGCTGAATGGTATTCCATTGTATGGATATACCACATTTGTATATCCGTTCAACAACAGGGAAATTTGAATTGTTACCAGTTTGAGGCAATTATGAACAATGCTGCTATGAATAGTTGTATATATGTCGTTGCATGGATAAATGTTTTCATTTCTCTTGGGTGGATTCCTTGGAGTAGAATGCTAGGTTTATGTTAAGTTTATGTTAAACTTTTTAAGAAACTGACAAACTGTTTTCCAGAGTTGCAATATCATTTTATAGTCCTATCAGCAATTACTATCATTTTATAGTCCTATCAGCAATTACTAACGTTCCAATTTCTCCACATCCCTCCACATACCCATTTATATATACATAATTTTTTCTTCTGCCTGAAGGATGATGGCCTTTAACATATCCTGTAGTAAAGGTCTGCCGGTGATGGATTTTTGCAGCTTTTGTATGTCTAAAAGCATCTTTTCTCAGATGCTTTTCTCAGATAGTCTGCTGAACTTTCCAATGTATACCTGTTGATGTTTTAAGGATACTCTTCTTAACTCCTGATGATTCCCTGTTGTCTTTCTTCTGTGCACAGATAAGTGGGAAGTCACAATAGATCAACAGCTCCAAGATCCATTGAAAAACACAAGAAAAGAATTGTCAAAAGAGACTAGTTATTACACCAAAGAATGGGCACAAAGCTTAAATGCAAAAACCTGTTAACTAAAAGAGAGAATATTTAGAATAAACAGAATCAAGCTAATAATGATTCAAGAGTTTGTAAAAAGCTAAAAACACATACAGATCATTTTTCCCTTCTTGTTATCACCTAAAAGCTTTTTGCTTATTTAATTTACTTTTATATGTTGTGTTTAGGCATGAACAAATAGATAATAAATTTAAAACCTTAACCTTTACTTTTAATACATAATTAAAACTGTATATAATATAGAATTTAACAACTTCAACTGTAACAATTTTTTTCTAAACAGATATACAGTCCATTAGATACTATAAGCTTAGAAATGTGTACATTTAAATGTGTGATTATATTAAATATATTTTATATAGGTTATATAGGTTATTTTCACATGTTCATAAGTGGCATTAGTCTTTACAGTGTTCACTTTTGCCTGGTTTTAGTACTGGTGTTATAGACTTCAAATACAAGAAGTGAGGCTCAAGTTAAGACCTTTCCTCTTTTTATTAAAATGATCATATAACAAGAGAATTAGCATAGCATTGCCTTGAATTCTGTAACCTAACCTATGCTTTCCTGTGGTTCTTATTCAGGGTCTGCAGTTCTTTTAGCAAATTTTGGTAATTGTATTTTCTTAGAAAATTTAGAAATTTTCTTCTTTCTCTCCATTGCCACTTAAAAAAATAGTCTATAATTTTTTAATTGTCTTCACATATTTAGTTATATATCATTTCTTATGAATCTTTTCCCAGAGGAGTGAATGGAGCTTTAGAAAGCCGGAAGGTGGGGAATTCACCGGAAGAGATAGACTGAGTTCCTGAATGAATAAGTGAAGAGAGAAAATCCTTTTTGAAGATTGTGTTATAGTTAGGTTCAGGGACATGAGATTTCTTCTGAGTTTCTAAAAGAAATAAAGTGTGAAAAAAAAAAGAAGGAAGCTACTGTCCAATGTCCCAAGGTTAAGGTAGGGTAGGCAGACTGAATACCTATGAAAAAAGATTTTCTGTTTTCAGTGCAGGGCAAACTGAAACTCAAGGGAGCCAGTTTCCAGAGCAAACAGACTGGGTACAGGAAAATTGAAGAGGTAACATTTCTTATCAGGGGCAAATTAACCCTCAGAAAACAGGAGATAGAGTACTGTTACATTGGTTCAGCCTCCCAGAGTTAAGACCTGGAATCTGCATCTCTTGGATTCCAAGCTTGATTGGAGGAAAGTCTGGGAGATCCACGACTATGGTTTGGTTGCAGGAGGTTTGAGGGAGAGGGAGTAATGTTAACTGTAACCATGCCCTCTTCATCTCTGCTCTACAGCAATGTGGAAGAAGCACCCAAAATGCACCTTGTTCATGCATACACAGCATGAAGAGTTGGAGGCTCTGTTTAGCCACACCATGTTTCCAGATAAAAATCTTCAGAAGGAATTTGCTTTGAAACTCAACCTACCAGAGTCAACAATAAAATCTGTCTGATTCCCTGAGGTGTGCTTGATACCTCTATCCAAACTATGTTATACTATTCAGCCTGGAAATTCTCTCCATAACACAATATTTTATTGAGTACCTACTGTGTGCTAGTACTGAACTAGGCACATTGCATATGTTGGCCTCACTATTATCCAGTTTAAAAGAAGTGAAAAACAGGTTCAAAGTGAAGTGACTGGGCCACAGAGTTAGTAAGTAGTATAACTGGAATTAGAGATCCAAAGGTCTTGTACTATAGAGCTCAAATAGGGGAGGGACTCTCATGCTGACATTCCTCACTCTAAACAGATATACAGTCCATTAGACTGTCACTCTGGTTCTTCTCAAGCAAATATGTGTAATCTGCTTATTCACAACACCACCAACAAACAAATAACTCCCCCAACTTCTGAGTCAGCTAAGGCTCAACTTTTATTTTTATTTATTTTTATTTTTTTAGAGTATTCCTCACTATTGAGGCCTCCTAACTAACGCTTAAAAATTCCTTTCGTTCAAATTCCTCACCTTCTTCTAGGTCCCTGATCTAGTTTCTCTCCTCCAGAGTTCAGAACCCTTTCTCTGAACTCTCCAAACAACCTCTTAACATACCCCCTTTTCTTCTTTCTTCTCTGGGGTCTCAGTCCTGACCCTTCATTGTCCCTTCTATTGACTCTACTCATGGCCACCTCTGCTATCTCAGAACTCAGTGACATGGTGACTTAAAGAGGATATGGGGCTTGTAATCTGGCTTTTTTTACCCAGGAGACGCCTCAGACTTCTCCACTACAGACCAATCTCCCCTCTTTTCCTAGACTTGGTTCAGGAACCAGCAAGTCAAATTGAGGAAGCAGCAGAAGCAGCGGCAGCAGCAGTGGCAGCAGCAGCGGCAACAGCTATCACTAAAGCAACCAAACCAGATTCTTCCAGCCCAGAATGTGCCCACCTCACCCACAACATCAACCAGTCTATATTCTTTTTTTCCTATAGTTTCAGATTTCTATAGCTCCCTTCCACCTCAGCCCTTAGGCCCTCCCAACTGGGCGTGGGACTCTATCACTACTGAGAGTCCCACAAGTGATGTCCAAATGCAAGGTCCTCAGCTGGAGAGGCTAGTGGCCTCAGTTCCTACTTTGTATTCTGATGCCTATGACATAACCCAAATCATGGAACGGTACAGTTTACCTGATGAGGATGAGGTATCCCACTCTTTCTACAGTCTATATCAGTATCTCTCACCCACAGGCCACGGCTAAAAGAACAAGGTTCTTTTAGCATCTTTGCTGGTCCAACTGTAGGTCGATCTCCTGGTAAATCTCATCCAGTATGACAAGCTGAGGCCTTGCAGCCTATAGTCTAAGAGACAGCCTGGAATTCCAGAACCTCTCCAATATGATGGGCTTTGGATTCCCCTGATCAAAGTACTAATGAATATCAGCTAGTACATAAAAAAGACCTTCTTGCATCTTGTACATGGCTCTCTTCTTTCCTTTGCCTGCTTCTTAACCCAAATATCTGGGTTGTGTCACTTTGACTTCTATGGAAATGTTGTAGATACTAGAGGTTTTTTGGGGTTTTTTTGTTGTTTTTTTGTTTTTTTTCAAGTACAGCTTAGTATTACACAGTCAAACCCACAACTCTGCCTGGGAAGAGGCCTTCTTAATCCCATAGATGTCCACTTTGACTCCAAAAACTCCTCTTCTCAAAACTATCTTAGACTTTTTAAAAGAGGGTCAGCAGCCTTTTTATGGGAGCAGGTTATAAACTCACATTTTATTTCCAATATTTAGGTCCGGTGTTTTCTAAAGGGTAATCTCAATCAAAGTTTAAGAAGAAATCACAAGGGTAATCTCAATCAAAGTTTAAGAAGAAATCACTATTGCCATTAGTTTTAATATAGTATGAGTCTATACATAGTAAGAAAAGTAAGAACTGGTATAGGAAGAGAAAAAAACACACATTCGAAGATGATCATCTTAAAAATATCTACAAAATCGACAGCAAAACTTTTAAGCAAATTTTCCAGCTACATGATCAACCTACAAAATTAGTAGCATTTCTCAAAATCAGTAATAAACATCTAATAAAACAAGTACCTTTCAATAAAAAAAAATATATATATATATAAAGTATCTAGGAATTAACTAAGAAAAGTAAGACTTGTGGAGAAAACTTCAAAACTTGAATAAAGAACATAGAAAATATTTTGAATAAAAGGCATTTGAGGCTATAAAATAAATTTTAAAGGATTCTAATTCATATAAAATATTTTCCAAACATAATGCAGTGAAATTAAAAACCAATATCAGAAAAAATTCATGAAATTCACAAATATATGAATATTAAAAAGTACACTCCTAAATAACCATTGGGTAAAGAAGAAATCAGGAAAATTATGAAATGCCCAGATATGAATGTAAACAAAAATACAACTTTCCAAAACTTATGTGATGAACCTAAATCAGTGCTTAGAATGAAATTTATAGCTGAAAAAGCCTATATTTCAAAAGTAAGATCTCAAATCAATAACCTTTTTTAAAATGGAAAAGAAGCTGACATAGTTATAGTAATATCTGTCAAAGTAAACTTTAAGGCAAAACACTCTTGGAAATAAAAGTATATTAGACAAGGACAAAATGAACGATTAACCTGAAAGATATAATTCTGAATTTGTATACATTTAATAGCATACTTCCAATATGTAAAGTAAAATTTAACAAAATTCTTGGAGAAACTTCCAAAATTCTTGGAAGATTTTAATATAATACTCAATAACTGATGTGACAAATGGATAAAAATTTAGTATGGGTAGAGAAGATTTTAACTACATAGTTAATAAGCTTCATCTAATGGAAATATGTAGATTTCTGCATCCAGCTAGTAGAGATTACATTCTTTTCAAGCAGATAGTGTCCACATACTAGACCACAAAGCAAATCTTACCAAACTCAAATGAATCAATAACATACAAACAGCATTCTTTGACCATAAGGAAATTTAATTAGAAGAAGCTCCAACCTCTCCCTCTACTGAGAAATTTAAAAGTATATTTCTAAGTGATTAATCAATTATGGAAGAAATTATAATGTGAATAATAAAAATAATTGAATTAGCATTTACTGATAGTAGCAATTTATTCACAGACAGTAGCAGTAGCAAGTTTGCTGGTCCCTGGTACCCACCACATTCTGGGTCATTGCAGAGAACTACAGGGCAAGACTGCAAACCTAGGAGACGGACACTGGCCCTGAGGCTGTGAGGTTTATTGTTCATTGAGTATTTTTTCACTTTTGACTTTTTAATAGTCTACTTTTTAGAATACTTTTAGGTTTACAGCAAAATTCAACAGAAGATAAAGAAATTCCTCATATATCCCCTTCACCCACATACACGCAGCCTCTCCACTAGCAATCCACACAAGAGTGGTACATTTGTTACAATTGATGAACCTACATTGATATATCATTCTCACCTAAAGTTCGTAGTTTACATTAAGGTTCACTGTTGATGTTGTACATTATATGAATTTTGACAAATATATAATAACATCTCTTATAGAACCATACAGAGTAGTTTCACTGCCATAAAAATTCCTTTGCTTACAAAATTTTTATAATTTCCAACTGCTGGCTATTCACTCCAAATAATTTTTTTTACACAGCCATATATGCATGGAAGAATGCAGGGGAAAGTGCAATTCAGTTTCTGTTAATTGCAGCAGCATTTAGCACATCTATTTTTAATCCATATGTTCAAATAATAGCATTATTAAGCACTGGGTGTGTGTTAGATGACATTTGTGTGCTTTACATATATTAATGTATTCATGTGTGAGCTGATCAACACATGGTCACATTATTATCAGCCTCATTTCACAACTGGAAAAATGAAGGTAGAGAGTGTTTAAGTAACTTGGTCAAAATCACATGTAGGAGTCCTCCCTTATCCTCAGGGAAACATTCTAAGACTCCCAGTAGATGCCTGAAATGGCAGATAGCTCCAATAAGTACTATATATAATACAAACCTATATATACTATGTTTTTTCCTATACATACCTATGAAAAAGTTTAATTTATAAATTAGGCATGGTAAGAGATTAATAATAATAACTAATAAGGTAGAATAATTATTAATCATATAGTATAATAAAAATTATGTGAATGTGGTCTCTCAAAATATCTTATTGTACTGTACTCACCTTTTTACTTAAAGGAAGCACTTTATGGCCTCTCTTTGGCACATCCAAATTTCCAACGTCACTACTCTTGCAGTTGGGGGCCATTATTAAGTAAAATAAGGATGACCTAGACGCAAGCACTGTGATACCGTGACAGTTGATCTGATAACCAAGACAGTTACAAAGTGATTTATGAGTAGTACATGCAACATTGATGTACTAGACAAAGGGATGATTAACATCCAGGTTGGATGGAGTGGAAGAGCACGAGATTTCATCACACTACTCAGAATGGCAGCAATTTAAAACTTATGAATTATTTATTTCTGGAATTGAATTTTCCATTTAGTATTTCCAACCACAGCTGACCACAGGTAGCTGAAACCATAGACAGAGAAACCACAAACAAGGGAGTCTACTATACCTAGAAATTAGCAAAGCCAAGATTATATATTTTCTTTCCTCAGAAGATAGTTGAATGAGTTTCTTTGAGGAGGACAGGATAAAGAAGAGCATCAGAATAGGAGTGAGAAGAATAACTGAGTTTTTCCTCTGGCTCTTCCACTAGCAAGCTATGTGACCTTGGGAAAAAAATTACCTTCACTAAAACTTGGTCTTCTCATCCATAAAAAGAGGGAGTTGGACTAAGCCATAGCTAAGCCTCCTACCACCTCTAATTCTTACACTGGACTTAACTCTAAGCCTGATTTATGAGTTAGAAACTCTCCCTTTTCCAGCTACCCGGGAAAGAAGAAGGCCAGCAGAGGACAGCCATTTACTTGTCATGACAAGAAATAATAAACAGAAACAGGGCCGCATGCCGCTTGCACAAGTTGCTGCTTCAGCTAGCTATGGGTTTAGGTGAGAAGCACAGTTATAATTAGAGCAGTAGCCTGTCCTAAATGCTCCACCAGCCACCTTGAGCACAGCTGGATCTGCTGACTGCACTCACAGGAGTCCGAGAGGCTGCTCTGGCCTTGAAAATGATCCTTCTTGAAAGGATTTTCTTCCTTCCTTGAGGGAAAGAAAACCCATCGATATAAAACCTCACTTCCTTTTCAGCTCCCCCTGCTAAATGCCACTCCAGTAGAAACGGGGTGTTGATAAATACAGGGGAAAGAAAAAATCGTAAGCTGAGCCTGGTCACATTGCCCCTTGTGATATAGTTTTATTTTTAACTTCGAGACACTTGAACTATTTCTGTTGAAGTTTTCTCTCCTTTCTCTGCCTCCTCAACGAATTCTGCCCTCTGTGGAGCTGATGCACCTTCAGCCACCTCCTGCGATCTGCTTGCTCACAATCAGAAGAGGCAGGTGCAGCAGATGCTGATTCAGTACATGCCATTCAGGTAAGCTTTTCAGAGGTGATCAGGTGCATCAAGGGGATATTTGGAGAGGCAAACATGGAGACCAAGTCTGAGCTGCACATCACCTTTTTGCTCTGAGCAAGAGGGTTGTTAAGCAAATTAGTTACATCTGGTGGGAAGTGGGGGTGGGGGAGAAGGTTGGGACTGAGAATGAGACCCAGCCATGTATGAACTGTTTTGAATCTAAAATCTTAGAGCAAGAAGAAATTATCTACTTTCTGACAGCTTAGGATCTTCTACAATCAACCAGAATAGTTATGCGATACCTCTAAATTTACACAGTGGTGATGGGGGTCGTGGGCTCAGGGGCGAGGAGGTAGTGTGGAAATAGGTGGAAGGCCCAGAACCCAGGATTTCTATTTTCTAAAGCCCAAATGCTGTGATCCTTTCACCAATCAACATTTGATAATTAATTGCAAGTCATTCTCACGTCGTTTAAATCCCGTCCCCTATGTCATACTACTACTGGTTAATGTAGCACAATTTTACTTACTGCGTGTATTATCTAAACTCTGCCTGAAGAGTTTAGAACCTATTTTTCTCTAATAATATTCCCTAGATATGGCTCTCTCCACCCCAGGACTCTTGTCCAAAATGCATCCATGGAATAAAAGTGAAAATATTTTACAGGTTGAAAAACTTATATAGGCTTTGGCACACAAACCAAAAGTTATTACAAATTTGTAACTTGCACATCCAGAGGGACAAATGTAAAATGATTAATAATAATTGAGGTATCAAGAGCTTGCAAATGTAGATAGATTATTTCTAGCTTGTGGAATAACTGCATAAGAATTGGCAGATATGAGGGAGCAGTGTTTATTTTCTTGTTTTCCTCTTAGCCTTGCTTTGGTGTTACATAGTTCGAAGTTCAGCTAAGGACATCTTTGGAAACGACTTATGCAGCAAAAGGGATTCTGTACACTCTAAACCTTGCAGTGTACAAACTAAAGCCACCAATGCCAAGTGAAAGGAGATCTAACCAGATACCCTAACTCCTAGTTTCTTCCTGCCTGCGGGTGGAACCTCCAGGTGCATCCTATAACTCTGCTATGGATGTGTGGGTTATAATTATGCCTGTTTGCTAGGCATAATTAAATGAACTATGTATAATTGCCTAACTTCATTTAATTTTGTTAAGGTTTCTGTGGCACCAAGGTCTTCAAGGTGTATCCTGGGTGCTGTCGTAGCAAGACTGGAGTCTGTTGGCTTAACTAACTAATTGACTGGTTAATAGGTTACGAGTTAAAGAATATCTCTGATCTTTAACTTTTGATCTTGTCATTTCTGCTGAAGTTAAAGCTCAGGAATAAATCATCATTGTGACATGAGGAGGCAAAATAGTTAGTCGCTGACATCATGTGAAGGGTGCCGAGAGGGCCTCTAGCCTAAAAATATCTCCTTGACATCCACCCCGTTTGCCTACTAACTTTAAGTAAAGAATGTTAAAACTATTATCTGTTAATCCCATTCTCTTTTGCCTGAGTCAGTGATTTAAATATACCTACCATATGCCTTCTCATGACTTTCTTGGCAGTAACACTTGGTCACCACCTATTCCTCACTCTTCCAAGTTCTGTTCTGTTTTGCCCTTGGCACCATCTAAGTTGCCCAAATGCCCTTGGCCACCACTATACAGGTAGCTCTGTGTGGCAATGTGATTTCTATAGAATCTCTCAATAAAACATCAAGGTGAGGAGTGTGAGAAAGACACTTTACTTCTCTGGGCCTCAGTTCTTCTTGAAGGGAATGAAGAGATTAAACTAGACATTTTTCTTTCAGAGTAAGGTCCTTGGGCCATCAGCATTGTCTGGAGCTTATACCAGAAGACTCTCAGGCCCTACCCCAGTTCTACCAGATCAGAGTCTGTATTTTAAAAAGATCGCCCAGGTGATTCCTATGCACATAGAGCTTTCTGGTTACCTGCCTGATCCAGATCTCTGATTTATTCCTGCAAACGTTTAGAAAAAGTACCACAACCCCCTAAAACAATCCTGGAAGCATTTCAGAATGTCTGTTATAACCCAAGCCTGCTAAAGTGCTTCCCATTCAGTTAAAGCTACATTAACCTAATGAAGTTGAAAACATTCCTTTTTCTTACTTTAAAAAAAAAAAAAAGCCCCCAATTAGCATTCATCTGACATCATTACTCTTTCCTCCTAAATTTGTTTCAAATCACTATCTTTGAAAGAGGTAGCTCTTTAAAAATGCTGCCTTCTTTAGGGTTCTATTCAATTTCATTCAGTTCAATCCTGTTCAATAAACTTGACTGAGTGCCAGGAGCAGTGTTAGCTATCCTCTCTCAGTCCCTCCGAAACCATTTCCTATATTCCGTAAGGGCATTCACATTTGCTCTCCCTTGCTCTCCATTAATATTCCAGTCAGAGCTTTTTTTTGCTACAGAAAAACAGTCTCATGGGCAGAGCACTTCTGCTCCATTTATGGCCCTCGTCAAGATCTCTCCCAGGCACACCATCTCAGCAACTTCTCTGGTTATATTGACTCCTGCGGCCAGTTGCTAGAGAGAAGCAGTCTTAGTTGACACCATCCTTTTCTTTTCTTAAGGAGCAGAATAATGTAGGTAAACAATTAAATTACCAACTCCAGCCTAGGAAAAAAAGATGCCCTCAAGTTGGGTTTGTAGCATCTAAAACGTCTTCCAGGCCTGATATGGTACAATTTGAATTCCTAAGTGCTTAAGAAATAAATGCTTTGTGGTGATTACAAAGGGCCAAAAGCAGGGAGGAACTTAGGGGAATTCACATTCTTCAAGGAATAAGGTAAGATTTTTTTAAAAATGGGATTTGAAGGTTATTAAGCTGGCAGTGGTGTACACATTGCAGTGAGGGATAACCGATATTCGAAAGACCAGCCAAGAGCTGTGGGAGTGATGCAGTGGGAAGAAATAAAGGCCTGGATGGGAAGATGACCATGACAATGACCTTCCTGATAGAAGAATGACTAACGATTGACCGAATCTTATATATGAGCCACTTTCCCTGCCATATCTCATTTGATCCTCACACAATCATTTGGTTTATTATGAGCCCCATTTTATGGATGAATAAATTAGTTTTAGGGAGATTAAATAACTTATCAAAAATTAGTTAGCTAATACATGAGAGTGTTCATTAATTTACTTTATATTGGAGATTGCAGATAAGGCCTCTTTGTGGAGGTAACATGTGTCGATGTAAGAAAGATCCAAACCTATAGAGAATTTTAATGAGTTTATTTGAGCCAAACTGACAACAATTCCTGGGAATTCTCGACAGACTAAGAAAATGCTCTGGAGAATGGCAGTTTTGCGGCTTATTTTACACAAAAGAATCAAAAGAGGAGATTTTTACACAAAAGAATCAAAAGAATCAAAACATGAAATCCATCAGTGGTTGATTAAGGGGATAGGAGAAAGCAAAGCGGGGAAATCTCCGGGATTGGATAAAAAGTAAAATGGAGAGACACTTTCACATTGATGTGTACAGAATAGTTAATAGTTAAGATTTACAACACATAGAGATGGTACGCGGGGGACAAGATAACCAGGAGGGGTTCTGTGGTCTTATGCTCTGATGCAGGGAGTTGTACCCTGAGGGGTCCCAAAAAGGGGTTTAATCTGACATTCCAAGGGTATATTATCTTAGATGCAAAAAGACAATAAATAGGCTTACTTAAGGTAAAGATTGATCTTTGTCAAGAAATCTACAGGTCCAAGATGTGACTACCTGCCATGATCAACTTTTAGTTAGGAAATTTTATGTTCAGACCATCCTATGTGGTTAACTTTGGTCTCTGAACTTGTAGGGCCCACTATGCTGGCCTCCTCTGAGCTTGTCAGGTTTAGTATATGGCCCCCTTTTTCATCCACACATGTAAACTGAAAGCTAAATGGCAAGAAAGAACCCATAAAGCAAATAAAGAGCAAGGATACAATTTCGGTATAAAGAGCAAGTAGAAGGTCCCTACACAAGAATAAGTGACAGAGCTGAAACTACATGCTCTAGGGAGGTAAAAGAAGTAAGCAGGGACACATGCTGGGTTTTGTGTGCCAAGATAAGGATGTCAGAGTTTATTCCTCTTGATGGGGGTCCACTGGAGATTTTAAGAGGGGAGTGATAACCTAATGTTAAAATTTGTTAAATTACTCTCTCTGCTGATGAATATAGATGTGGGGCACAAGATAGGAGTGAGACTGCTTGTCAGGCTATTGTGCCAGACTGGATGAGAGATGGTGGTGCTTGGATGGGGCGGTCATGGGGTGGAGATGGAAAGAAATGGATAGAATTGCTTACTGCCTTTTCAGATCTTTCTACAAGGCCTCCCTACCAAACTGGGCAGTAGTTCCTTTGTGATTGGATGCATAATATCCAGCTTCTTCTAGTTCAGTGGTTCTCAAACTGAGCTTACAACAGAATTAGCTGGATTCAGTAGGTCTGATTGAGTAGGTCTGTTTGGTAGAGCCCAGGAATTTACATTTCTAACTAGTTCCCAGGTAACGCTGATGCCGTTGGTCTGGCTACTACACTTTTATGACCACTATTCTAGCTGACTCGCCTTTTCTCATTCACTTACTGCTTTCTGAGCGTTCCATACTGTACCACAACCTGCATCAAAAAGAGCTTCTGCTTCCCTGCCAGGTTCTAAATACTTTCCTACTTCTTGAAAGAAATATCCATCCCTCAAACTCATGTACCTGGTCCTTCCACCTACTCATATTCCACTTTAACTGCATCTAGTACAACCAGTAAAATCTAGTTCTGTATAGATTTTTGAACTATTTAAGTCTAAATTATATTATTTTGGCTGCTATCTCTTCTAGACAGAGGAAGTTTAAAACATATTTTGGCCTAGACTTGATTAAAGTTTGTTTTTAAGAGAAGGAAAGGTACTGACATTTCATGAAAGAAGTAAGAATTTAAAGGTGAACAGAGGGGCATAGAAATTGAAGGAGGAAGTGGCACCTGGATAACCATATGTTGTTTCAGGCATAGAATTTTATCAACTTTTTCACAGTGAAGAGTTTCAATAATCTATGTTTTGATTTAGTAAGTGTTTCATTTTAAATCTCAGGATCCACACTGTAGTGCAGATTTTTAACCCTAAAAATTTCACTCTCACATTTGTATTCCCTGAAATGTAAAGCCGTGGGACTTGGGTACTCTTATTTCCTCTATTCAGTTGGGGCACAGCATGGGATGTGGTCCAGAGGAGGATTTTAAAAAAATCAACATAGAGATGGAGGTGCTCCTTAGTGAAGAGCATCCAGCTCCTCTACAGTCTAGAAAAATTATACACGTGGACACCTTTCTGTGCCCCAGCTGGGGTAGGAGAGGTTCTCTCCCCGAGAGGTCCTAGTCATAGGCTTACTTTCTTCCCAAATCATGGGGATGGCCTGAAGAATGTCTCTGGGGGTCTGTGATGGACACAGTGTGATCTAGCAAAGAAGACAAAGTTTGAAGCTAGATACACTTAGGCCTTTTTGTGCCTCAGAATCCTTGTTTATAAACTGGAAATGGTAATACTCATTTCACATGGTCATTGTGAGGATTAAATGAGATGTTATGTAAAAGCACCTGTTAGACCCTAAAATCTTGTTTTTCTTTTTTCGTGACATCCAAAATGCAAAGAAATTACTCAATCTAGGAACGTTAGACAGACCCCATGGAGGATAAGGATCCAGTCACTGCACAAGAACAGAGATTAGGATAACAGGGTGTCTAATCTTACAAGACAAATAGTGATATGTCTAATTTGATCGACTTGGGACAACACCCAAGGTAAGGTGATCAATTAGCTGTCCGAGTTTGCCAGGGACTAAGAGGCTTCCTGGGGCTTGGGACTTATAGTGCCAAAACCAGAAGAGTCCCAGGCAAAACAGCACCATTGAAAACCCTGTTTACCCAACAATAGACTAGTAACAATTTTGGACTATTCTTTATCTCAGTGGAAATAATTTCCCCCAGATATACAACACAAGGTTAAGATGTAATTTTTTATGCCCTTAGGGGATATTTATCTTTCTTCTTCCCTCCACTGTCTAACTTTTCCAGCTTTTCTCTCCACTCATTGTTTTTGTGTTCAGCACATGTCCTCTCTCAAAGTCGGTCATCTGGTGTAGCTCCAGAACCTAGCAGAAGATCTTTAAATAGCAGCGTAAAACAAAAACAAAACAAAAACCCAGCATCTTTGTTGCCAGCATACATTGTCTTTTCTCTTAAAGGGGTATTTTCAAATAACTTCAAAGAGATGGAGAGCAATAAGGCTC
>NW_011888782.1:24959112-24981501 GCF_000151845.1 Pteropus vampyrus | reverse complement strand
CTGATGCCGTTGGTCTGGCTACTACACTTTTATGACCACTATTCTAGCTGACTCGCCTTTTCTCATTCACTTACTGCTTTCTGAGCGTTCCATACTGTACCACAACCTGCATCAAAAAGAGCTTCTGCTTCCCTGCCAGGTTCTAAATACTTTCCTACTTCTTGAAAGAAATATCCATCCCTCAAACTCATGTACCTGGTCCTTCCACCTACTCATATTCCACTTTAACTGCATCTAGTACAACCAGTAAAATCTAGTTCTGTATAGATTTTTGAACTATTTAAGTCTAAATTATATTATTTTGGCTGCTATCTCTTCTAGACAGAGGAAGTTTAAAACATATTTTGGCCTAGACTTGATTAAAGTTTGTTTTTAAGAGAAGGAAAGGTACTGACATTTCATGAAAGAAGTAAGAATTTAAAGGTGAACAGAGGGGCATAGAAATTGAAGGAGGAAGTGGCACCTGGATAACCATATGTTGTTTCAGGCATAGAATTTTATCAACTTTTTCACAGTGAAGAGTTTCAATAATCTATGTTTTGATTTAGTAAGTGTTTCATTTTAAATCTCAGGATCCACACTGTAGTGCAGATTTTTAACCCTAAAAATTTCACTCTCACATTTGTATTCCCTGAAATGTAAAGCCGTGGGACTTGGGTACTCTTATTTCCTCTATTCAGTTGGGGCACAGCATGGGATGTGGTCCAGAGGAGGATTTTAAAAAAATCAACATAGAGATGGAGGTGCTCCTTAGTGAAGAGCATCCAGCTCCTCTACAGTCTAGAAAAATTATACACGTGGACACCTTTCTGTGCCCCAGCTGGGGTAGGAGAGGTTCTCTCCCCGAGAGGTCCTAGTCATAGGCTTACTTTCTTCCCAAATCATGGGGATGGCCTGAAGAATGTCTCTGGGGGTCTGTGATGGACACAGTGTGATCTAGCAAAGAAGACAAAGTTTGAAGCTAGATACACTTAGGCCTTTTTGTGCCTCAGAATCCTTGTTTATAAACTGGAAATGGTAATACTCATTTCACATGGTCATTGTGAGGATTAAATGAGATGTTATGTAAAAGCACCTGTTAGACCCTAAAATCTTGTTTTTCTTTTTTCGTGACATCCAAAATGCAAAGAAATTACTCAATCTAGGAACGTTAGACAGACCCCATGGAGGATAAGGATCCAGTCACTGCACAAGAACAGAGATTAGGATAACAGGGTGTCTAATCTTACAAGACAAATAGTGATATGTCTAATTTGATCGACTTGGGACAACACCCAAGGTAAGGTGATCAATTAGCTGTCCGAGTTTGCCAGGGACTAAGAGGCTTCCTGGGGCTTGGGACTTATAGTGCCAAAACCAGAAGAGTCCCAGGCAAAACAGCACCATTGAAAACCCTGTTTACCCAACAATAGACTAGTAACAATTTTGGACTATTCTTTATCTCAGTGGAAATAATTTCCCCCAGATATACAACACAAGGTTAAGATGTAATTTTTTATGCCCTTAGGGGATATTTATCTTTCTTCTTCCCTCCACTGTCTAACTTTTCCAGCTTTTCTCTCCACTCATTGTTTTTGTGTTCAGCACATGTCCTCTCTCAAAGTCGGTCATCTGGTGTAGCTCCAGAACCTAGCAGAAGATCTTTAAATAGCAGCGTAAAACAAAAACAAAACAAAAACCCAGCATCTTTGTTGCCAGCATACATTGTCTTTTCTCTTAAAGGGGTATTTTCAAATAACTTCAAAGAGATGGAGAGCAATAAGGCTCTGCAACAAACATTTCCAGCTTCAATATCACTGTTCCTTAGAAATATATTTTATAATACTGAAGGATAAGAAATGAATGGGCTTCGAGTTCATCACCACTGTCCCTCCAGCTAGACAAATTCTTGCTGCTGGAGCAGAGTTCTCACTACACACATGGAGTACAGAACTAGCCAGGCCTGCTTTTCTCTTCCCAGGAACTGGGCTCAGCTTGGTGACAAAACCAGGCAGGCAAATATGAAGTTGAACATGCCTGGTGCTAGTTGCTCTTTTCATATAGCCTTATTCCATTTGCAATCTGCCTCTTCTTTCCCAGCTAAAAACCAAGAGAGGACTCTGACTTATCCAAACTCCATCTTTATTGATAAATATCTTTTATGAATAGAAAGCAGATGGTCACATTCTCCAGGCCAGGGCACAGGCCCTGACAACACTGGAGTGTGTGCTTAATAGCTTTCCCCTACCTTCCAAGCAACACCACATTTTGAACAGCCAAGAGTCCCACAGCACAGCTGTCATGCTGCATTTGCTCTGGCAAGAGCTCTGTGCTGTCATCATTGTTCTTAACCTCATGGCAGCATTGGAGGCTATTGCTCACCCTTTCCTACACATCTGGGTCACATAGTGCTGACTCTCTTAGCTCTCCGGTCTTTTGTCTCTGGCTCTACTTCTTCCCAATATCCCCGAAATGGTCATACTTAGCTATGAACTTTAAGGCTCAGATTTCTATTCTGTGTTCTTACGTTCCCAGTTATGGGTTCCTCTCTCATCTTTAAGTGGATATTCTCAAATCTCCATCTCTACATTCTAACCCCTGATCTTCCCAACTCCATGATCTGTCATCACCTTGAGCAACTTGTATTAAATTTGCTGGATGTACCTTTCTTCCCCAAAACAATTTCCTCTTTAGAGTTCCATTCTTCTCAGGATTCTACCCAATTTTCTCTCTTCTTGGGTCAAAATCTTTTTTTTTTTTCTTTTTAACACCTACAGCACCTGATATTCCTAGGTGGTCTCCTATCCAAGTACTAACCAGGCCCAATCCTGCTCAGCTTCCAAGATCAGACGAGATCAGACACATTCAGGGTGGCATGGCCGTAGTTCTTGGGTCAAAATCTTGCCATCTGTTGATTCCTTGCCTTTCCCCTTCTCTAGCCAGAAACAAAAATATTAGTTGATTTTCCCTTGTATTGTCTCTTGTCTGTCTCATCTTATCTATTTCTGCTATCATCGGACTTACCCATTCAAGCCTTCATCACATTCTCTACATAGCAGTTTCTTACTCTAGGTCCTCTCACTCCATCCCTCCATTACCGCTCGTTATCACACCAGTTACAATGTTAAATGGCTCCTCATTGAGTACCAAACAACTCCAGATGCTTTAGCCTAATATTTATGCATTTCCACAATAAGTTCACAATGGACTTTTTTCCTCCAAAAGTGATCTAGAATACAGTAGGAGCCTACTTAAATGTTGAATTACATGTTAAAAGATCTAGTAGCCAGACTCTTGCATCCAAAAGATGTCTTCTTGCCCACAGCTGCCATTCTGTTCCATCTCAGTCCAACCATCACAGTCCTTCACTCTTCTCAACTCCCTCTCTGGCTTTAACTCCTTGATTTGCCTTCTGGGCTCTGAAGCCAATTGATGTTCTGGCTTGTAACTTCTCACCTGCCTCCTGATTCAGGCTAACT
Organism: Pteropus vampyrus; assembly: GCF_000151845.1. NCBI lineage: Eukaryota > Metazoa > Chordata > Mammalia > Chiroptera > Pteropodidae > Pteropus > Pteropus vampyrus. The sequence continues at coordinate 24,978,043 of NW_011888782.1, read as the reverse complement.
ATTAAGAGCATACAGCACTCTGATGTGATTCCTCTTTTACACTCAGCAGTCCCAGTGCATAAGAATCGGATGGGGAATGTGCTAAGAATGTAAATTCCAGGTTGTACCCCTCACTCAGGTCAGGGTTGTAAACAGCATCTATAGCAGTATTGTCCAATAGAACTTTCTGTGAAGACAGAAATGTCCCATGCTGTGTTTGTCCAATAGAGTAGCTACTAACCACATGTGGGTGTTGAGCACTTGAAATGTAGCTAGTATGCCTGAAGAACTGAATTATTAATTTTATTTAATTCTGATTAAAGAGCCACATGTTGAAGAGTGCAGATCTATAATAGGCATCGCAGCTGATTCTAATGAACAATAGTGTTTAAGAACCACTCTAACAAGCAGTCCAGGTGACCTTTATTCTACTGGCAAATAGGTAATCAACAAATGTTTGTTGAATGAATAGATGCACAATTGAACACATAAGCAAACCAAAATATAACTTCTTTGAGATTTAAGTCTGTCTCTTCTGAAAAAAAAAAGAAAAAGAAAAGAAGGAAAGAAAAGCTGAGGGAGCTTTCCCAGATTAAAGAGGCTAAAAATACTTACCAACCAAATGTGATAAATTTACTTTGAAGGGATCCCGTTTCAAAATTTTTAATTTTAAATATGTATGTCATATGTATGTGACATTTTTTGATAATTGGGGAAATCTGAATATAGATAGCATGTTACATGATATTAGAAAATTATTTTTAGGATTTTTTTTTAGTTTTCTTAAATATTATTGTAGTTACAAAGGAAAATGCCTTTATTCTTAGGGAATACATGCTGAAGTACTTAGGGATGAGGTACCATAATATCTACAACTTATTTTCAAGAAGTTCAGCCAAAAATGTGTGTGTGTGTGTGTGTGTGTAGAGAGAGAGAGAGAGGGAGGGAGAAACAGAAAGAGGAAGCAAAGGTGGCAAAATGTTAACAATTGTTGAATCTAGGTAGAGTATATTTGCATGTTCATTGCATATATTCTTTCACCTTTTCTGTATATTTGAACAATTTCTAAAAAGTACTTTAAAATACTGCATCTTCTGACTTGTGGGTGCTAACTCCTTCCTAGACTAACGCAGTGCTGAAATTATGCTATACATTCTCTAGACCAGGTGTTGCAAAGTGGCAACTACAGGTCCTATGTAGGCTGCATACATGTTTTTCCTTACCCCAAATAGAGTTTTTTTTTTAAATAGTTGCCAATATTTAAAATTTCAGTAATTTTTATCTTGATATATTATATAATAAAATATTTTACTATATAATAAAATATAAAACTGTATAATAGCAAACATGTATAGATGACTTTCTATGAGATAAGGACTGTTCTAAGAGTTTAGGGTACTGTATTTAACTCATTTGTTCTTCACTACAGCACTATGAGATAGGTACTATTATTATCCTCCCTTTACAGATGGGGAAACTGATGAACAAAGAGGTTAAGTAACTTTCCCAAAGTCTCACAGCTACTGACTTGTAGGGCCAGGGTGGAATTCCATGCTGTCTGCCTCCTAACCACTACACTCTACCAACACTCACGAAACTCTGCACCCCAGTTTCTCTGGGGAAATCAGAAAATCTGGCAACATATTCCTATATGGGACCACCTGTCCAGAGCCAAGAAGCTATGTTCACCTGAAAGCAGGAAGTCATCTCTTCTACTTGCCAGAGTCCTCATTTAGCCAGCCTTTGGGGCCCTAAGGGTTTGATCTCTGCTCCAGCCACAGCATAGTTGAATACTTCAGAATGAATGACCCATGATAGATATTTCACAGACGCATGTACACTGTTCCAGACTAAGCTGGATATCAGTCTGTCCTCTAAGTGGACATGAAGCCCCAGTGGGAGAGAAGGCTAAAAGGGTAACTTGGACCAGACATGTGTGTAGGGGAGGAGGGGTGGAATGTCAAGATAGTTTGTTGGTTGATAATAGAGAAAAGCTGCAAGAAGCATAAGTTACACATCCCATGGTTGGTTAAGATATCCCATGAGAGGACAGCGTGGACTAGCATGACCTGGGTTGGGATCTAGTTCCATTACTTAACTGCTGTATAACCTCAAACAAGCTATTAAACTTCTCCATTTTCCATTTCCTTGACAATAAAATGGAGGCAATGACACTTTCAGGGTAGTGGAAGGAATTAAATGAGAGAGCATGTGAAGTTTCTTTAGCCCCTGTTAATACAGATAACCAAAATACTTTTCTTAATAATCATTCATATTTATATTTTTATATTTTCTCCTAGAGTTACAAAGCAAGAAGAAATTAGGAAGCTATGGTAAGTACCAGGCGTTTATCGGATCTTCACCTTTCAGGGGTCCAGTTTTGGCTTTATTTAACCTGTAACCCAAGCAGTTGGCAGACTCGCGCTTGTAGTTTGATGATATTTATTGGCTTATTGCCAAACCAGAAATGTTAGAGAAGAAATTGACTCACAGTAGGGGGAAAGTGGAGAGCTGAGAGGGATTTGTGAGCAAAGATTTTTCGTAAAATTTTAAAAAGAAAAAGGAAAAATTATAGCAATAATCTAATTGACTAACAATTCCTTCATTCAGCAAATATGATTGAATACCTACAATAGTCCACCCAGTGATAAGTGGTAGGGATGCATGTGTGAACAAAACCAGACATGGTCCCTGTCCTCCCAGCTCACCACCTGATTAGATGAATGATAGTACTCTCATTCTGGAATGATATACTGATATTATGAAGAAAGTCTGTAGAGAATAATTAATAAAACAGCCTACTCTTACATTATAATAGCAAGTTAAAAAGCTGGATGACAAATTGTATTCATATTAAAAAATTATATCAACTGTGCAATATAAATTACCCATAATACACGACTCAAAAATAACAATTGTCAATACTGTACATCATTATATTTGACTTTGTTTTTTTCTATTCTAAACACATCTACTACATACATAGAAAAAACTATTGGAAAAGAAAGAAAAGAGTGTTGATAGTTGTTATTTCTGAGTTGTGGGATTATGAGTAATGTTTGCTCTTTTTCTCTATAAATTCCTATATTTTCAAGGTTCCTATAATAAGCATGTATAAATAGCAAATAAGTCAAAACACAGTCATAGGCAAACATAGAGCTTCTCTCCTAGAAGTCATTTGTTTCCTCTTTCCCCTTGTCCTTGGTGTCTCCAGGGCAGAGCACGCAGGCCTCCACCTGGGCAGCATGGGCATTGTGAGAGATGCTTCAACCGTCACTGTCACATTCCTGTGGAGCCCAATGTCTCCTGCCTGGTGATAAACTGCCACCTGTCCTGTGGCGCTACCTTCCACATGTGCAAAGAGGCAGAGCACGAGCTCCTCTGCCCTTTAGAGCAGGTTCCATGCCTCAACTCTGAATATGGCTGCCCCCTTTTCATGTCCCGCCACAAGCTGGCCAAGCACCTGCAGGTGTGCCCCGCCAGCGTGGTGTGCTGCTCCATGGAGTGGAACCGCTGGCCAAATGTGGACTCTGAAACAACCCTCCATGAGAACATCATGAAAGAGCCCCCCAGTGAGGAGTGTTTGGACAAAGCCCTGGCCCTCCAAGACCAGAAGGTCCTTTTCAGATCTTTGAAAATGGTAGAACTTTTCCCAGAAACTAGAGAGCCCACAGAAGAGAAACCTACTATGAATGGCGAAGCCAGCTGGGAGGAAATGGGAGGAGCAGTGGGTGGAGCAGACGCTGGTTTGATACCACATAGCTCTCTGTCAGCCATTAAGGAAGAAATCACAGAGCTAAGTCAAGAGGAACGCGAGGTGTTAGCCAAAACCAAAGAAGGAATGGACCTGGCCAAGTTTAGCCAGTGGGAAAATATTTTTAGCAAAGAGCATGCAGCATCTGCTTCAACGAACTCATCAGTGAGCTGTGAGAGCAAGAGCAGGAATGGCCCAGAGAAAAAGCAGATTTCCAACAGCAATAACATGGTAGGAGAGGGCACTGATGAAGGTAAAGAACCACAGGAAAATCAGAAGCAGCAGGATTTTCATGCAGCTGAGGAAACAACAGGGCTTGCCCCTTGGCAGGATGGTGTTCTGGAAAGATTAAAAACAGCTGTGGATGTAAAGGACTATAATATGTATCTGGTGCACAATGGGAGGATGCTTATCCACTTTGGTCAGATGCCTGCTTGTACACCTAAGGAGAGGGACTTTGTTTATGGCAACCTTGAGGCTCAGGAGGTGAAAACTGTTTACACCTTCAAAGTTCCTGTGAGCTACTGTGGGAAGAGGGCTCGCATTGGAGATGCCATGTTAAGTTGTAAGCCAGGTGAACATAAGGCAGTAGATACTTCAGATTTAGGGATCACTGTGGAGAACCTGCCCAAATCAGATCTCATCAAGACCACCCTCCTATGTGCTTTGGAAAGAGAACTCAAAGGTCACGTCATCTCTGAAGCCAGGAGCATTGATGGGTTGTTCATGGATTTTGCTACACAGACATACAATTTTGAGCTAGAACAGTTTTCCTCTGAGACAGTGCTGGCTGACTTAACCACTGCCAACCCAGAGGGTCTCCATGTGGCACTGCACAGTGAGTGTGTGACCAGGAGACACAACAAGAGCAGCTCTGCCTTCACTTTCACTTGCAACAAATTCTTCAGGAGGGATGAATTCCCCCTGCATTTCAAAAATGTCCACACAGACATTCAGTCTTGTCTCAATGGCTGGTTCCAGCATCGATGCCCGCTCGCCTATTTGGGATGTACATTTATTCAAAACCATTTCCGTCCCCCAGGGCAAAAGGCAAAATTGATCTATAGTCAGGAGTTAGAGACCTTTGCCATCAAGCCAGAGGTTGCTTCAGAGCTCACTGAGGGAAGGAAGAACAACCATCCTTCAGGCCATGGAGGAAAAAGCCAGAATTCTCTAACCAGTTTGCCCTTAGAGGTTTTGCAATACATTGCTGGGTTCTTGGACAGCATCAGCCTGTCACAACTCTCCCAGGTGTCAGTGCTGATGAGGAATGTCTGTGCCACTTTGTTACAAGAGAGAGGAATGGTACTCCTGCAATGGAAGAAGAGGTATTCCCATGGAGGCACCTCCTGGAGAGTCCACAGAGAGGCAAGTAAACACTCATTCATTTATTCATTAATTCAACAAAATTTATCCTAGGCACTGGGATCGTACTAGGTTATTGGGAATAAGATATAATTCCTGAGCTCAAGGAGGTCCATCTAGTAGGGAAGACAGACCTACAAACATATAAGTGGCAATGCGGATGGTAGTACCTGATAATCTCTATGTATGTGTCCTGGATATCTTCTGTTAGTTCACATGATCCATTCTCAAACCTTCTTCATCATGATCTATCCTCCAAGAGGCTGATCTCTACAGACTGTGTTAACCATTTCCCTTGCCCTCCAGCTTCCAGATGGGCTAACCCAATAGGAGTATATCAGCAGGAGACAGGAATGAGGGAGAAGAGTGAAGTTGACAATTCTATTCTTGCTTCCTCCCTGCATGCATTCTCCCTCCATGACACTTTGCACCGGCTATGCCCTTTCACTGAAAAGGGCTATATCAGTGGCTCCCTCCACACAATTACTCATCCTGGGTTCCAAGGCCCTCACTTCTTCCTCCCTTTCAGGCCTAGGGTGGTAACACTCTAGATTGTTACTAGCCCAGGTACTGCACTATATCTTGTGACTTTCCTACACCTTGCCCAAAATTTGTATATTTCTTTTTAAAATTCTCTTCATATTACCCAATTTGAGCATACCATCTGTTTCCTGCCTGGACTCTGACTGATACAACATGCCAACAAATTCCCCTTAGTCCCATATAAACTAATTTTTAAAAAAGTTTTTGCCTTTGTTAAAGGCATTTTGAAATTCTAAAATAAGTCGGTCTACTGATTTCCCCTGGTTCAAATGCCTATTAAATTTTTCGAAAAATTCTGCTGTATAAATCAAAGAATCTCTCCCTTTGGAAAAAAAAATGTATTCCTTCCCCCCACCAGTTTATACTTGCTGACTGTATTATAACTTCCATCACTCTGTATCATTCATAAGTGAAACTCCTCATTCATCACATCCAAGTTGCCCTTAGCATCCTTTCTCATGGTAAATATGTCGGTAATATGAACCACAAATGTGGGTGCCCATTTCGGTCAATAATTCCATAATCTCATGATTGAGTTTCTTCTCAATATGTGGGAATGGGCAAACTGGCATTAAAGAGTTAGAGTTGTTTAACATTTATTTTTATTGATTTTGTCTAAAACATCTTGTATATTTTCCATTATTTATTCCCTGAGCAGTCTTTTTCAAAAAATAATTGAGACTCTCCCTCATGTATCCATGTCTGCAACCTTGTGTTAAATAAATACTGACTGCCAATCAACCATGTGTTAGGTATAAACAGGAATGAGACTAAGACCCTGCCTCTTGGGAATTATATAGTCTAGAACTGCCTAATACCTCCTTTTGAAAATCAGATGCAAATAATTTAATTAACGTACTAGAAATCCCATTACTTTTGGCTTATGATTGTCTCCAATTCAATGATTGCTGACCACTCTTGATATCATTTGGGACAAACTAAATTCCTTGCAGAAGGAAGAATAAGAATTTACCTGGAACTAAAGAATACTCCTATTAAAATGGCATTTTAATGTAAAAAGGGAAATAGTTTTAAGATCCCAGGAAACACTTTTCTTACATTGGAATAATGACAAGAAACCAAGGGTAAAGTGGTCATATTAAAAGAGTATCAGGTTATGCCTACCTTGGTAGCCAGGTTTTAAAACTAGTGATTTTGCTACCACATCCTAGGTGGAAAGGCCAGAGAGTATTTGAGTACCAGACTCCTAGATTTCTCCTAATATTTCTGTTTTAGTAAGACTCTTATTGGTTAGGATGTTTTTAGTTTCAAGAAATTTTAAGTGGCATAAACAAAAGGGAATTTATTGATGGATATAACTAAAAAGTCCACAGGTGATGATTTCAGGTAAGGCTTAATCTAGAAAATGCCCCCAAATGATGATTTTCTTTCTAGTTCTTATCTCTACTTCCTTGATAGTGGCTCCTTTCTAAGATATAGTGTTCACTTGGTAGTCCCTGGTGGCTTCTAGCATCTCCTAAGACTGCAGCTTCCCAGTTCAAGCATAGAGGAAAAATGAGAATCTGCTTCTTGATATCTCAAAAAAAAGTTCTAGAGTAGAGTCTCTCTGATATTAATTGTCCAGATTTAACCATGTGTCTATTATAGAACTGGTGTGTGTGTGTTGTTGGTGGGGTTGTGGGGGGGATGTCAATATGCAGACTGGTATTAGCTATTCCAACACAACTGCATGACTGGCTGGGAAGGGGGAACTAGGAATTGCGTGCTGAAGAGGGAACTAACATAATGTCTGCAGCAGCCACTAAATACTCTCTGGAAGCTAAGAACAGGAAGAACAGAAAGGCATTTCCTTATATTGTTCAAAGAAAGCCAGCCTGAGTGTATTGCACCAGTGTTCACTTTTGAGTTTCTATCTTTCCCAACAGATCTGGCAATTCAGCAGCCTATTCTCCAAAATCAAGAGCTGGGAGTTTAATGAAGTCACCTCCATGTCTGAGCACTTGAAGTCCTGTCCTTTCAACATTGTAGAGCATAAGACTGACCCAATTCTTTTGACCAGCATGTGTCAGCCCCATGAGCAAGCCCAAGAGAGCTTAGTCACCACCTTTAGAGTCAGTCCACGAGGAAGACACATCAACTAAAGATACGAACGCCACCATTCTTGGATTCCCCGACAGAGTTACTAAAAGCAGGACAGAGTGTGGTTTTGAGGACTTCCCTCTATAAACTGCATATGTGCTTATCTGGGTGTATCGGAACATGCGATGTCCTTCAAAACCTGAGCAGTTGCACAAGGTCTAAGAATTTACTAAGCCCTGGCATGTACAATTGCTCTAATGCCATATTGATGATTTATTTCCTTTCCTTTCTTTTTCTAAAATAAATCAGTCTGAGGAGAAAATAGGTAACTTGAGGTCATTTGGAAGATGAACCCAAATCCATAGAAGATGAGAGAGCAATGAATTCCATAACTAGCATAGGCTTTTTAGTTTACGAGCATGTTTAAATTTGTGGGGCAGGAAATGCAGGGATGCAGATAGAGGTGCCTCCCAGGGTACCCACAGGGAAGGGCACTTAGTTTGAAGGTTCTGGAGCAGGAGTTGTCTTGACAGTTAAGTCCAGGGCTTTTTTTAGTTGCCCCATTGCCTCTAAGCTCAGATGATCCAAACACAGCCCAACAAAATAGAGACCTTGGCTGAGCGCAGCTGCCTCTGGGACACCACAAACCAAAGGACAAGAGGCAGAAATGAGGTCACAGAGTTTGTTGTATAGAATTTTGGCAACATATAGGACAACCTTGAAAAAATGAAGAAGGGTCCAAAGGAAACACTGTATTTATGGAGAAAATGAGGACAAAAGGCCTCACGCCTACATTTAAACATTTTAGCAATGACTTAAGAGTCAAGGTTCTTTTCTTCTGAAAATTATATTCTAGGTCAAGATTGGAGAGAGCATAGGTATAGCTCAGCACCAACTGGACTATCTTAAATGACCTCAAGACACTAACACCAACTTCAGTGCCATGCCAGAGTGCATAGAGTAGCCCAGAGACCACACATTTGGCAAAGTACAGACAAGGCCCACTTCAGGTGCTACTGCACCAATCACTAGCACCAGTCACTGGGTACCCCACTGGGGATATGGGAAGGAAGACATGTGAACATGTGGTTCCCTATAATTGCTCCTACCTACTGCTAGTCATGACTCCAGTCTGTCAAAAATGAGTGATACTGCTGGTTTTGGGTAACAGTGAATACTCATAAGAATAAAATTAAAATAAATAATAGAAACTGACAAACAGGGTTTCTGAGAACTGTTGACATTGTATACTGACTAATTCTTTGTCATAAGGGACTGTCCTCTGTGTTATAGGATATTTCAAAGCTTCCTTAGCTTCTATCCATAGATGCCAGTAGCAGCCCCACAGCTATAACAGCCAAAAATGTCTCCAAACACTGCTAAATATCTTCTGAGAGCAAAATTGCTCCTGGTTGAGAAACACTGCCCTAAAAGATGACATACAAGTGACAGTAAGCTAGGATAAGCTTTTTAGTACAGCAAAATATTTCACATAGTGATCTGCATTAGTTATTATTTCATCAGCTTTTCTTTATTTAGTAAATAGGATTTACACATGGTGACTTTAAGTTGGGAACCGGATGGGGCTGATTTGTTTGGTGTGGCTTCATGCTCTTGGGTCATGTGCAAAAACATCCTTTCAGCTTGCTCCAGGTGTAGCTGAAGCCAGGAAAGTTAAGCTATTTATCTTCTGTTTCCATCTCTCTCACCTTAATTGGTGCCATTTTTGCAGCAGCCCTAGCAGTCCAAACAAGTAAGAAAGAAGGATAAAGGAAGACAGGCATTGTGGGCAAGCAGAGAACAAAGAATTTAGCCAAAAACAACAACGAAGAATCTAGTCAATCTGGATGCTTGTTAATGCCTTGATCTCTCCCTGAACATGGTCCAGAGCTGGTGTTGATGAAATAGATTACACCTCTGAGAAGAGTCAAGAAGGCATTGGAGTAAGTCCCAGAAGTATGCTCATCTTTTCATTACAATGTGCCCCCTTGGTCCTATTAGGTAATGTACCTATTTTTCCTCATCCTGATTGTTCGGTTTATATTTCACATTTGTATATAAGGCACCCTTTTCTAAAAATATTACTAGGGTATGAGCTAAGATTTTATTCAGTGAAGATGAGTAACTGAAAACAACTAAACACTGCAGTGGGAAAAAAGAGAGAGTTCTCCGGGTACTAGTTCCATGTGTTTTGAATCTAGTCCTCTCCATATGGAGAAAGAAAGCTCCTAGAGTCCATTCTTATTTTACTAGAAAAAGAGAGAAAAGGGAGCCGCAGGCCAAGGGAGATGAAAATCAGGGGCTACTGTTATATGGATGAGAGGTATAGTGAAAGGAAAAGAGCAAAGGGAGTGGGTGGATGGGGCGAGGCCAGGGTTCAGGATGGCTGTCGGGAGAGGGCCACACCTCTCCGTGGGCTGCACACTCCCAGTTGCACTCTACTTGCCCAGTTGCTAGTTGCTGTCTTCAGAGAGGTATTGAACTGATCAACATCATCAAACACATTTTATAAGATACTTAATTGTATATGTTGCAGAAAAGCAGTGTACTCCAGTGTACTCACTGGTCTACACAGACAAGTACATTTTATGGTGAGTGGGCAGTTGGAGCAAAAGGGAAACCTTTTAGAGAGACTAGGTTAGACAGAAGATGATTTGGTTAGTAAAATAAGGTTATAGTGAGTAGCATGAATAGCAAGCATTATTTGATAGGAAAGACAGCTAGATATGACTCTGCTTCTTAGATTAAGAAGCAGATGGGGGGGGGCAGTGAAAAGGAATAGGAGCCTAGATAGAGATATGTATATGATCAGAGTCCTTGATGAGTATCAGCACCAAGATAGTCTGTCCAGAGTAGAAATCAGCCATACTTGGCAGTGAGGCAGAAAGGACCTTGTTGCTTTAATGGCATAGAGATCTGGAAAAGAAGTTTCTGTCTTAAAATAAAGGGAAAAGTGAAAAGTAAGGTGGAACTTGGAGATGTAACTGGAAAACCACTGTAAAATTCTGATCTATGTGTGATGTCAAATAAAATTGAAGTGAAGAATGAGATTGTGCATATCTATGATGACTTATCTCTGTATATTGGGGATCTCAAAGTCTCTATAAGCAGAAATAAAAGCTGCTTTTTACTCTGAAAGGTTAACTGGGTGAATCTTGTGAGGTCTAGAGGCAGATTTGTGATTCACTGGCATAGAAGTCATTGTGGAAATAAAGGAGTGTGTGTCTTGAAGAAAAGCCAAGGAACAAGCCTGAGGAACACAGTACCCTAGGCATGTGGGCAGCTCACAACTTTATGAAGCCCTGGGGCATCTATGGATCTCAGTCATTAATCCCAGCTCCTCGATCCTCCTGTCTTCTCCACTTGGAAGGCTGGACCCAACTTCAGATACTGGTTACAGCACAGACTTCTATGTTTTACCAACCACATTCCTAACACCAATCAAATCCCTGACTTTGATTTAGCTTTATTTTGATTTTGCCTAGGATCTCCTGTCTCTGGCCTTATGAACCTCAATGGCCTGGGCTAGTATAAACCCACCATGCCCTGGCCTCTCACTCTCCTTCAACCTCATATTTTCCTTGGTGATTCACTTTTTGCCCATCTCTGGCTGTCCAAATGTCTTCACCTTTTTTTCCTATCAGCCTTGGCCTTGGACCACACAGAAGGTTCATGTGCTTCTTCCATCTACCTTCTTATTTAGCCATCGATTTTAACCATCCAGCTACAAAGAAGCCTGGACTTCCTTAAGTAGAGGCCACTCTCTTTGACTAAATCTTTTTACCACCTCATCAGAGCCTGTGTTCCTTTAACTTTTTTTTTTTTCATTGCCAAATCTCTCTTTTCATCCCTTCCTAAACCCTAATTTGTGCTTCTCCCTCAAGAATTGTCATGTCCTAAAAGAGTATAGTCATTACTCCCGGGCAGAATATGGCTGGCCTCTCACAACTGCTGAAGCCAGTAGAAGTTGACACTACCTGGATACCTTACCACCATTCCTCAGGCTGATCTATTTTGAACTGGGTTTAAGTATAGCCTAAGGAAAAGGCCCAGCCCTTGAAATCTATAGCACAGGGGGATGGGCAGTGGTAGGAGAGAGTCTTCTGGATATGCCTGAAAGAGGGAAGAAGAATTGGAGCTATGAGCATCAGGGCTATTGAGGGATACACAAAAAGTACTATTTACCTCAGCTTAGTGGTGAAATGTAGTCCCACTTTATTTCCAATTTTAAGACTAAGCAGAGAAAAGATATCTCTGCAGAGAGTGAAAGCAGGCAAACAGCACAATCAGGTAAACCAGACAATCTAGGTATACCTTCCCAGGTAAGCAAACCAGGAAGCTCAAAGCTCAGAAAAACAGAAGGCAGAGCTTGAAGTGTTAGAGGGAGCATTCACGGGGAAGGAGGCAGGACCACAGGCTAGATGCCCATGAGCTCATACAGGATAGAGAGGACACTGAAGGAGAGCTCTTTCCTCATGCTGCCTCTGACCCAAGCCCTAATGTAGAGAGAGAGGGAAGTCTGTCTATAACCTCAGGCAACTCATGATATCCTATGACACTTGCAGCAGGATGGGGAGGGGGAGGAGGCAGAAACACTTTGGACATGGGAAGTCACAGTGCAGAATACAGTGAGAGCTTTTACTGAAGAAGGTTGACGTAGTTTGCAGGGAAGAGTCCAAAGTGGCCATGGCAACGTCCCCGCCACCAGCCCTCATCCACCATCTCAATGTCAGTGATGATGTCATCTGGATCAAAGGAAATCTCATCACTTCCTTCTGTAGAGGAAATTAATGGGCTATTAGGATAGTCAGACAGGAATACCCCTATCCCTTTGCCCACTCTAAATTCGAGGAAGGGAAATAGGCCTAGTTTTCTTGATGCCAAGTCTGGACCCTTCCCGGGCCCCAGAACCCATCCCCCTCTCTTGTATCAAGGACCTTCAGGCACCAAGCCCCTCAAACCACTCTCAACCTACCTCCTTGGTAATCGTACAAGGCTACAGCTGAGATCCCAGTCCCAGCTCCAGCTGGGCAGCCTGATGATCCTGCATTATAAGAAATACAATCATGAGGTCTCACCAACATGGAAAAGGAAAATGAGCAGGTTCTTTTGGGCCCTTCCTCTTACCCCCACCCCCTAGATCTGACCAAATTCAGGAGCCACTTCTCCCCTCACCACTCACCAGCCAGAGTGGAAGGAAAAGAGGGCTCCTCAGGCTCGAGCACATCCTCATAGTCTCCCTCTGGTTCATTATCTTGCTCATATCTGTCCATGTGCCCAACATCCTCATAGTCATTCTCTGGCTCAGGCTCAGGTTTAGGCTCAGGTTCAGGCGCTGCCTCATACACTGGCTCTTCTTCCAGCTGGAGGCCTTCCAGAGTCCTAGGGGGCAGAGCTGGAGGCTCTTCATCATCCTGAGAAAAGACAATGTGGAGCAGGGTGACTTGCACTCACCAGGAGCTGCCTCTCCAAAACTTCCCAATGGGGGACTGCTAAGACCCCATCCATAACCATCCTACCTCTTCTACCCTCCACCCTGCTTCCATCTAACAGCCTCTCCTAGGGAACACAGTCTTTCATCCATATTCATTCCCGAACTTTCTCCCATACCTACCAAGAGATGGTAAGAGGGGAATGTAAAAGGTATGGAGGAAAAGGAAGTAAAAAGCTAGTTGGATTCCTTGGAAGACCAAGAAAACAAAAGCACATTGTTGGGAATACCATAATTAGGATGACCAACCCTCTTATAGTCTGCCCAGGACTAGGTGGTTTCCCAGAATGCAGGACTTTCAGTGCTAAGACCAGGACAGTTCCAGACAAACCAAGAAGGTTTGTTGCACTCTATGGCCCATCTTCCTAGGACATGAAGGGATTGGGAAAGAACAGAGAATCTTAGGAGCTCTGCTTACCTCTTGGGGATTCTGCCTCGAGGGCAAGGAGGGTACTGGGTGTTCCCTGCTGGTTCTCAAAGGCTCAGGCTCTGATGATGGACAATTCCCTGCTGGAGGCCAGGCCTGTGGAGAATGAAACGTCTGTCCAGTAAGCAAGCAAGCCTCCATCTTCTTTCTTATAGAGACTTGGTACACTCCCTCCTACCTCTGCCAAACTAAATCAAACTCATCCCTCAAGATAGGCTCCAACCTGAAATGATGGCTCCTTCTTAGTTCCTGCAGCAATGACTGGCCGTACTGGCTGGTGACTTGTCTTCCATTACACTGTGTGAATCTTGGTTTCATTTATTCCCCCCAACATTCTGGTATATAGGAGGCCCAATTACACACTCCAACTGAAATCTTCCTGAAGACAGCGACAGCACTTATATAGACTTTGCTTAACACAGGGAAGCCTGTGCCTTATTTTCTACCAATGATTGGGACCCTTTAGGTTCCTGTCTGGGCAAGGAATCCTGGTTGTAGATCCCAGAGCACCAAGCACTCACCGCTGAGGAGATTTTCTTAGGCAGTGGGGCTGACACCACTGGCTCTTCTACAGTGGCTGCTGGTTGCTGAGCCTCATGGCTCATCTTTACCAGGGTCTTTCTCTCCTGTTGCTGCCTAGCCATCTGCTTTGCCTTCTCTTCTTCCTCCTGCTTCTTCTTTTCCTCAGCCATGGACTCAAATTTTGCCTTCAGCCCACGGGCACCACTAGAAGCTATAGACACAGGCAAGAAGAATTAGGATTCTCTGGGGAGGGGAGAGGGGGCTGGAGTGTGGCACTTAAAGGAAGAAGAGAAATTAGTTAAATATCCAAGAGAAGAGCAGTTGGAGATGGGACCCATGGAAGGGAAGATAAAGAGGTATTGATGGAGGAACAAGGGGTTTATAGGAGGGTGGTATAGCCTTCAATTTAGATTTCCATATAACCAGACCACGTGATCTCAGACTCTTGTCCTTTCAAAATCATAAGTTTTAGTCCTCTAACCCACATTTTTCCCTGTCCACATTCCTTAAATGTGTATGCCCTCGGGACCACCACCCAGTCTCTACCCCCCATCCTAAGCATGTATCCCTATGAATTCTTCCCAAATGTCTCCATATCTCTCCCTCCCTGGGTCCCCTGCTCACAGTTCCTTCCCCAATGTCATTCTGTCTCTCTACCCACTTAACCTAATTTTTCTAGGAGAGAATCTGGGATCATGAGGGTAGGGGGCAAGTCTACCTCAACTAATCTAGGTAGCTAAAAGCATGAAGGAGGTAGTCTGGGGAGAAGGAAGAATGAGAAGGAAGAGGCAGTTGTGGAGCGTAGGGATAGAGAATTGTTAATACTCACTAGCCTCTATGGGTGTCGTCTTCTTATAAGCTGTGGTTGGGGCTTCCATTTCATTGAAGCCAACAGCACTCTGCAGGAGAACAGTAGGTGTATGTGTGTGGGGGATGGGTGAGTAAGGGAGTGGTAGTGACTCAGAAAGCAGTATTGGGGATTGGGGCCCTGTAGGAGGTATCCCAACTGTTCAACAGTTTGACAGGGTATTCCAATGTTGTTTTGTGACAGAAAGACGGGTAAAGAAGTTCTAAACTGATGGACTCAGCTTCCCTTTTTGAAAGTGCAGTGTACCTAGACTCTCACATCTCCACATCCAGTTGCCTGGAATGCATCGGGGCCTCTGGGCAATGCATGAAGAGGAATTGGTATAGAGGAAGGTGGTGACATGGAGTGGGAAGAGACTAAAGATTGGAATAAACAGGGCCAACCAGTCAAGGAAATCTTAAATACCGCCTTTCCCTAGAGTTTTTGTGTCCGTCTCTCTGCCTCCCTTAAGTTTCCTCAGTTAAAGCTCAGGCTTTGGAAGACATGCCCATTAGATGCTGAGGGCAGTCCATGGGGAGTGCAGAACAGACAGCTTAGTGCATCTAGAGTTCCCTATTCTTTTTTTCAAATTTACCTCTCACTCTCCGTGCACTTCCAGTACAGTTTAGAAAACTATTCCCAAGACATTAGTATTCTGATACTTTACCTTATCCACTCGGTCCTTCTGGATTCCATACTGACCACCAAAGCCCTTGGCATAATCTGCAGGATGTAAAGTTCTGGGAGTCATAACAGGAGTTAAAATGCTGGAAATTGGCAGGAAGAGGGAGCAGTGGAAAGAAAAACCAGAAGACCGGAATGTGGAAAACAGAGAGATGGATGAGGAAATCAGAAGATAGAGAGAGGCATGGGTAGAAAGAGAGGAGAAAAGATGGCAGAAGGAAACTTGGGAGAGAATAAAGGAAATAAAGATGGGAAGAGGGAAACATAAAAAGAGAGAAGTGACAGAAAAGGAGAATATGTGAAGGAAGAAACAGGAAAAAATAAGGAGAGCCATCCAGCCATCCCTATATGTCCCAGGGAGAAAGAAGACCTCTCTGTCCTCTGTGAGGCAGAGGGGACTTTAAGACTCATAGCCAAATCACACTCTTGCCATCACTAGACTGTCTGTCTTCATCCCTGTCTCAATGACCCCTTCTCTCTTGCCTCTCTTTTCTGTCTTACTCTTAATCTTGTTTTCCCTTCCACCCTTTTTGTTCTCCCCCATCCACTCCCACACACATACACTTACTCTTTACCCTACAACCTCCACTGCACATCTGCCCTTCTGTATTCTGTGTCAGCTTCCAGAAAGGAAGGAAGGAGGGCTCTATGCTACTCTGTAACTTCCTTCCTCTCCAACCCCAACTCACCTCTCTGGGACTCGTGTTTCTCTGTCTCTCCTTTGTAGTCATATCCCAGAGCTGCCTTGTCCCATTTATCCTTCTCTATCCCATAACGACCGCCAAAGCCACGGGAATAATCTATGGTGGAAGGAGCAGTAATGAGAATCCAAAAAAAGCATATCCATATGAAATGTATGCCTTTCCCTGCTCCCATCTAAATAATTAGATATGTCAGCTAAAATATAACTTTTTAAAAAAAATAGTGCTCAAAAGAAAAGAAGAAAAAAAATTCCTGGCTCTAAAAACGAATAAATGAATCAAAACAGTAATTATGAGCTGATATGACAGAAAATCCAAGGGTGTTTTAAGTTTTGATTTTTGTTTCTAGGCTTAGGATCTAGGGTCCAGAGTTCTAATTTCTATATAAAAACAGGTGGCTGGGGAGCAGGAAATGAGTCTTATAAAAGAGTTCTAGAAAATTTCTGCTTACTTGTCCAGGGAAATGGTGAGGGATCTTATAGTTTGTTTAGCATTTGGTAGAGGAGAAATTTACCTATGAGACTTGGAAACTCCAGGCCTACACCCGAGTGTGTGGAATACAAATATCCAATTTCATACTACTTATATTATGTAGGAATTCTAAGATGAGAAATTAATTTAAATATCAATCTAGGAAAATATATACCACAAAAAAGAGTAAGCATCAGAAAGATGGCATGAATATGAGACAAAGTAGACCTCAGGACAAAATGCATTACAAGAGATACAAGAGACATTACACCATGATAAGAGAACAATTTATCATTCATCAGGAATATGTATGCCGGCATAAACCTATTAAAAGAATTAAAATTCATGAAGCAAAAAGTGAAAGAAGCAGAAAGACAAATTCATAATTATAGTTTAAAATTCTAACATCTTTTTCTTATTATTTGATAGAAAATATAGACAAAAGAATCTAAAATGATAGATGACTCAAACATTATCAACTAATAAAATCTAATTGATATTTATAGAACACTATACCCAAAAACTGCAGAACACATATTTTCTTTTTCATGCACATGAAACATTCACCAAGGTAAAATATATGCTGGTCTATACAGTAAGTTTTACTTTCAAAAGGCTGAAATATTAGATATAATATTCTCAGATCACAATAGAATTAAATTAGAAGTTAACAATAAAATAAATAGAAAATTCCTCCCAATACTTGAAAAGTAAATAATACATTTCTAAATAACCCATGGGGCAAAGAAGAAATCATAAAGAAAATGTGAAAATATTTTAAACTGAATAAAAATTAAAATACACATGACATTGTGGGATGTAGCAAAACAGTGTTTAAAGGGGAATATGTAGTTTTAAGTGCCCAGGAAATAAAGGTTTAAAATCAATTATCTAAGTTTCTACCACAAGAAGCTAGAAAAAGAACAAATAAAATTTATATTAAAATGAAGGAAAAATAACAAAGAGAAGAAACAAGTAAACTATAGAGAAAATGAGTAAAGTCAAAAGCCAGTTTTTTGGAAATAATAAAATTGACAAACTTCTAGAAAGAATGATTGTTTAGAAAGAGAAAAAAGCACAGATTAAAAACAGCAGAAGTAAAAATGAGTATACCTTACAGAGGTTAAAAAATATTAAGGAATATTATAAATGAATTTATGCCAACAAATTTGACGACATAGATAAGATGGAAAAAATCCCTGAAAATACAACATATCATACTGACTCAAAAACACTGAAAGATTAAATAGACCTCTCTATTTAAAAATTGAATTCGTAAGAGAAAAAGAAAAAAAGCTTTATTACAATTAAGACTGCTAAACCTCAAAAGAAGGAAAGGCAAAATTTCTCTCTCTGGGAAACTTACTCAGCTCAGGGCACATAAAACTCCCATAATACAAATATCCCTCTCTACCACTAAAATAAATTCACAAACAAAAATTAAAACTACCAAAGAAATAACCATGTAGAAAGCAAATTAATCAAACAGAATTGGCACCCCCAAGAACTGAAAATAATATAACGACATGAAAGTAAAAGACAATATTTTTAAAACCATTGAAGAACTTAAAGGAGGTGAAAAACACAACGAAAACAACAGGACATTATGGTAAAAGAATAAGCGAATTTGCAGTAGTACCATAGGGAGCTTCCAGAAATAAAAATATCTGAAAGTTTTTTTATTTTAATATACAGCTTAAACAATAATTAAATACAGCTGAAAGGAAAATTAGTGAATTTAACATAGATCCAAAGGAGTTATTCAGATAAAGAGATGAGATTAGAGAAGCTAAATTAAGAGACATCAAGAACATAACTTATCAAAATTTTGGCATGCAGTAAAAGCAGTGCTTAGGGAAATTTATAACACTGAATACATATATCAGAAAAGAAAAAAAATAAAGAGTAAGAATCAATAATCTAAGTTTCTGCCTTAGGAAACTAGAAAAAAAAAAAAGAGCAAATTAAATCCAAAGTAAGTAGAAGAAAAGAAATAAGAATTAGAGCAGAAAACAATAAAATTGGAAATGGCAAATCAATAGAGAAAATAAATGAAACTAAAAGCTGGTTCTTTGAAAAGTCAATAAAATCAATAAGCCTCTAGCCA
>NW_011888782.1:24958687-24959062 GCF_000151845.1 Pteropus vampyrus | reverse complement strand
AAAAAAAAAAAGAGCAAATTAAATCCAAAGTAAGTAGAAGAAAAGAAATAAGAATTAGAGCAGAAAACAATAAAATTGGAAATGGCAAATCAATAGAGAAAATAAATGAAACTAAAAGCTGGTTCTTTGAAAAGTCAATAAAATCAATAAGCCTCTAGCCAAGATAAGAAAAACTAAAAGAGAGAACACAAATTAATAATATCATAAATGGGATCTGGAAAAAAAAAATGGCATAGATGATAGAAGCTTTGTTCCCTCCTGCAGCCAAATCAATGTTATGACAGAAACTCAAAGCAAACAACAAGGAAAGTCACCTGGGATCTAGATGAACAAAAGCACTACAACTAGGGAGAGAAATAATTAATCAACTTGAAA
>NW_011888782.1:24958166-24958637 GCF_000151845.1 Pteropus vampyrus | reverse complement strand
ACAGAAACTCAAAGCAAACAACAAGGAAAGTCACCTGGGATCTAGATGAACAAAAGCACTACAACTAGGGAGAGAAATAATTAATCAACTTGAAATGTTAGAAGGTAGGAGGAGGCGAACACGGGAGGCTGCCTGGTCTGGCAGCCAGCTGCTGCAAGCACCTCTTAAAGGGGCCTTGTCTGCAAGTGGACTTTCACGGTGATGGACCTGCTTGGTCTGAGCACTAGCATCAGGTAGGCTGCTGGGGGTGGCACCAGGGACTTAAAGGGGCACACTGAGTTGTCAGAGGGAGGGATGGAGGCAAGACTTTCTCCCAGGCAGAAGTGCTAGTGGTACCTATTGTTCCTCTGTTGAGCCCTCCCGCTCCCAGTGTGCCGATTTAACATCGCCATAGCTGAGACGTCATCAAACTGGATAACAGAGGTTGCTTTGCTCAGAAGATTCCCTGAAACTCCACCTCCCCCAACTCAC
>NW_011888782.1:24956075-24958116 GCF_000151845.1 Pteropus vampyrus | reverse complement strand
GATTTAACATCGCCATAGCTGAGACGTCATCAAACTGGATAACAGAGGTTGCTTTGCTCAGAAGATTCCCTGAAACTCCACCTCCCCCAACTCACGGCCCCACCCATGCCACACCTAGGTATATCCTCAGCGAATCAGGTATTCCTTGCTGAGCAGCGCCTAGACTCACACTGGAGGCAGCTAGCCTCGGTTTCGGTTGTGGTTTCTTGAGGCAAATATAAGCACAGCATCTGTAGGTTGCTTGCTGAATCTTAACAGGTGGCCCTGGAGGGGTACAGGCGAGGGCTAAACTTGGCCTGCTGCTGAACCCCTCTCAGCACTGTGCCACTGAACACCTACTACACAAGGCCACACTAATAAGATTGGGAGACTTAGGGGCTTTGCTCAGTACTTAGAAAAGACACAGAAAGGCAGCCAAAATGAAAAGAAAAGGAGCAGAAACCATATGAGAGAATGGAACAGAGATCCAGAAATAATGAAATCGAGCAATCTAACAGATGCAGAGTTCAAAACACTGGTTATAAAGATGCTCAATGAATGAACTTAGGGAAAGTTTAGGTGAATTAAGCGAGAACTTTAACAAAGAGATTTTAAAAAACATAAAAATGAAGATGGAAATTATAAAAGAGAACCAATCAGAAATGAAGAACACATTATCTGAGATGAAGAGTATATTAGATGGAATTAACAGAGTAGATAAAGAAGATGATTGAACCACCAATATAGAGGATCAGGAAGCCAAGGACACTCAATCAGAATGGCAAGAAAAAAGAAGCCAAGACTACAATGATAATTTAAGGAGCCTATGGGACACTATTAAACATAAAAATATCCGTGTCATAGGGATACCTGAAGGAAAACAAGGTGTTGAAGAGCTATTTGAAGAAATGATGTTGGATAACTTCCCTTACCTGGTGAAATAGACAGAGAGTCCCCCAAAACAGGAACCCAAAGAGGCTCACACCAAGACACCAAGCTCAGAGAGTCCCCCAAAACAGGAACCCAAAGAGGCTCACACCAAAACACGTCATAATTAAAATGCCAAAGATTAAATATAAAGAAAGAATCTTAAAAGCAGCAAGAGAAAAGCAGTTAATTACCTACAAGGCAGCACCCGTAAGACTGGCAGCTGATTTCTCAAAAGAAATTATGCAGGACAGAAGAGCTTGGCAAAAATATTCGATATGATGAAAACCCAGGATCTACAACCAAAAATACTTTATCCAGCAAAGTTATCATTTAGAGTTGAAGGACAGATAAAGAGCTTCCCAGACACAAATAAGCTAAAGGAATTTATCAACATCAAGCCTGTATTACAGAAAATGTTGGAGGGACTTCTTTAAAAAGAAAAAATGTGTATCAAAAACAGGGATAAAGAATGGTAATACCTACATTCCTATCAACAAGTACCTCAAATGGAAAAGAATTAAGTGCTCCAACCAAAAGACAGAGTGGCTGAATGGATAAGAAAAAAGACACCTACATATGCTGCATAGAAGAGACTCACTTCAGATTAAAAGACACACACAGACTAAAAGGAAGGGGATGAAAAAAGATATTGCTTTGATGGACCTAGAGGGTATTGCGCTGAATGAAATGGGTCGGACAGAGAAAGACAAATACCACATGGTTTCACGTACGTGTGGAATCTAAAGAACAAAACAAACAATAACAACAAAAGCAAAAATAAACTCATAGATACAGAGAATATTGTGAGGGCTACCAGATGGGAGGGGAGTTTGCGGGGGACGGCGAAAAATAGGATTAGGAGGTACAAATGGATAGTTATAGAACAGACATGGAGATGTAGAGTGTAGCATGGGGAAGATAGTTAATAATGTTGTAATAAATATGTAAGGGGAAAGAGGGGTACTAAATTTAGTGGTGTGATTGCTTTGTGAATTATGTGGATCTCTGATCACTATGCTGTACAATGAAACTGGTATATTACTGTATGCCAACTATAATTGAAAAAAAACTTCATTGAATTGTACAATGTAAATGAGCAACTAATTGTCTATTATATTTCAATAAAGCTGGG
>NW_011888782.1:24953193-24956025 GCF_000151845.1 Pteropus vampyrus | reverse complement strand
GGTGTGATTGCTTTGTGAATTATGTGGATCTCTGATCACTATGCTGTACAATGAAACTGGTATATTACTGTATGCCAACTATAATTGAAAAAAAACTTCATTGAATTGTACAATGTAAATGAGCAACTAATTGTCTATTATATTTCAATAAAGCTGGGTAAAATATCATAAATGAAAGAGAGGACATTACTACAGACCTTATGGAAATTTAAAAGATAATATGAGAATACTATGAACAACTCCAGGCCAACAAATGAAATGAACCAATTCCTTGAAAGACACAATCTGCCAAAAGTCACACAAGAATAAATGATTTGAATAGGCCTATATCCTATATCTATTAAAGAAATTGAATCAATAATTAATAATCTTTCAAAACTAAGTATTAGGTTCATTGGTGAATTCCACCAAAACTTTACGGAAAAAATTATGCTAACTTTCTACAATCTCCTTCAGAGGATAAAAGCAGAGGGAATACTTTCCAACTCACTATATGAGATCAGCATTACTCTAACACCAAAACCAGACAAACACATAACAAAGAAAAAAACTACAGACCAATATCTCTCATAAACATAGATTCAAAAATCCTCAAGAACCTACCTCAAAGGGTTGTTATGAGTATTAAATTAGTTAATTTTCACAAAGCAAAAAAAAAAAATCCTCAAGAAAATATTAGCAAATTGAATTCAACAACATACAAAAAAATTATACACTAGGACCAAGTAGGATTTATCTAAAGTATGCAAGGCTGGTTCAACACTTGAAAATCAATTAATATAATCCATCACATCATAAGGCTAAAAAAGAAAAAATATCACATGTTCATATTGATATATACAGGAAAAGCATTTGACAAAATTCAACAGCTGTTCATAATAAAAACTGAGTAAATTAGGACTAAAGGGGAACTTTCTCAACTTGGTAAAAATGATCTACAAAACTCTACAGGTAATATACTTAACGGTAAGAAATTTGAAGCTTTTTCACTAAGATCTGGTACAAGGCAAAGATGTCCCCATAAACATACTCAATTAATTTTTAGCAAAAGACCAAAGGCAATAAAATGGAGAGAAGATAGTCTTGGCACTGGAACCACTGGACATCCGTATGCAAAAAAAAAAAAAATGAATCTAGATACAGATACTATGCCCTTCATAAAAATTAACTCAAAACAGATCATAGACACGACTGTAAAATGCAAAACTATAAAACTCCTAGAAAATAACATAGGAGAAAACCTAGATGACCTTAGGTATCATGGTGCTTTTTTAGGTACAACACCAAAGACACAATCCATGAAAGAAATAATTGATAAGATGGATGTTATTAAAATTAAAACTTCTGCTCTGTATAAGACAATGTCAAAGAAATGAGAAAACAAGCAAAAGACACATCTGATAAAGAATTGTTATCCAAAATATACAAAGAACTCTTAAATCTCAACAATAAGAAAACAAACAACCCAACTAAAAAATGGGCCAAAGATCTTAACCGATAACTCACCAAAGAAGATATATAAATGGCAAATACACCTATGAAAAGATGCTCTTCATTATATGTCATCAAAGAGATGTAAGGTAAATTGAGATATCACTGTATAGCTAGCTATCTCAATGGTTAAAATCCAGATCATTCACAATACCAAACGTCAGTGAGGATGTGGAGCAACAGGAACTCTTATACACTGCTGGTGGGAATGAAAAATGGTACAGCCACTTTAGAAGACAGTTCGGCAGTTTCTTGCACAACCGAACATATTCTTACCATAAGATCCAACAGTCACACTCTCTGATATTTATCCAAAGGAGCTGAAAACACATTCATGTAAAAACCTGCACATAAGTGTTTATAACAGTTTTATTCATAATTGCCCAAACTTGGAAGCAACCAAGATTCCTTCAGTGGGTAAGTGGATAAATAAACTGTGATACAGTTTGTGCTATAGATGCAGACAATGTAAAATTCAGTGCTAAAAAGAAATTAACTGTCAAGCCATGAAAAAGACATGAAGGAAACTTAAATGTATATTACTAAGTGAAAGAAGCCAATCTGAAAAGGCTACATACTGTATGATTCCAACTATATGACATTCTGGAAAAGGCAAAACTATGGAGACAGTTAAAAGGTCAGTGGCTTCCAGAGGTTGTCACTTTCTGAGATATGTGTTTCTCTACTTCTCCTTTGTAATCAAAACCAACTGCTAAGTACAAAGAAAAGGGGTTGGGGGTGAAGGATGGATGAATAAGCAGAGCAGAGGATTTTCAGGACAGTGAAAACATTTTGTATGATATCATAATGTTGGATGTATGTCACTATACATTAGTCCAAATCCACAAACTGCACAATACCAAGAGTGAACCCTAAGATAAACTATGGACTTTGGGTGCTTATGATGTGTCCATGTAGATTCATTCTTGGTAAAAAAAAAAAAAATGTACCATTCTGGTCAGTGATATTAATAACAGGGAAGGCTGTACATGTATGGCGTGGGAGTGTATGTTAAATCTCTACCTTCCTCTCAATTTTATTGTAAACCTAAAACTACTCTAAAAAAACTATCTTAAAAGAGAAAGATATCAAGAAAAGAGTGAAAAGTTCGAATCCACATCTAATATGAGTTCCAGAAGAAAGAATAAAAGGGGAGAGGAAACTCACTGTCCAAAGGGAAAATGCCTGAGAACTTTCCGTAATAAAAGTCACTTCTAAGGTTGAAGAGGACTGACAAGTCTCATGTAGAATAATAAAAATAGATCTAACACTTAGACACATTCTGATGATATTTCAGACTATCAGAGACAAGAAGAAAACATTTCATGAAAAAACAAGACA
>NW_011888782.1:24943964-24953143 GCF_000151845.1 Pteropus vampyrus | reverse complement strand
ACAGGAAAAGCATTTGACAAAATTCAACAGCTGTTCATAATAAAAACTGAGTAAATTAGGACTAAAGGGGAACTTTCTCAACTTGGTAAAAATGATCTACAAAACTCTACAGGTAATATACTTAACGGTAAGAAATTTGAAGCTTTTTCACTAAGATCTGGTACAAGGCAAAGATGTCCCCATAAACATACTCAATTAATTTTTAGCAAAAGACCAAAGGCAATAAAATGGAGAGAAGATAGTCTTGGCACTGGAACCACTGGACATCCGTATGCAAAAAAAAAAAAAATGAATCTAGATACAGATACTATGCCCTTCATAAAAATTAACTCAAAACAGATCATAGACACGACTGTAAAATGCAAAACTATAAAACTCCTAGAAAATAACATAGGAGAAAACCTAGATGACCTTAGGTATCATGGTGCTTTTTTAGGTACAACACCAAAGACACAATCCATGAAAGAAATAATTGATAAGATGGATGTTATTAAAATTAAAACTTCTGCTCTGTATAAGACAATGTCAAAGAAATGAGAAAACAAGCAAAAGACACATCTGATAAAGAATTGTTATCCAAAATATACAAAGAACTCTTAAATCTCAACAATAAGAAAACAAACAACCCAACTAAAAAATGGGCCAAAGATCTTAACCGATAACTCACCAAAGAAGATATATAAATGGCAAATACACCTATGAAAAGATGCTCTTCATTATATGTCATCAAAGAGATGTAAGGTAAATTGAGATATCACTGTATAGCTAGCTATCTCAATGGTTAAAATCCAGATCATTCACAATACCAAACGTCAGTGAGGATGTGGAGCAACAGGAACTCTTATACACTGCTGGTGGGAATGAAAAATGGTACAGCCACTTTAGAAGACAGTTCGGCAGTTTCTTGCACAACCGAACATATTCTTACCATAAGATCCAACAGTCACACTCTCTGATATTTATCCAAAGGAGCTGAAAACACATTCATGTAAAAACCTGCACATAAGTGTTTATAACAGTTTTATTCATAATTGCCCAAACTTGGAAGCAACCAAGATTCCTTCAGTGGGTAAGTGGATAAATAAACTGTGATACAGTTTGTGCTATAGATGCAGACAATGTAAAATTCAGTGCTAAAAAGAAATTAACTGTCAAGCCATGAAAAAGACATGAAGGAAACTTAAATGTATATTACTAAGTGAAAGAAGCCAATCTGAAAAGGCTACATACTGTATGATTCCAACTATATGACATTCTGGAAAAGGCAAAACTATGGAGACAGTTAAAAGGTCAGTGGCTTCCAGAGGTTGTCACTTTCTGAGATATGTGTTTCTCTACTTCTCCTTTGTAATCAAAACCAACTGCTAAGTACAAAGAAAAGGGGTTGGGGGTGAAGGATGGATGAATAAGCAGAGCAGAGGATTTTCAGGACAGTGAAAACATTTTGTATGATATCATAATGTTGGATGTATGTCACTATACATTAGTCCAAATCCACAAACTGCACAATACCAAGAGTGAACCCTAAGATAAACTATGGACTTTGGGTGCTTATGATGTGTCCATGTAGATTCATTCTTGGTAAAAAAAAAAAAAATGTACCATTCTGGTCAGTGATATTAATAACAGGGAAGGCTGTACATGTATGGCGTGGAAGTGTATGTTAAATCTCTACCTTCCTCTCAATTTTATTGTAAACCTAAAACTACTCTAAAAAAACTATCTTAAAAGAGAAAAATATCAAGAAAAGAGTGAAAAGTTCGAATCCACATCTAATATGAGTTCCAGAAGAAAGAATAAAAGGGGAGAGGAAACTCACTGTCCAAAGGGAAAATGCCTGAGAACTTTCCGTAATAAAAGTCACTTCTAAGGTTGAAGAGGACTGACAAGTCTCATGTAGAATAATAAAAATAGATCTAACACTTAGACACATTCTGATGATATTTCAGACTATCAGAGACAAGAAGAAAACATTTCATGAAAAAACAAGACAGAGAGATTAGACATATTATCTACAAAGGAATGATGATGAAACAAGAGAGATACCAGAGACAATGAAGTAATATCTTCAAAGTGATAAATGAAAAATAACAATGAAGAGTGGAAGAACATATAGATGCTTTTTAGACAAAGTGTGGGCGTTCTTTCATAGATTCTCACTGAAAGAATTATCAAAGAATATACTTTAGCAAGAAGAAAATAGAAGAAGCAAGGAGGAAACAGAAGAAAGGAGAAAACAATGAAATACAATGATGACCTAGAAAGTTAGCAAATATGTTGGTCAATTTACTATGTAATAATAATGATTAAATTCTGTGGGGTTTATAAACACATAGAGCCAATACAAAGAATATAAAATATAGAATGTTGAAGGAATGTAATTAAATTATTCTATATTTCCTGTATTACTCATGAAGAAATAATGATTAATTTTGAATTTAAGTAAAAGAGGCATATTAAAACTTAAGGATAACTTCCTAAAAATAAAGGAGTAGAGTATCTTATTTTTAATTCATTAGAGGTAAAGGGGGACTACAGAAAACTTGATCAATCTTACAGAAAGTGATAAAGGAGAAAGGAAGAAGCAAGTACATGTTTGGATTTAAAAATAAGTAAAATAGTGGAGAATTGGATCATGGAACTACAGGGAACTGATAACAGCTTTTGGGAGGTGAAGTCTGAGCAGAATAGCAAGGCAGTCAGGTTGCTAAGGATGAATGAAGTGCAGGGTACTCGCCTTTCTGAGATGTGTGTTTCTCCACTTCTCCTTTGTAATCAAAGCCAACTGCTGACTACAAAAAAAAAAAAAAAAAAGGAGAGAGAATTGGTTAGAGTAGAGCTGACTGGTTTTCCTCTCTCTCAGTTACTGTTACTCCCAGCTCAGCCCAGAGGTTTGTTTATAGGGGCTCAGGACTGAGTATAGGGGTCTAATGTAGAAACAGATAGTACCCTGACAGGCTGGTATAGAGGCAATGGCTCTGGACATAGATATCTCTAGATTCAAACTCTACCTTCCTTCCTTATAATTCTTTAACTTTAGGCATGTCTTTTAATACTTGGGCCTCAGGCTCATTAAATATAAAATTAAAATAGGTATAACTGCCTTATTAACCTTAACTGTAAATGAGAGAAATGATCCTTCTTCATTTGGGATATTCTGAGAACTAAATGGGAGCAAAGTATATAAAGTGTTTGCATTGGGTCACTCAATAAATTAATGCTTTTCTTCCTCTCATGAAACTAAAATGAGATAATAGCTAGAAAAGTACCTTGTAAACTATAAAGCACTACGCGCATGTAAGAAATAGCATCCTATTCCTAATCGATTATACTGTGCTCTTCTCTTCCCTTACACAGCAGCAGAAACTCAGAGATGTAGATTTTGGTGGGATGAGAGGCAACCAGACAAGTTTGGATCCTAGCTGCTCCAGGACTGGATATATTGTCCAATGTTTAACATCACCGTGTAACTACATCCCCACCTGACTCAGTAACGATGGGTCTCTACGTAAGTCTAGATTTTGCATAGTATTAGTATATATTGTTATTTGGCATATATGACACACGGATTGTTTAGGTGATTCAATGTGTAGCTCTGTAGGAAGAAGATTAAAGAAAAAAACATTAAACAATAGGCAAAGGCAAGAGGGGGGCCAAGATGTAAGGGAAATTCCATCCTGATTAGAGAAGACCATAACATGCTCCATACTCCATTACTACCTTAAAAAATTACCCTCTGCATTTTTCCTTTCCCTTTTGGAATGTTTTTAACTTTCCTGTTTTTTCCCCCTACAAAGCTAAAACAAAGGCTTTGCTCATCAATAACATCTAACACTCAGCTTTAAGGATTAAGGCCCACCTAATCGACAACTGAAGGTTTAAAAAAAAAAATCTCAACTAGCTGTGAAGGAGATGTTCTCTCTGAGTGCAGCTGCAGGGGAAGAGACACTATTCTGCACCATAAAAAGAGAGATCAAAGGATCTGATCTAAGGTGTGACACAAAGAATATCAATGAGTTATCAATTGTACTCTCCTGATCACTCTGATCTGTAACCATACTATCCTTTTTTCCTCTCTCTTTAAAACTTTTTTTTTTTCTTTTTATACAAAAGAGTCTTTAAAATACCTGGACTTCAGGGTGCTAAATCCTATGAAAAGTAACCTTCACTTTCTAAAACCATTGTAATCCTAATTAGCTGTTTTACTTGATAATTGGCTGCCATGGTAATCACATTTAAGCTGACATCTCTATTTTCATGAAAGGCATAAATACTTAAAAGGTTTTGATGTTTGACCAAAAGAGGAGCTTGGCATTTCCCCTCTTCTTTCTTTATTGTATAGGTATAACAAAAACCAATGGTTTGAGCAATTTCTCATACAAACAGTTTGAGAGTCTTTGTCTCATTTAAATTAATGACTTTCAGCTCAGCATGTGGCTTCCAATAGTAGCACCAAGGAACTTGCTGATGGAGGTCATAAGAGCTATCCTCATGACGGACCCTCCTTGAGTCCACTGCCTTCTCTCTCCACAAAAGGAGCATAGACTCACATTCAAGGGATAGTGTTGGTAAGTCCCGCATGATTTGAGTTGAGTGGCGTGGGTAGAGTGTTGTCACTTACCTTGTCTGCCCTGTCCTTCTCAACTCCGTATTTGCCCCCAAAGCCTCTGGCAGCATCAGTCTGAGAAGAGTGCTTCTCCACTTCAGCAACGTACTCATGACCCAGAGCACTCTGAGAAAAATCAAAGATGAATGAGTGACAAGACAAAAATGACCATGAAGAAGTAAAATGATACAGAGATGGAATGTAAGACTACAAGAAATTCTCTTTTAGGTCAGAATAATAGCCTCTGACAGTAATGCCAAGGAATACATGAAGGGAGAGCAAGGTGACTTTTCCTGGAGACTTGCACATCCTGATTCTTCTTTAATACCATTTGGAACCCATCATTCGGGAAACTCCCCTAGGATAGGCTGGGAACTAGTAGGATAGAGACTAGGAAGACAGAGCAGTGATTAAACCAGAAATGAAAAGAGAGCTAAAATAAGGGCTTTGTGCATCAAAATAGGAGCGAGTTTAGTTATTGGAGGGAGAACAAAGGGGACTGACTGGACAACATAGCTGGGATTGAATATTTCACAAAAACGGCTAGGTGTTTTGCTCTGGATCTTTGCTTCTGTATGACTGTTAAAGTTCAGAAGTGCCGCCTTAGTCCTGATATTTAACAGTGACTGTCCCTTTATACTAAAGGGGGTTGATAGACAATACTGTGAGTAGTCCAAGACAGCATATGACTTATATCATTTCTATTCTCCTCCAATTTTAACTCCACCTACTGTTTTATTTTCTATTTGGTTTTAAAAGGTATGTCTCTTCTAATATTTAGATATGGATATTTTAATAATTTGGGAATTGAGTAATACTTCAAGCCAAATAATAATGCCTTGCAGAGTCTCAACTAAGAAGAAATTAAAAATTTCTTCTCTTTCTTCCTATATTTCCAATCTCATGCTGGAATAAACATCAATACAGGGATTGATGTGAAACATTGTCCTATTTAAGCTCCTGGGAACTGGTGTTGCAGTATTTTGAGGTTTGTGTAGGTCAACTTTGCTTGTTGAATTTAAGAATGAATGACTGTTTATTAGTTTCACCTTATTCCAAGGAATTTTGGGAGAGAATACAATGCCTACAATGCACTTTATCCAATGACCAAACAAAACACTTCTTAAGAATGAACTAAAGACTTCCATTGGATATTTTTTCTCCTTGAAGGTAAAACCTTTTTTCTTATAGGAATTTATCTCTGTCTTTGAGGTTAGGAAAGTCAATGGAAAAAATAACTCAATATACAAGTATTCTTTTATCATACTGTTATAATATCTAATGAATAAAGGAAAAACAATATTCATATGTGAGGGCTTCTAATGGATAAGTGCACATCAATATTTTCCACACCTTTGTGCACGTCATATAAATAATGCATAACATATATACAAAAAAAACACTAAACATACAGTAAAGAAAATAAAAGAAGTAACATAGACATAGCACACAAACGTTTTAAAACATATTTTCCCTTCTCTACTTGTGTTCCTTGTCTCTTCAGTCTAGGAATTACAATGTGACTGGGCCTACATGAGGCCAATCCTTCTCAATTCTTGGCTCCTATTTTCTGCCATCTATATTTTATGTGTTGATATTGGGGGTGGAAATACAAATAATATGTGGACATTCTATTTTAAAGCCCAGATGAATACTGTACTTTAAACCATAAAACCAACAAATGAATCAATTTATTTTTAAAGCAAATGTCTCCTTTTCAACTCACCTTGTCCATTCTGTCTCTTTCCACCCCAAACCGACCTCCGTAGCCATGGGATGCTTTGGGCCCAGATTCCATCTCCTTTTTCTTAAGAATATCATGCTCCTCTGACACTTTGTTCCTTAGCTGATGAATGCTGAAAGTAACCACATGTTAGAGACTCATCTAACACAAGAAGTCAATGAACCCTCCTTCCCCAAAAAATGGGAATCTAGAGGTGTATTCTGTTTATTTCTAGCAATAGCCTGAGCCCCCAAAGTATACCAACTCTGGATCTGGTAGTAGGAGATTAGTGTGGCCTGCATACCATGGCCTGATTTACACTTTTCATAGTGAATAGTATTTCTTCTAGTCTATTATTTTGCTCACTAAATAACGTGTTGATATTTATTCCCATTTTTCATGTTCTTAAATATTAGAGGATAATGATACCTACATTCTAGTATCTAAGAAGTTATTTTCCTCTCTGAATGGATTTGCTTTCTAGCAATTAGGTCTTCCATCTTAAAAAGCAAAGAATATTCCTACACCCTTTTACCCACACATCCTAGCCCCGTGAGTCTACCTTAAGGAAATAATTTTAAATATGGAAAAGCTTAATGTCTAATGATATTCACTGAAACATTGCACATAGTGATAGCAAGAACCAAGAAACAATTTATATGGCCAATAACTGGGTAATAGTTAAGTAAATCATAACATTACCTCTTAATGGCATACTAGGAAGACATTAAAAACGATGGTTATAAAAAATGCAACATTGAGAAATTTATCTACATATTAAGTATTTTGTGTATTGTCTTGTCATAAATGAACGCTTTCAAAGTGTTGCAACAATTAGTGATAAGAATGAATTCTTAGAAACATTTGGGCAAGAGAACCTTAAATTAAAAATCTGACTTCTTACAGCAAGAAATGGAGTTTAAGGGATTGAGATAGTGATGTTACCAGAAATTCACTAGCTCAGGAAAATCAGATACATTGGTTACAGGTAGAATGGCTATCTCACAGCAGAAATTCTCCTTTTTCATGGAAGAATAGATCCATCTGGTGGCCTTGTAGTATAAGCCCACTAAAGGTCTTTTTAAAAAGCCTTCTCAGGTTTAGTCAAGTTAATTTTAGAAAGCTGGCTTTGGACCAGATGAAATTAAACTAAGTGCTGGAAGAACCCTCTGTTCCTGTGCCTGCTCTAAACTCTCTGGCAGCAGTGAAGGCAGAGAGATCCTGTGTTGCCAGTTCAACGACACCAATATTTTAGAACTGTCTGTGTCAAAAAAGCTATTGGTTCCAAGAACATGTAAATGACTGATATTTCCCAACCAAAATATTTAGATGAAGAATGAAGAAAACGGGGCTAAACATTACTCTTAAATGGGAAAAGTCTGTAAAGTTTTAATGAGTCTAATGATTGCTACATGGGTCATAACTATATTATAGTTGAAACAAGTTTTTAAAAGAGATTAGAAAATGAGATTCAGGAATACCCACCTACTGGATGACAGCAAGGCTAGTCAGAGAATTATGCCAATGGACAATATAATTTGAATGAAAACTCTGGGGCTGAAGAAGACTAACTTCTTATCAAATTCTTTAGAATATAGCTGAAGCCACTCTAAATAGATCTTAATTTTATCATTCATTCAATAAATATTAATTAAATATTAAACTTTTGAGTGTGAGGTACTATTAAGCCCTGAGGACACAAAATGATTAATGTTTGGAGATAGCATTCAGGTGGAAGAGACAAAATAAAAAATTACACTTCATTGTGTTTAGTGGCATATCAAAGAAACTTTACTATTCCAGGACTTAATGTATTCACATAAATTAACTCTCAAATACCTATTTTAAGTTTTAAAATACCTTGGATTGATAAAGCAATGCAGTTCATGTGAACAAAGTGAAATCTAGGACCTCAAAGATGAGCTAAAAGAATAAACGTCTTGCTGTTTTTATTTCAAAATTAAAAGCACAAAGGTGAGTAACTCAGACTATAAAATATTATTCACAGATGATACAATCAAAGATGTAGAAAACTCTAAAGAATCTACCAAAAAAAAAAAAAAAAAGCACTGCTAGAACTGTCAAGTACATTTGGCATGGTTACAGAACATAAGGTCACTATAAAAATCAATTTTATTTCTACATACTAGTCATAGATATTGAAAATTGAAAGTTAGAAATAAATGCCACTTACTGTCACATGAAACAACATGAAATCTTTTAGCATAAATTTAATAAAATATGTGTAAGACCTGTACATAGAAAAGCATTTCTGAAAAAATTAAAGAAGACCTAAATAAATAGAGATATACCCCATCTTCATGAATGGGAAAACTCGAGATCATTAAAATGTCAGCTCTCTCCAAAATGATCAATGCAATCCCAATTAAAATACCAACAGACATATTTGTAGGAATTGACAAGCTTATTCTAAAATGTATGTGGACATGTAAAGTCCTGGGATAGTAAAAGTTTTCTGTTTTGTTTTGTTTTGTTTTAAGGAGAGCAAAATTGGAGGACTATTTGATTTCATGACTTATCATTAAGCTACAATAATCAGTGCAATATGATATGGGTCAGGGCAGACATACACATCAGTAAAATTGTCTAGAAATAGATACCCACATATATTGCTAAAGA
Organism: Pteropus vampyrus; assembly: GCF_000151845.1. Classification (NCBI taxonomy): domain Eukaryota; kingdom Metazoa; phylum Chordata; class Mammalia; order Chiroptera; family Pteropodidae; genus Pteropus; species Pteropus vampyrus. The sequence continues at coordinate 24,944,174 of NW_011888782.1, read as the reverse complement.
TGCCAGATAAGTCAGTGAGAGAAAAATAGTCTTTTAATGGTGCTGGAAAAACAAAAAATGGAAAAAATTCATATGGAAAAAAATGAACCTCAATTTAATATTAGACTTAAATGTAAAAGCTAAAATCATTAATCTTTTGGAACAAAACATAGAAATTTTTCACAATTTTGAGGTAGGCAAAAATTTATTAGACATGTAAAGCACTATAAA
>NW_011888782.1:24941898-24943914 GCF_000151845.1 Pteropus vampyrus | reverse complement strand
GGGTGGAAATACAAATAATATGTGGACATTCTATTTTAAAGCCCAGATGAATACTGTACTTTAAACCATAAAACCAACAAATGAATCAATTTATTTTTAAAGCAAATGTCTCCTTTTCAACTCACCTTGTCCATTCTGTCTCTTTCCACCCCAAACCGACCTCCGTAGCCATGGGATGCTTTGGGCCCAGATTCCATCTCCTTTTTCTTAAGAATATCATGCTCCTCTGACACTTTGTTCCTTAGCTGATGAATGCTGAAAGTAACCACATGTTAGAGACTCATCTAACACAAGAAGTCAATGAACCCTCCTTCCCCAAAAAATGGGAATCTAGAGGTGTATTCTGTTTATTTCTAGCAATAACCTGAGCCCCCAAAGTATACCAACTCTGGATCTGGTAGTAGGAGATTAGTGTGGCCTGCATACCATGGCCTGATTTACACTTTTCATAGTGAATAGTATTTCTTCTAGTCTATTATTTTGCTCATTAAATAACGTGTTGATATTTATTCCCATTTTTCATGTTCTTAAATATTAGAGGATAATGATACCTACATTCTAGTATCTAAGAAGTTATTTTCCTCTCTGAATGGATTTGCTTTCTAGCAATTAGGTCTTCCATCTTAAAAAGCAAAAAATATTCCTACACCCTTTTACCCACACATCCTAGCCCCGTGAGTCTACCTTAAGGAAATAATTTTAAATATGGAAAAGCTTAATGTCTAATGATATTCACTGAAACATTGCACATAGTGATAGCAAGAACCAAGAAACAATTTATATGGCCAATAACTGGGTAATAGTTAAGTAAATCATAACATTACCTCTTAATGGCATACTAGGAAGACATTAAAAACGATGGTTATAAAAAATGCAACATTGAGAAATTTATCTACATATTAAGTATTTTGTGTATTGTCTTGTCATAAATGAACGCTTTCAAAGTGTTGCAACAATTAGTGATAAGAATGAATTCTTAGAAACATTTGGGCAAGAGAACCTTAAATTAAAAATCTGACTTCTTACAGCAAGAAATGGAGTTTAAGGGATTGAGATAGTGATGTTACCAGAAATTCACTAGCTCAGGAAAATCAGATACATTGGTTACAGGTAGAATGGCTATCTCACAGCAGAAATTCTCCTTTTTCATGGAAGAATAGATCCATCTGGTGGCCTTGTAGTATAAGCCCACTAAAGGTCTTTTTAAAAAGCCTTCTCAGGTTTAGTCAAGTTAATTTTAGAAAGCTGGCTTTGGACCAGATGAAATTAAACTAAGTGCTGGAAGAACCCTCTGTTCCTGTGCCTGCTCTAAACTCTCTGGCAGCAGTGAAGGCAGAGAGATCCTGTGTTGCCAGTTCAACGACACCAATATTTTAGAACTGTCTGTGTCAAAAAAGCTATTGGTTCCAAGAACATGTAAATGACTGATATTTCCCAACCAAAATATTTAGATGAAGAATGAAGAAAACGGGGCTAAACATTACTCTTAAATGGGAAAAGTCTGTAAAGTTTTAATGAGTCTAATGATTGCTACATGGGTCATAACTATATTATAGTTGAAACAAGTTTTTAAAAGAGATTAGAAAATGAGATTCAGGAATACCCACCTACTGGATGACAGCAAGGCTAGTCAGAGAATTATGCCAATGGACAATATAATTTGAATGAAAACTCTGGGGCTGAAGAAGACTAACTTCTTATCAAATTCTTTAGAATATAGCTGAAGCCACTCTAAATAGATCTTAATTTTATCATTCATTCAATAAATATTAATTAAATATTAAACTTTTGAGTGTGAGGTACTATTAAGCCCTGAGGACACAAAATGATTAATGTTTGGAGATAGCATTCAGGTGGAAGAGACAAAATAAAAAATTACACTTCATTGTGTTTAGTGGCATATCAAAGAAACTTTACTATTCCAGGACTTAATGTATTCACATAAATTAACTCTCAAATACCTATTTTAAGTTTTAAAATACCTTGGATTGATAAAGCAATGCAGTTCATGTGAAC
>NW_011888782.1:24938270-24940453 GCF_000151845.1 Pteropus vampyrus | reverse complement strand
ATTAAATATTTGTAAAATACATATCTCACAAAAGACATATCAGAATATATAAAGAACTCTTAAAATTTAAAATATGAACAGCCCATTTTAAAAGTGAGAAAAAGTATTTTAACAGACACATCAAAATAAAGATATATAAAGATAAATATATGGCACATAAAAAGAGACTCAATAAAATTAGTCATCAGAATAATACAAATTAAAATCACCACATACCCACTAGAGTGGTTAAAATTAAAAATACTAACAATACCAAGTATAGACAAAGATGTAGAACAATGAAAACCCATACACTGTTGGTAGGAATGAAAAATGGTAAATTCCTACCAGAAAATAATTTAGTAGTTTCTTAAAAAGTTAAATACACACTTATTATATGACTTAGTAATTCTGCTCCTAGGGATTTTCTAAGAGAAATAAAAATAGATGACAACAAAAAGATTTGAACCGAAATGTTCATGACAGCTTTGTCATAGCCATAAATTATCACCAACAAATAGTTCATCAACAAGGTAATGGGTAAATCAAATTGTGGTATATCCATACAATGGGATACTACTTGACAATAAAAAAAGAACAACAGATTGATACACACAAGACCATGGATAGATCTCAAAAAATTATGCTGAGTGAAAGAAGACAGACAAACAAGAATACATTCTATATTATTCCATTTACATAAAATTCTAAGACAGACAAAACTAATCCGTAGTGACAAGAAGCAGATTGGTGTTTACATTCAGCAGGAGAAGGGATTGGGCATATTGACTATAAAGAGGCACATGGGTATGAGTGGGCAAGAGTGGCAAGAAGAAGATTAAAGAAAAGGACAACAGTCCTTGAAAACAAAGGAGCTCCTACAAAATACTATGCTGCTTGGAGCTTCCTGGCCCAAGACTCCTCTATACAATAGATGAGGGGTGGATAGGATCATTTGAGCTATTCATCAAATTACCAAACCACTCCCCAAGCTAAATTTATTTTAGACAGATTTTCAAAAGAAAGATCATGATGTGGGGGATGGTAGTGAGATTAGTGAGAACCACAATCACTTCCTTTTCCTGCTTTGAATCATCTCAGTCCTGCAGCTACTGTTCTTCTCTCCAACTTCCCCCTCTTTCCCAAGGACCTTAGTGATTCCCATCTGACCTTAAAGATTGGCTTGACCTACACTAGCCAGAGAGAATCCTAGAGGACTTACTACTGGAAGGTCCAGCAGTTCCCAACCTTTTTGGCATCAAGAATTAGTGTTTCTATGAGAATCTAATGCCTAATGATCTGAGGTAGAGCTGAGGAGGTGATGCTGGGGAGCGGCTGCAAATACAGATGAAGCTTCGCTCACTCACCCGCTACTCACCTCCTGCTGTGTGGCTCAGTTCCTAACTCTAGAGGTCTTTTTGATCCTGATGAGAAAAGAGAGAATCAGAGAGGAAAAGAGACTTGTCCAAGGTAACCTGGCTAGTCACTGGCAGAGACGGGGCTTCTACACCTCGGTAGTCTAGGTAAATGAGAGGGGAGTGAGTTTTGTGTAAATGTTTCCACCATTTATTCTATCATATATAGATCCAGTTAGGCTAATAAAGAAAAATCCAGGGTCACCAATTCCAGTGTTCACCAGTCAGAGTGACTGGATTGTGCAACACAAGTCTATGTAATCACCGCTTAGGAAGAAGGAAGATCGTCAACGGTTTACATGTTATGTTAGGATTTTAGGAAAAAATTTTATTAAACTAATATATATTAACAGAAAAGAGAAATAACATTATTGAGCTGCTAAGAGGTGCTAAGTGCTACATTAGACATCTGTTAGCTCACTGGATTCTGCAGTATAGCTATTATTATCCCCATCTGTTAAATAAAGAAGCTGAGATTCAGAGAGGTTATATGTCTAAATTCACATTGCTCGTAGTGGCAGAGCTGTGAATTGAATCTAAATCTATCTGATATTCAAATTCAAGCTCTTTCCATAAGATTATGGCAGGGATTTAGGTGTCCTCCATAAAATGTTCTACTCATACAATGTAGGAGACAGGTATTGGGAGGGAAAAGGTACAGAGAGAGTTTATATCTTTGTCTTAACAGTTGTCAGGATACTAGGGCTGAGTGACCTTTACTCATAAAAGAAAAAAGATCTTAATTTTTTTTTGGATTTTTGAGCCTACAGAGGGCATCAAAAAGCTTCC
>NW_011888782.1:24928282-24937350 GCF_000151845.1 Pteropus vampyrus | reverse complement strand
TAGGGCTGAGTGACCTTTACTCATAAAAGAAAAAAGATCTTAATTTTTTTTTGGATTTTTGAGCCTACAGAGGGCATCAAAAAGCTTCCTAGTCTATGGCCATGCCACCCTGAACATGCTCAATCTCATTTGATCTCGGAAGCTAAGTAGGGTCGGGCCTGGTTAGTACTTGGATGGGAGACCACCTAGGAATACCAGATGCTGTAGGCGTTAAAAAAAAAAAAAGAAAGAAAGGAAGAAAGAAAGAAGAAGAAGAAGAGGAAGAAGAAGAAGAAAGAAGGAGGAGGAGGAGGAGAAAAAGAAGAAGAAGCTTCCTACATGACTCTGCTCCATTTTTTGTCTCTACAACTGTTTCCAGAATTTCTTAGTTTAAGAATAATATTCATTACAGTTACTTAAGATAAACCATTATGTCTGGTTAAACAATAATGCAGAGTATGGAATATTATCAAATTGTATAAACATGTGCCAAGTTTTCACAGGGTGGTGTTTGTGCAATGTGGTCATCTACTGACACTTTTTAAATCTAGGGGGGAAAGGTAAAAACACTGTTAGAGTGTGGAAACGGGACTTAAAATGGAGATTAAAGCTGTATTATTTTTGCCAATTTGTATGCAGTCGTCAATTTTTACTTTTTTGCTCTTGTGAAACTGTTTATTGTGTTTACCTTGCTACTAATATTTGACATTCTGTATTCTCCAAAGCAGACAGCTCTGGTTAGATGATCCTGAATAACCCATGGAAGAGAAAAGGAAATCTCTCAATTTGAACATACAGTGTATCTCATAAAAACCCTTGGATATGTCTGTAAGTACCTTCTCTCTTATGATATCAGAGTTTTTTGTTGTTTTATTTTTTTTCTGGTAAAAGATTAGGTTGTAATTTTTAAGCACATTATTAAAACAGTTGTAATCAATAGGTTTTCCAAGTGTCACATTTCTTCATATTACCATTCATAGCTTCCAACTTCTGTTAAATAGCTAAATACAAATTTTTATTCTAAAAGTCATTCAGACAAGGTATAGGACCTGCTATTGCCCTCTTTTTAGGTATTTATTCTGAGTTTTTTACCTTGATATTTTACTGAGTCCTCCTTGGCCCATCTGAAGTCACTCTACATTCCAGACATACATTTATGTTTATATGAATAGAAAGAAAGAAAGAAAGAAAGAAAGAAAGAAAGAAAGAAAGAAAGAAAGAAAGAAAGAAAGAAAGATAGACAGACAGACAGACAGACAGACAGACGATAAAGTGATACAACCTCAGCATTTGAGTCACTTCTCTGAATCCCTTATAATAGAACCACTTGAGGAAACAGCACAATTGTTAGCAGTAAAAGAGATATTAGGGTTGGGGGGATAAGAGGAGAGAGATGAAACAAAGATACACAATGATACATTTAGGAAACAGACAAATTCAGGGAAAAAAACACAAAGACACATAGATAGACATGAACTACCCTCTCTTTCCTTCCTCCTTCACTTTCCCCCAAGTCCCTGAATTTTCCTTGGCCCTTTCCCACATCCCTCTCCAATTCCTCACTTCTTTTGGCACCTACTTGATATGTTCCGTGCGTCCGGAGCCCTCAATGGTCTTGGCTCCCCACCGTTGCTCTTTCTCAGAGATGTCATTCTGCAAGACAGCACTCAGCAATAAGTGATGGAAAGAGATGTGCCATGATGAGAGAGAGGCCATGCAGCTGACACACATGCCTTCCATATCCCCTGCATCTGCTGCCTCCTTTAGATGCCTCCTTCAGATGCCTCTCTATGTTTACCCCATCATGAACCCCATGTTAAATTAAACTGGTGAGCTCTGAAACCTCCTTTCATACTGCATCCCTCACATAATCCTCCTCAGGTCTCCTACAATTTCTGAATCCCCCCAAATTATACACGTCCAGCCCAAATCTTGGCTCATAGGCCAAAAGAGACACAGCATAGCCTGCCATAGCCCATCAATCACAATGTCAAACTGCTCTGCACCTGTCTCCTCAACACTAGCCATCATGCATACCCATTCCTAACAACTGTCAGTTTCACAATGAGGGCTATCTCAGACCCAGACTGTCCTTTCCTAAGCCCCCTCAAAGGTTACAGAGTGGTCCAGATGTCATCCCCACCCCTTTCACTGTCCAAGAAAAGCTATTTCCAAACTCACCACAAAGTCAGGATCTGTGTCCCAGTCATCACCCTGGGTCTCCAAGGAAACAGATACATCATGCCCTACTACAGACTTCCACATCTGAAGGTAAAAAGAAGATGAAAATAATTAGAGGCAAAACATCAAGAGGAGGGAAAACAAGAATGCTGAAGCTTTGATATAGCAGCTCATTGTTTCTTGCCATTTTTTTCTTAGAAGCCGAGGCAAAGCAGATAAGAGTTTTAGGAATGTATCTTTGCTTAGATAGAGGAGGGGGGTGGGGATTTATTTGAGACAAACTAACAGGGCCTGGGCACACCTGAGTCTGGAGAGAAGTCATTATGGGTGTAGATAACACTAAATAACCTGGATGTCAAAACTGCTGGGATCAGTCATTTTTGTCAAGAGGCCAGCCAAGCCACTGTGGTAAAAATGAGGGGTGTTAGAACATGCCTAGAATTATAGCACCAATTCGCTCAGGTTTCTACATATGACTCCTTTGCAGTTGTCAAAATATATATTGGTCTAGCTCCTGGTAAAGGAAACATCTACAATCCTATCTGCAACCTGCTTAGTGCAAGTGCCGTTCTTCCACTTGGCCACTGAACAGCTACATGAGATCAGTAGGGCAGTCAGCTGAAATTCCTACACTGCACAATGCATGGGAAACATTATTTGCTGAGGATAAGTCACTTATTCTTCAATTTTTAAAAACAATTTAATTATATTTCTAAAGAGAATAGCTGACTCAAAAATAGCATAATCTCTCATTTTGAACAGTAGGGGTTATTAGATTTTCATTAACTAAATAAATGATAAAGTACTATTTAGAGAATACCAGTTTGAAGGAATATCGAATTGGTATTCTACTAGGGCATCCCCAGTGTTTCTACTGGCTCTGCCAATCATGCATGAGGAGCAGCTACACAATTGCTCTGCATCTGTGGAATCCGGAGTCTTGGTGTGAAGAGGAAACCATGAACAATGCTTATCTGCTCTGGTGGCCACTGAGACTTCTTGACTCCGATACCACTTGCTAGCTGGCACTGCCTCTGCCCATTCTTCCCTATTCAGACTTTTCATCCCACTGGTGTCTTTCTCCATGCTCTTCACTGTCTCTGAAGAATCCCTCTTATGACCACTCCTGGGACACTGTAGTGTCTCTACCCAGGGCCTCAGACTCTGATTTTCCTCTCCACTTGAAAACTCCTCCATGCTCTTCAAAAAATCCCTTGGAAGCCAGCCCAAGGGAAAGTTTGGGGGTAGATTGGTTAGAGAAGTGCAAAGAGGACACTGGAGAAGTATTGACTATGTCAGCTACACTGTGGGATGAGTCACTACCGAGACCAGCTCTGCCTTCCCCTGTAGAGAAACAATTATGGATGAAGGTATGGGGTAGGTAGACAAGAGCTATGGTCTTGTTTCCTGGGCCGCTCTGCAACAAAAGGACTTCACACAGAAACTGGAAAGGAGAAGTTTCTGAAATAGTCATAAACAGTGAGGACCGATTGTCCTGTCCTCTTTCCTGCTCTTCTTCCAAGATATCAGCTTGTCTCTCCTGTAAACCTCCCATCCTCATGTAGTTTTTAAACAAAGGCAAGTTTCTGACACAGAGACAACTTAGTATCTTTGAGTTCCTGGCCAGAAATAGGGAAGCCGAGAGGTAATATCTATAGGTGGGAGACCAGAGAGTAACTTGGTGAAGCTGGTGCCCAGGATATCAGGCACTATCAAAGACCCCGTCATAAGGTTGCCTTATAGCATCAGTAAAGTACAAGAATTGGGATTCAGAAGATCATCTCAGCTCTGTTACTAAGATCCTATGGGAACATGGGTAAGGGAATCAACAATAGAGAATGTACTTATTTTTCAGGTACCAGGCTAGGCGATTTACAAATATTAGCTTAAATAATTTAGTAAATCATTGAATGTCTCAGATACTGTTTTCCCCAGTGGAAAAATAAATGAAAAGGTTAACATAACTAATATATAAAGTCTCTTCCATTTCTGACATTCTGGGATTCTATGGTCCTACAATCATAGAAGTTAGTGTCATTCTGCAAAAGACAGCACTCAGCAATAAGTGATGGAAAGAGATGTGCCATGATGAGAGAGAGGCCATGCAGCTGACACACATGCCTTCCATATCCCCTGCATCTGCTGCCTCCTTTAGATGCCTCCTTCAGATGCCTCTCTATGTTTACCCCATCATGAACCCCATGCTAAATTAAACTGGTGAGCTCTGAAACCTCCTTTCATACTGCATCCCTCACATAATCCTCCTCAGGTCTCCTATAATTTCTGAATCCCCCCAAATTATACACGTCCAGCCCAAATCTTGGCTCATAGGCCAAAAGAGACACAGCATAGCCTGCCATAGCCCATCAATCACAATGTCAAACTGCTCTACACCTGTCTCCTCAACACCAGCCATCATGCATACCCACTCCTAACAACTGTCAGTTTCACAATGAGGGCTATCTCAGACCCAGACTGTCCTTTCCTAAGCCCCCTCAAAGGTTACAGAGTGGTCCAGATGTCATCCCCACCCCTTTCACTGTCCAAGAAAAGCTATTTCCAAACTCACCACAAAGTCAGGATCTGTGTCCCAGTCATCACCCTGGGTCTCCAAGGAAACAGATACATCATGCCCTACTACAGACTTCCACATCTGAAGGTAAAAAGAAGATGAAAATAATTAGAGGCAAAACATCAAGAAGAGGGAAAACAAGAATGCTGAAGCTTTGATATAGCAGCTCATTGTTTCTTGCCATTTTTTTCTTAGAAGCCGAGGCAAAGCAGATAAGAGTTTTAGGAATGTATCTTTGCTTAGATAGAGGAGGGGGGTGGGGATTTATTTGAGACAAACTAACAGGGCCTGGGCACACCTGAGTCTGGAGAGAAGTCATTATGGGTGTAGATAACACTAAATAACCTGGATGTCAAAACTGCTGGGATCAGTCATTTTTGTCAAGAGGCCAGCCAAGCCACTGTGGTAAAAATGAGGGGTGTTAGAACATGCCTAGAATTATAGCACCAATTCGCTCAGGTTTCTACATATGACTCCTTTGCAGTTGTCAAAATATATATTGGTCTAGCTCCTGGTAAAGGAAACATCTACAATCCTATCTGCAACCTGCTTAGTGCAAGTGCCGTTCTTCCACTTGGCCACTGAACAGCTACATGAGATCAGTAGGGCAGTCAGCTGAAATTCCTACACTGCACAATGCATGGGAAACATTATTTGCTGAGGATAAGTCACTTATTCTTCAATTTTTAAAAACAATTTAATTATATTTCTAAAGAGAATAGCTGACTCAAAAATAGCATAATCTCTCATTTTGAACAGTAGGGGTTATTAGATTTTCATTAACTAAATAAATGATAAAGTACTATTTAGAGAATACCAGTTTGAAGGAATATCAAATTGGTATTCTACTAGGGCATCCCCAGTGTTTCTACTGGCTCTGCCAATCATGCATGAGGAGCAGCTACACAATTGCTCTGCATCTGTGGAATCCGGAGTCTTGGTGTGAAGAGGAAACCATGAACAATGCTTATCTGCTCTGGTGGCCACTGAGACTTCTTGACTCCGATACCACTTGCTAGCTGGCACTGCCTCTGCCCATTCTTCCCTATTCAGACTTTTCATCCCACTGGTGTCTTTCTCCATGCTCTTCACTGTCTCTGAAGAATCCCTCTTATGACCACTCCTGGGACACTGTAGTGTCTCTAGCCAGGGCCTCAGACTCTGATTTTCCTCTCCACTTGAAAACTCCTCCATGCTCTTCAAAAAATCCCTTGGAAGCCAGCCCAAGGGAAAGTTTGGGGGTAGATTGGTTAGAGAAGTGCAAAGAGGACACTGGAGAAGTATTGACTATGTCAGCTACACTGTGGGATGAGTCACTACCGAGACCAGCTCTGCCTTCCCCTGTAGAGAAACAATTATGGATGAGGGTATGGGGTAGGTAGACAAGAGCTATGGTCTTGTTTCCTGGGCCGCTCTGCAACAAAAGGACTTCACACAGAAACTGGAAAGGAGAAGTTTCTGAAATAGTCATAAATAGTGAGGACCGATTGTCCTGTCCTCTTTCCTGCTCTTCTTCCAAGATATCAGCTTGACTCTCCTGTAAACCTCCCATCCTCATGTAGTTTTTAAACAAAGGCAAGTTTCTGACACAGAGACAACTTAGTATCTTTGAGTTCCTGGCCAGAAATAGGGAAGCCGAGAGGTAATATCTATAGGTGGGAGACCAGAGAGTAACTTGGTGAAGTTGGTGCCCAGGATATCAGGCACTGTCAAAGACCCCGTCATAAGGTTGCCTTATAGCATCAGTAAAGTACAAGAATTGGGATTCAGAAGATCATCTCAGCTCTGTTACTAAGATCCTATGGGAACATGGGTAAGGGAATCAACAATAGAGAATGTACTTATTTTTCAGGTACCAGGCTAGGCGATTTACAAATATTAGCTTAAATAATTTAGTAAATCATTGAATGTCTCAGATACTGTTTTCCCCAGTGGAAAAATAAATGAAAAGGTTAACATAACTAATATATAAAGTCTCTTCCATTTCTGACATTCTGGGATTCTATGGTCCTACAATCATAGAAGTTAGTCCTAGTTAAAATATCATGCCATTTGGCCTCCATCAGCACTTGGTTCTCAGCGCTGGCACACATTAACTACTTCCTGCTCTGTTATAATGTCTTCTGTGTGGGTTGTGTCTCCCTGCTAGACCATTGGCTCTCCAAGGGCAGAGACTTTGTCTTCATTTCCTATGGTCCTCCTCCCAACTCAGTGCCTCAGAGCAACAGGCTTTAAAGAGGTTTGTAGCCGAAACAGAGAGTCCTGGATGGCTGCTGGATCATATTCCCTGGGCTTCAGCCTCTCACTTCTGTTTCCATCCCCAGATGCTCATTATCTACAACTGCTCCCACTCGGGCCTTCTGGCCATAAAAGTTTAAAAGCCTACTAGCAGTGACTTCATCTCTCACCAAGAACTAAGAGCCAGGTAGGTTCCTCTTCACCTCTTTCCCTGTGCTCCTCCACTTTCCCACTACTCAAGAGTACCCACCTCTAACAGTGCGAGTGACTGCTCTAAGCTCCCAGCTCCTCACGTCGTTCACTCGGCTCTCTCTGCTGCTGCTAGTTCTGAGCAAGAAAATGAGCTGCTTCTTCAGTTCCGTATTCAGGTTTTCTGTCATTTCCTGTCATCATGTCCTCACAGCTACTTCCTGAAGTTTGTCAGTTCCTTCTGCTTAGGCACTTCAATAAAAAAAAATTAATTGCCTCTATGCCTAGTCTTTTGCAAGGCTTTGAGTGTCATGGGGGAAGTAAAAAAAAAAAAAAATGCTTTTACTCTGAGGTTATAATCTGGTCAGGGAAGCAAAACACCCAGAAAACAACAGTATTCTATAGAATAGCATTTGTGTCCTAATTAGGTGGGCAGTTGTTATCGCACAGGAATGGAGTTTGGTATAGGCTGAAGAAAAGCTTAATGGGTAAAATGGTTTTTATGTGGATCTTGCAGGGTAAGATTTGAAATCACTTTTACATTACCCACACATTTTAAACTGGGGTTTGTATTTAATAAGTGTTCAAATAAACATTTATTAATTGAATGGTGGAAGGGAATAAATCACAGGAGAAAGGCAAGACATGGTAGGAAAAAGGTTCAGAGATTGTTTAGGGAACAGTGAGGAGTCTGAGCTAACTGGTAGATTTGATTCCAAATAGCGGGAAGAAGTCTGAAAGAACTAGCTACCAGACAATGGGAAGTCTTGGTAGTATTCTGTATTACTTACTGTTCATCAAGATTTGCTGTCCCTCCTTTCTCCTTCCTATGTTAAGTCAGAATTGCTCAGGTGACTTGTTTTGGCCAATGAAATTTGAGTAATGAAATACATCACTTTTTGGTGGAAACTTCAAGACCAGAGCAAACTTTGCCATCTTTTTGTGCAGTGCCCACCCACCATTTGCAATTCTCCGGAGTGGGTTCATTCTAAGTTGGGGAGTGAGAGGGTCTCTAACTTAGAACGACAACACTCAATCTACTGTGTGAGGGACTTGGAGTATGACTAGAAAATAATCCTTTGTTGTTTTAGCTACTGAGAATTAGGGGGTGTTTGTCACTGTATCTATCCATCCTCTCCTAATCTTGATTGATGTGGTCTTCTGACCTGATTTGCTCATCTGTGAGCTCCCCAGTGGATTCAATCTGAGACAGATAAAATTGGTCCAAGATATAGAGGGGATTCTGCATTAGGAATAAGTCAAGACTTTAGTCACTTACAAATCTAAGGAGTCTATGCCTGGGAGGAGTTTTATTTACTGACCTCTCCTACCTTATGACCTATTTATTGTCACAGCACTAAAACTGTGACACAGTCATCCAGGTAGTTCTTTAGAGAAACCTTAGAATTTAGAGATGAAAACAAGAAATCTCATCTCTCCTTAGCAAAAGTCCCAAGTTCATTCCTGATGTGAGGCGGTGAGTTGAAGCACACAGAAATAGCATGGGCTCTGAAGCCAGACAGGCTTATATCAATTCATTTATTTACATTGAGAAAGTTCCTCAAGCAGAGACTTAAAAAAACATAATGCCCATCTTGCTATAACTTAGACTTACCTTACCCACTCCCATCCAGAGGGATCCCAAGGGGCCTAATGCTTTCAATATGCACCAGATGAGTTTTCCCAGGTCCAGGAATAAACCTGCATGAATCTCATGCCCTAAGGCCCAGTTCGTTTGGTTTAGTATTAGGATGAAATTTCCTTACTCCACTTCATCACCCTGGGGTCTAGTGGCTAAGTTAGAAAGACGAAGGTAGCCATTACCAGGGAGAAGGACACCTGAATATGTAGTTTTCTACCCCTGTGTCCATCCCTGGCTAACTCATCCCTGCATCTCCTATCTACCTTC
>NW_011888782.1:24923775-24928232 GCF_000151845.1 Pteropus vampyrus | reverse complement strand
TTATGACCTATTTATTGTCACAGCACTAAAACTGTGACACAGTCATCCAGGTAGTTCTTTAGAGAAACCTTAGAATTTAGAGATGAAAACAAGAAATCTCATCTCTCCTTAGCAAAAGTCCCAAGTTCATTCCTGATGTGAGGCGGTGAGTTGAAGCACACAGAAATAGCATGGGCTCTGAAGCCAGACAGGCTTATATCAATTCATTTATTTACATTGAGAAAGTTCCTCAAGCAGAGACTTAAAAAAACATAATGCCCATCTTGCTATAACTTAGACTTACCTTACCCACTCCCATCCAGAGGGATCCCAAGGGGCCTAATGCTTTCAATATGCACCAAATGAGTTTTCCCAGGTCCAGGAATAAACCTGCATGAATCTCATGCCCTAAGGCCCAGTTCGTTTGGTTTAGTATTAGGATGAAATTTCCTTACTCCACTTCATCACCCTGGGGTCTAGTGGCTAAGTTAGAAAGACGAAGGTAGCCATTACCAGGGAGAAGGACACCTGAATATGTAGTTTTCTACCCCTGTGTCCATCCCTGGCTAACTCATCCCTGCATCTCCTATCTACCTTCCCCTCCTCAGCATGCAAACATATGTATGTGAGCACCCATGTATAAACACACATGCACACGCCACCACAATTTTTCATTCTGAAAATAATTTTATTATTTTACAGTTATTAAGGAAAGTTCCTGGGTTGCTGTGACTAAGATTTGGTTACCACAGAACTAAGGATTAGAGCAGAACAGTCAGTTCACCAGTTTTCTCTCTTCTTTGGGTGGTGAGAGCAGGCAGTGAAGACATCATGTGCATAATGAGAAAACAACCAACTGGTAAGGGCTGACGGGGAGGAGAGGCGGGGAATAGGCACAAACGGAATACAATCTGCCCATCATTCTCAGACCTAAATTTAAACATTTGATCTTTTTTTGTATTGTTCTTCCATTTTCCTCAGCTCTCTGTTACCACAGACAGCAGATGAGTATGAGGCAAGAAAGTGGAATAATTGTCACCGACAGCAAAGTAGCTTAGTACATCGAGAGGTTAGGAGGGTCTTCAGACCAGTCAGATCTCCCTGGCTGGGAGTCTGTGCCTCACCTAGGCCTGGCTCCTAGGGCCCACATTCAAGATATATCCAGATAACATGGAATGACAAGAATCTGAATCTCACTGTCTTTAGCTGGTTCTTCCTGTGTTTCAGTCAAAGAAAAGGCATGGGCCACTCAGTACCTTAGGATACATGTGATCAAGGGCAATAAGCAATAGGATCCAATCCTTACAGTCCAGGACCACAAATCTTGCTCCAATGATGTTTGAACAGCCAGGAAAGGAAATGCTGTCCTCCCATGATACAATAGCTAAAATCCCTGGGGAGTTCTTCAGCTTCCACCCTATTCTGCAGGAGACCTAACCAGATATCCTGCAAGATAATGTTCCCCAGAACTTTGTTTATGGTGGGTCCACCATGCACCTGAAGGAGAAAATATAAGGTAAACAGAGCAAATAAAGTATCAATCAAAATGATACTGGACTTCGGATTATTAGGTTTATTAGAACCACCCTCCTGCCTGAAAAACATTCCTCAGTATCTTTCACAGGACCACGAGACCAGGGCCCTATAAAATCTGAACAAATCCTGAGTTCAGCAACCAATTGAGGGGCCTCCTCAGATTACGCAAAAGTGCTCAGGTGCTGGGCAGTAGAAAAAAGCAGACTTGCTGGTCCTTGCAGCTCTAACCTGTGCTCACATCCACTTCAGTTTTGCAGGCACTTTCCATGGAGAGTTAGAGGACCTGTCAACGGGAAGACTGTTCCACTGGAATTGATGGTTGATGTCAGAGGTGGGGGAACTCCAAGTTCCAAGAGGAGTGGTCCAAAAGGTGAGAACTAAGTTTATAGATGGCCCGTGAAACAAAGAATGAGTAGGACATGAACCATCAGAAAATAGATGGCTGCTAGCAGCGGCACGCGGGTCCGGGAATGACAGAGAGAACGCAGTACCCGCTTCCATCCAGCACCACTCCGTGACTGAAAGAAAAATTTGAAAGTCAGAGAGTTTTATGCTATAGGGATATGTCCCTTTTCCTTTCCCAACTACTGCAGAAAAGAGGCTTCCTGAGAGAAAGTTCTCTCAGAGTCGAAACTTGGCAAATTCCGCCAGTTTCCTCCAACCTTCCACAGCCTTCCAGTCTTAGCCCCATCAGCTGCTCAGTACTTGGATTTCCCTCCTTGATCCCTTGCCTCAACACAGCCAGCCCTGTCAGATAGTACAGCATAGTAACCTCTCTTTACCTTTCTTCCCTTCTTACCCTTCGACAACTGTTGCCTGTAAGGTCTATTAACAGTGCCTGCTCCTGAGTGCCACAGGAGCCAATGATAGGAGTCCGGGCAGAGTCCCATTCACTGTGCTCCAACCTGTGTTGAGGGAAAAAAAGAGGCATGGCATTGGTTCATAGCCTGTGAGGTGAATCAGGTGAAGTTTTCCCAATCTTCCTGCCATGTGATATAGCATAAAGGACTTGCAACAAAGGCTGCTCTCACATCCCTGTCCGCGTATAAGAAGTGTATAGGCAGACGGGTTTCTTTCAGCAGCAGTAAAAGGTGATAATAACCACCAGGAACTGACTGCCTACTATCTATCAGTAGTAGGTATGTAAAACGGAGTGTTTTACATCCATTTAATGTTTAGGTTTTGAGGTCGGTGTTATCTTTAAAGTAAGGATTGAAAAGGTAAAATTACTAGCTCATAGTGGTACAGTCAATAAGAGGTAGAGCCGGAATTCAAAAACCATGCTTGTCTCAAAACATCATGCTTTTTTCCACTATACTACATGTGACTCAGAGAAACTACCCCCCAACCCCCCATTTTTTAAAGGCTAATAAGCAAACGTAACTAAGAATTAAACAGAACTGGCAGCCTCTACTGCTTTCTGGTGGGTGGGTGTGTGGGTGTGTGGGTGTGTGTGGGGGTGGGGGTGTGTGTGTGTGTGTTATGCTTATTTATTTAATACTGGAACATCTCCATTTAATGAAGAAGCTGCTTTTAACTACTCAATGGTTTCTCAATAAAATAAGAACTGTATCAAAGGGGCTATAGGTAACATAGTACATTTGATCAAGCATTTGCCTATAGGGACGAACTTTTTTTTTTATAAAGCAAAAACATACTTTGAATGGTTTCACAGCTAAATTACTTTTAAAAAATAATTTAAAAATTTTAACTACAGTTGGCATATAATATCATATTAATATTTCCGCTGTAAAACATAATGATTAGACATTTATATAAATTACAAAGTGATTACCCTGATAAATCTAGTACCCATCAGATACCGCAGTTATTGCAATATTATTAATTATATTCTTTATGCTATAGTTTACATCCCCATAACCATTTTGTAACCACCAGTTTGTACTTCTTAATCCCTTCCTCTTTTCGATTTACCCCTTTTGGCAAACCTCAAAACATTCCCTGTATCTATGAGTTTTTTTTTGTTTTTTGTTTATTTTGTTCTTTAGATTCCACATGTAAGTAAAATCATATGGCATTTGTCTTTCTCTGTCTTACTCCACTCAGCACAATACCCTCTCGGTCCATTCATGATGCTGCAGATGGCAAGGTTTCATTCCTTTTTTATGGCTAGGTAATATTCTATTGTATATGTGTACCACTTCTCCTTTATCAGCATTATAAGTGCATTTGCTAGCAAATCAAAAGCCAGATTCTTTTTATATCAGCTTTATAAAGTTGTCTCTTAATCTCCCATACGTTTTAATATTTAAACATTTTTTTTCAATTGATTCGGATCTCAGGTAGAGAATGAGGTTGACATTTATATGGCCCTCTAAAGAATCCTACACCTACCTTATATAGTTATTGTTGGGATATAAAACATAGCTTTATTTTATTTCATATCACATGAAATAAACTGTCAATAAATGGTAGATATTATTACTATTCTCTAAGAACGACTGCTTTGGAAAGTGCAGGTCTCCTAGACTCCAAAAGTACACTGTTTTCTTGAGTGACTATAATGACTCATAACTCACTGCAGCATCCATTTCAAGATGAGAATGAGATCCTAGTTATTCCCAAGTTTGGCCCTGAAATGTACACCAGAGTAATCAGAAAGAACCATAGGGGAACACAGGCTATCTCCCTCATCCTTTACCGCCTGATCTGCTCCTCGGCCACGGAGAGGGCAGTCTCAGCAGCTACTCTTTGGTCTCGTTCTTCTTCCAGCAGCTTCCTCAATTCGTTCACCTCCTGTTTACTATTGCACAGCTGCTGCTGGACTTCAGAACTGCTTCAGAATAAAAGGAAAATAGCATCACTAGATGTAAAACACAGTTGCTGACATAAGGGATTCCAAGTCTTCATAAAGTTATAAAGCAGGAAGATTTACAGAAACTTGTACAAACACAAAGAATATTTTAAAAGAATAGCTGTAG
>NW_011888782.1:24886268-24923725 GCF_000151845.1 Pteropus vampyrus | reverse complement strand
ACTGCTTTGGAAAGTGCAGGTCTCCTAGACTCCAAAAGTACACTGTTTTCTTGAGTGACTATAATGACTCATAACTCACTGCAGCATCCATTTCAAGATGAGAATGAGATCCTAGTTATTCCCAAGTTTGGCCCTGAAATGTACACCAGAGTAATCAGAAAGAACCATAGGGGAACACAGGCTATCTCCCTCATCCTTTACCGCCTGATCTGCTCCTCGGCCACGGAGAGGGCAGTCTCAGCAGCTACTCTTTGGTCTCGTTCTTCTTCCAGCAGCTTCCTCAATTCGTTCACCTCCTGTTTACTATTGCACAGCTGCTGCTGGACTTCAGAACTGCTTCAGAATAAAAGGAAAATAGCATCACTAGATGTAAAACACAGTTGCTGACATAAGGGATTCCAAGTCTTCATAAAGTTATAAAGCAGGAAGATTTACAGAAACTTGTACAAACACAAAGAATATTTTAAAAGAATAGCTGTAGAGTAATTAAATAAAGCTGTAGAAAATGCCTTAAAAGAATTTAGGGATTGACTAAATGTCTGTCACTCAAATACCAGAGAATTAGTGCTATGCATTTGTGTGTGTGTGTGTGTGTGTACTTTGGTGCTGCTGTTTTTGCTTTACAAACTTTTTACACTTAACTTGTTAGTTATAACTGTTACTATTTAATCCCCTCATCAATTCTGTGAGGCTAATAAGATAATAAGACATATTAGGTCCATACAACAGACTCTAGGGCAATCTAGATAGACTGTCCAATTTCTATATGTATTGCACGCTCCAGGGTTGAGAGGTGCTTCCCTACCTGAGCTGGGGCTGCCTCCGTTCTTCAGGATCACTGTCCCTGTGAGCTCCATTCTTTTCCTGGGGAGCTCCTGGAGCGACATCTATATTCAGTGGCCCCTAGACAAAGAATAAGCTTAGCAATTCAGTGATGAAAATGCTTAAGAAACTGAACTGTACTTGGGCAAAAGGAGAACCCGCTTAACAGCAAAGAGCATGAGAAATCTTGGAGAGGAATATTCCACTTATAATTCTCTTCAGGTACAGATTTAGAAGTGAGGATCTTCTAAGAGATTAATTCCTACATAAAACTCCTGATTACATTTTATTCAAAATTCTCATTCTTGAATCTCTCCTCTTAAAAGTTTAAAAGCTTATCACTGAAATCTGCTTTGTTCTAGTAGAGGCTCCAAGACTTTCCAGAAGCTACTCTGATCCTTCCCTTGCTCAACAACCCCTCCCAAACCCGTTTACTTCCTTACATCTCCTATTTATCTCCACACTAATTCTCAGTCTTCTCCAACTTCAACAGTGCACTCCTCTCCATTGCTGTCCATCTGTTTTGTTTCTCAGGTCCAAATCTCTTGACGGTTTTCTTATTTCTTAAAGCAAAATCAAAACTTTCCTAGTTTAAAAATTCCAAAAGCCTCAATCATCACTGTTTTCCATTCACTTTTTGATTTCTCTCCCACCATCTCCCTGATCTTTTTTCTTCTAATCCCTTAATTTGTCCTAGATTTTATTCCTATTTCAATTAATTCTTGTCTTCTCTCTCACTTTCTCCCATCACAACTACGTAACCTTCAGCTTGAATACCTCGGCCTCTCCAGTGCTGCTCTTTCTGCTTTCTCATTTACTTTCAGTTTCATAACACTTTTCCCAGCCTCTCAGCTTTTTACTCACCGCTTGTAGCTCTTGAACCTGCTTCTCTAAGACTGCACAGTGATTAAAAAGGTCACTGTAGTGCTGCTGGTTCTCACGAAGACTCTGACTGGTATCACAGAGCTGAACTGAAAGGGTATTTTTCTCTTCGAGTAGTTGAGAAAACTGAAATAGAGGAGAGGATAAGCCCCATCTCACAGGACTGTTTCACTATAAGCAGTGTTTAGGCTAAATGTCCTGAGTTTTAAAGATCTAATGTTTTTATTTAAAAAATAGCAACAATAGCACTGTGTGTTCCTTCAAAGTGAGAATACGCAGAATTTTTTGACCCAAGAAAGTAAACGCAATTTGGGGGAAGTAGCAGGAAACTTTACTTATGGTGCCCTAGTACATGAACTGAAAAACCAGGAAGCAGAAGCCTACAAGCAATCTATTAGGATAGGCCATCCCAGGTATGCGAGAGAGGGGCAGTAACCTGGGTTCAAGTTGAAGTTACTAACAAATGACTATAATCACCAGAGCTCAAGATGGCTAGAGATCAAGCTGTCACCTAAAAATTCATACAATATTACAGGGTAGATTCTTCAAAGCTGTATAGGGTTACAAGTTACCAAGAAAATAGAATAAGAAATTATAATATGTGGTAGAAGGGGAAAAAAGAGTAAATTCTAATATGCTTATGTACATGTAAGAAAGTATATTGGGAATATAGACTCTCACAGGTAGAAACATGATCCTCTCTTAACAGAAGTTAATTTTCCTAGACACGGCGAACAACCCAAACCATACCAAAACAAAACAAAAAAATCCTTCAGTGTTGAATATCCTAACACTTTTTTTCTTCGGCAGATCTAGGGAGAAAGGACAGACTTGTAAAACTCATTGGAAGCAAAATCCCCCTTTAACTAGAGAAGTCTTAATTATTTACAATAAGCCACCCTCTAACAAACCACCTTTATAATGCTTGCATTCTTCTGGGATAGACATGCATCCCTGTATAGTCTGGGGGTTGGCAAACTATGACCCAGGCTCTTCTACCTCTTGTAAATTAAGTTTAATTGGAACATAACTACCCCATTTGTTTATGTATCATCTACAGCTGCTTTTGTGCTACAACAGCAGAGCTGAGTAGTTGTAACAGTGACGGCATGGCCTATAAACCTAAAACATTTACTATCTGGGTATATAAGGAAAAGTTTGCTGACTTCTGCTCTAGCTCATAAGCTAATATTTTTCATCATATCTACACTTACAAGAATGGAATAGGAGGGAACAATCCAGACTACATTATACCAATAATCATTCCTTTCATGTTTTCAAGTTTGCGTTACATACAAACATCCAACCGCGCTGGTACTAATACATATAGTCTGAGCATCCATGGAAAGAATCAGGACAGTGGCTTGAAAAGTGGAGCCATTCTATGCTAACTGACAGTCCACCTACTAGGGCCCATGAAGCAATTCTTCTAGTTAGCTGGGACCCATTTAGAGTGAGGCTCTAAGCTCACCAGGCTGTAAGCTCTGTGAGGGGCCATATGTATCCTAAATACCTAGCATATGGCCAGGCTCATACAAGGCAACTAGTTATTTGCTTGATGAATGAATGAATGAATGATGCCATGGATGTAGATACCTTTCTTACAGCTGAGTTCTAAAGGAAGAACTTTGTCACTGAGAATGACAACGACCTAAAGCAATGTTTCTCATACTTTAAGTGGTATGTGAAATATATCTCAATAAAGTTGCTAAAAAAAAAAAAACCCACAATTTTATGACTCAGAAACCAGTAAGCAAATTACATAACTGAAACTAAAGTTTCTGAAAACAAGATATGCTTTTTATTACATAATACATATGTACACATATATATTTCCTATCTCTTTTATTTTTACAAAAAACACTCTTTACTGTTTGTAATATCTCCCAAATGGAAAAAAACCCCAAATCATTCAACAGTAGAATAATTATGGTATATGCCTACAATGCAATACTACATACAACAGGAGAATAGGAGAATCACAGCATACACAACAACATGGCTGAATCTCACAAAATAAATAAAGCAACACAAAAGAAAAAATATGATTCCACTTATACATAGTTCTAAAGGGTTGGCAGTGAATAGGACACAAGGGACTTCTGGGGTTCTGGCATGTCCTAATTCTTGAGCTCAGTGCTGGTTACACAGGTGTCTTCACTTTGTGAAAATAGGCCATGCTGTATTTATGACTGGAATGCTTTTCTGTACGTTTTACTTCAATAAAATATTTACGTTAAAGTTTTTGCTATTCACTAAAATGACTTCATCAGCTACTAATAGCTACGAATTGCAGTTTAAAATAGTCTTAGCAAGATTAATGTCCAGAGAGTGTCACAGTCCAATGTTCAGGAGAGCAAATATAACAGGGTTGAGATGGGATCTAGTTTATGGAAAAAAAGAGGTGTTCCAGAGCTATGAAGGGCAAAACTTCCTGAAAACGACAGACTAGCTGGTAGAAGAACTGGGTAGTAGCTGCTCTGGAGCCCCCCTGAAAACTTCCAGACAATTCCCCCAACAAAGGGTCTACAATTTATCAATTCATCTGGATCAACAAACATATAAAAAAATGTAAATTTCTGTGACAAAGTCAACAGTGTTCAGTCTCTGACGCTTCTGAGTCAATTAGTTGCATTTAGCAACATTTTAAAAGTAACTTCTCAAAAAAAAAGTGCTATCTATATAAGCCAGGCATTGCGCTTTTCCATATACATTATCACATTTATCTCAGACTGACCTCCTCTTAACACCTTAGAGAAGTTATTTAATGCCTCTGGGCCTTAGTTTCTGCACCTTTGGAAAAAACCACTGATTTTATCATTTTTGGATCACAGATCCCTTGATGAACCGATGACTTCTTGTGATGAGAAACTTACACACATGCATGCATGTGCACACACCATACCTATAATTTTTGGATGTTCACAGCTCTCTGTAAAGCCAATCTTTAGATTCCAGAGTCTAAATGATCTCTTAAATCCCCTCCAGTTCCTCTGAAGAAGGCAGAACTAGGGAAGGTGCCACTAGAGAATACTTTGAATAGTCGGAGAGCAATAGGAGTATGATTCATAAGGGAGTCGGGGAGGGGAGGTGGATGCAGGAGGAAAAGAAGTGAGAATGGATGAGTAATGAAGATAGAGATGTGTGAAGGCATCCAAGAAGAATTTTCAGTAATCTTGCCTTGGCCTTTGCTCTAGGGCCCAGATGGCAAAGTGGCCCTTCCTTATAGAAATAGGTCCCATCTACTCCAACATGCTTCCCTAGAGTGTCTGGAGTGGCAAGGCTGGGGTATGGGAAAAAGCAAGTTGGAAAACATAAGATACACAATGAAGAAGCCCACGAACAGAGTGAAATAGAAAGCAGACCTCCACCCCTACCTGTTATGTAATCACATCTGAAAAGCCTCACTCTTTCCTGAGACTCTTCCCTGTTGCACACTGGGATGAAATATAGAGGAATTTGGAAGATTTGTGAGGAGTGACTTAATATTACTAACAAGTGATACATATAGGGAGACAATGATGGGGAGGTAGGTTTTCTAAAGCAGTTGGCTTTTTAACTCTTACTGAATGGATTTCTCCAAATCATTCCCAAAGACTCTCCAAGGGTGAGAAAAAGGAAATGTCCCTGCACACTAGGACACACTACAGCTGGAGCACAGGCTTCATCAGCTTCTACTTACCCTCTTTCTTCCAGTCGTGGAAATAAGAAATTGAATTTCAGTCTAGCAGGAAACATTTACCTTGCTGTTCAGTTGCTGAATTCTTAATTCCTTTTGATGAATTTCCTTTAAGCTGTCATTGAGTTGAGTCCTTAGAAGTTCTGTCTCATAAACTAGGTTTTGAGACCCATCTAGGGAAGATGATATCTCTGGGGATGCCTGCCAAGATACAAACACTGATGAAATTCTATAAGACCGTTCATGCTTAATTCCTTCCCTCCAAAAACCCTGCCTACTTCATAGGAAGTCAGAAAATGGCTTGCCTAATGGTGACATATGGGTACTTAGCTTGCAGGAAGATGATGCTTCTTGGGTAGTGGTTATCTCTGAGTAGCAATCAGCATTGAAATTACTCACCTGCCTTTGGTACTGTACTTTGAGGGCCTCAGTCTGGGAGGAAGATCTCAATTCCCTCATAAGATTCTGCAGATGACTGATCTGCTGATCTTTATCTGAGATAGCCATAAAGTACTGCTCCTTCATTCTCCTCTCATGAACTTCCCAGGAACTCTTCTCCATCCTAGAGAAAAACATGAAATAATAACAGGCAAAAATATACTTGAGACAAAGATGAATAATTCCATCTTCAAACCAGTATCATTGGCTGTAGAGATGTAGTAAATAAATACCTAACCAGAGTGCAATTTATATTTTAAACAGAACTGTACAGTATGATGATGGAGCAGAACTCAAAAAAAAATTTCAGCATTACTAACCATCAGAGAAATGCAAATCAAAACCATAGTGAGACACAACCTCACACCAGTCAGAATGGCTTTTATCAAAAAGTCAACAATTCACATGTGTTGGCGAGGATGTAGAGAAAACAGAACCTTTGTGCATTGCTGGAAGACTGCAAATTGGTGCAGCCACTATGCAAAATGGTATAGAGATCCTTCAAAAAATTAAAAATAGATTTACCATATGACCCAGCAATTCCACTTCTGAGTATTTATCCAAAGAAAATGATAATAGTAATTTGAAAAGATATATGCACCCCTAAGTTCTCTCCAGCATTATTTACAATAGCCAAGATATGGAAGCAACCTAAGTGTCCATTAAGAGATGAGTGGATAAAGAAGATGTGGTACATATATACAATGGAATATTACTCAGCCATAAAAAAGAATGAAACCTTGCCATCTGCAACATGGATGGACCTGGAGGGTATTATGCTAAGTGAAATAAGTCAGACAGAGAAAAGCAAATGCCTATGGTTTCACTTATATGTGGATTCTAAATAACAAAGACGAAACAGACTCATGGAAACAGAGGTCAAACTGATGGTTGCCAGAGGAAATAAGGGTGGGAGATGGGTGAAAAAGGTGAAGGAGAATATAGTCAATAATATTGTGAAAAACTGGCATAATGACAGATGATTACTAGACTTAGTGTGGTGACCACACTGTAAGGTACATAAATGTGTAATCACTACACTGTACACCTGAAAAGTAATGTAATGTTATATACCAACTATACTTCAAAACAAAACAAAACAAAAGTTTGGTGTTAGAAATCAGGAATAGTGTTTATTCTTCGGGTAAACAGTGACTTGGAGGGGGCATGAAAGGTTATTTCTTGGGTGTTAAAGTTTCTTTGTAATTTTAATTTTATATTTTTCAGCTTTATTGAAGTATACTTGACAAATAGTGTTAACAATGTTTCTTGATATGGACTCATTATATGGGGTGTTCAATTTATGAAAGTTTATCAAGCTGTAAACTTAAGATTTGTGCAGTGTATTGTATGTATGTTATACTTCAATAAAAAGTTTAAAAGTGTTTAAAAAAAAAAAAGAAATTCAGCTGGAACGACTGGGGAACATTTCACAGAATTAGTAGGCATTTCGTTTGAACCCTAAACAATGAATCAGATTTCCATAATGGAAAAAGCATTCCAGATTCAGGAAACAAACTGAGTAAAAGGCACCAAAATGAATGTATATAGTGAATTTCAAAATGGTTGTAGTAGATAGTGTATAGAGTGAACAGGGTAGGAAATGAAGAAGTAAATCAGATGAAGCGGGGCATTGAATAGCATGCTAAAAAAAAGCTTACTCTGTAAGCATTGAGAAACCACTGTAATTCTTCAGAAAGGCTGCGTCATCCATGACACAGTATAACATCATGGCTATGAAAATGTAGCTATAGAGTATAAAGGACCAGGGTTCAAACACTAGCTCTATCATATACTTTGAGTAAAATTTACTTAATCTCTCTGAGCCTTTTGGTAAAAGAGGAATAAACTCTACTCCTTAGGAGTACTGTTAGAATTAAATGAGATACTATATGTCATGAACCAAATACAGACCCTGGCACATTATCATCACTCAATAATCACTCAATAAATATTAGCTACTGCTATTTCTCATCATTTATTCCCTGAATGTGACCAATAGGGAGGCTTCTGTTTGATTGACTGCAGCTAATTTTCTTTAGTGCTAACAAAAACTAGCTTTCTGTCATGATCTTTAGTTCTACTTCTCCCTATACTCTGCGTGAAAAAATTCATTAGCATTGTAAGCAAATTTCTGCAGTATCTCTTCACCTTCTG
Source organism: Pteropus vampyrus (assembly GCF_000151845.1). Classification (NCBI taxonomy): domain Eukaryota; kingdom Metazoa; phylum Chordata; class Mammalia; order Chiroptera; family Pteropodidae; genus Pteropus; species Pteropus vampyrus. Next base: position 24,915,747 of record NW_011888782.1, on the reverse strand, counting down.
TAGTACTAATGTCTCTATTTTTTTTTCAATAATAGAAGGTTTCATTCAAATTGCATCTGACTTTTTTTTGTCTCTCTAGAAATAAGGTAATTTTCTAATTGACATACACCTGTTATGAAGTATTCCTGCTTGGCTAAGAGGTAGCTTGGATTACAATTAAAATTTTTTCAAAAAGTCAGAGCTAAAACTTAAAAACTAACATAAATTTTTCATTACAAAGCTACTATATGCAAAAGTATTTTTGCTCCCTGGAAATACAAATTTTTGTTCCCTGGGAATACAAATATGTAAAAGGACTTTTCTAAACATTGTCCTTGATATTTGTCTGTGAAAAGTGAAAGAGAACAAGAAAAGAGTGTAAGAGTGAGAATGTATGAGAAAGATCACCGTCTTCCATAAAAAACTTCAAGCTGCCATTATTTTGGAAGAATGGACAAGTGGTTATAATGTGGAAAGAGGCTCTCAATAGAGAATGAGGGCTAAAGAATAAACTTGATTACTTGATAGAACTTAGCCATTAAAAGGGCTATACCACAGTTATCCCTTAAGTAAGAGAGCACAAAGGCAAAGCAGAATAAGCAAACCAGTAGCCACAAGCAGAAGAGAAAGGTTATAGTATAAATCGAGGCTCTCCTGATAAGCCAACCCCAAGGGCAACAGAATCTTGAACAAGATATTCTAGCTTTTTCATGGTTGAGAAGCTCATTTCTCCCAAGTATTTCAAAAGCAAAAGATGGGAAGTCTTAAAGATATTCAGCTAAAGAAGGTGTTCCTAAATAAAGTCAGTGAATCAACTTTGTGTTTTCATTTTCTTCTTCCTTCTAACAGTGAAGTAAAATGTCTTCCTTTCCTTCTCCAATTTTACTCATATTCACTTGATATATTATTTAAATTTTCTTCAAAGTTGCTCAAAGATGGTAGGTAAAGAAAGGCTATAAGAGAAAGGTAGAAAGAGAGTAAAAGAAGGGCAAAAAGCATCAACAGACTAGAAATCATTTTTTTCTCCTACCTAAGGATCAACCTTAGAAGCAAAGTATTCTTTAGGAATGCCCATTAAGGAAATTTTATTAGTTGAGGAAATTTTATTAAAGAGGAACAGGTGGCTGCAAAAATAAGCCTTTAAAGCTTTGCAGTTCTTAGGTGTACACTGGTAACTGGACATTTTATATTTCTATAGTTCCAGGTAATATGGGAGACATCAAGGTGATGCCCCAATATAGTCCCAATCACCACTAGAGGACCCTAAATTCAATGGTCAGTGTTAATATGCATCTGAAGGTTGAGAGAATCAGAGCTGGATCTCCTTATGATAAATTAAGATTCTAAAAGAGTAAAGCCGGGGCAGCTATTCCGTGGGGGCAGGAGAGCTGGAGATGAAATGGAACAACTTCTCTTTTCTCTTGAGGTTCAATTTCAGAAAGAAATTTGTATTCCCAGAGAGCAAAAATTCACAGATTTTACCTTTTCTGTAATTATCATCATTTGGTAAAGAAAAATAACGTGTTGTATCATCTGGGGAAGCTGCCAACTTCGTGGAATGAGTCTGATATACATTCACTTATAAGAAAGTCAATAATGATGTTAAAACAGAAAAATCTTTAAGATATAACTTTACTCCAGAAAACTTAAACGCCAACTTCTAAAAAGTGTTTTGCTCTATAAACTTTGCTTAAGGTTTATTTTGAAATATCACATTAGTAAAGTACTTATTCATCTAGGATCTGTGAAGAAACAAATCTTTTCTATACATCAAGAACTCTCTTATGGTTGTTACAAAAATTATTTTACTATGTTGATAGCTATCATCCTGGTCACCTGTGAAAGCAGGATAAGGATCTAGACTTCACCTCAGTTTTCTCTGTATTCACTTGCCTGTGGTTATCTTATAGCAGTTGGTGAGCCAAAGCAGGTGCTGCTTGATCAGCAGCACTTTCCAGCATGGAGAATCTCCATTCAGCAGCAAAGTTAGAAAGCTTTGGGTTTGATTTTAATAAGGTGGCATCACCATCTTAAGCTAAACAGTAATAAAGACTCAACAATGCGGTTGTGACAATAGGACCTGTCTTTCTATACTATTAAGTGTTTACTCTTTACCTTTTCTTTTTTGATCAAATTTGTTAGAAACACTGAATTAAAAACCAAACAGAATTACAGTTCCTATCTTAATTTTTTTATGCCCTGATAGTGTCACATAGCACTGTTATTCACCTGTTTCTTTAAAAGAACAGGGCTTGGATTTCTGGATTCAGATGAGCTAAAGTAGATGCAGTTCTCCTTATTTCTTCCAGAGTATAGATAAAAGCCCTGGGAATTATATATAAAAACAAACATAAGGAGACTTAGAAAAATGGAGAGAAGAAGGTTGACGAGCTAGGTAGGGATCCCAGTACTTGAGGAAAGACATGGAGGTAAAGTCACTGTTTTTGTTTTGTTTCGTTTTGTTTTTAATTCCATATAACCCCAACTATGTGCTGGAGAATCATATAACCTGGAAACACCGAGTGCCAAAAAAAGTTTGTTCTCTCTTGTCAAAAGACCAGGAAGGAACAGCCTAGTGAGATGATTAATGATACTAACCACTCTACTCCACGTGAACACCATGGAAAAACCACAGTACCTTCCCACCCCCATTAACAAAATCCTAGTGAACTGGCTAGTTACAACCTTGCCTGGAGATAACTAGGTACACCTCACCCTCTCTGCTGGGTGGTATCAGAAGAGGTCAAGTGTGTACCCCAGACTGTCACGACCAACCAGTGGTAAAGAGGCACCTGCCTCTGACTGCCCCCATCCCTACTGTGGTGTCAATGGAGAAAATAAGTGAGACCTGGACACCTACCTCTACCCATAACGAGGTAATGAAGCATTCCTCCCTGTCCCTACGAAGGCATTATCAGAAGAGGCCAAGGGGGAAGTTTGGACTTTGGGTACTACCTAGGTAACAAGGTCCCCCTCCTTAACCACTCTTCTGCAGTGTCAGTGAAGACTGAGTGGGGAGCTTGGGCTTTCACCACTGACCTCTGAGAATGAGGTGCCCCTCTCCACAGCTTCCAGTGGTATCAACAGAGGCCATGTATGGAGGTTGGATGACTTTTCTCATCTAACAGTAATGAAGCAACCCTCCCCACTAATTGTGCTGTCATTGGAGTACTCGTAGAGAGCCAGAACGTCCACCTCTTCCTGCCAATATCAGGGTGCCTCTTCCCTCTGAGGTATCGATGGAGGCTAACTGGGGAGCCCGGTAGACTTCACCCTTCACCTAGCAGTAAAGTGGCAGTGTTCCTCTTTCCCTGCTGGGGTTAGTGGAAGTCCACTAAGGCAGAAGATTTAAATAAGACTGAGAGTTTTGTAACATAATTTCCAAAATGTTCAGAATACAACTGAACTCATCACACTAAGAACCAAGGATGTCACTTTCTAAGAATCAGGGAAATCAGAGCTTGATTGACAAGAAAATTAACAGACTATATAACACAGAGATGACATAGATCTTGCGGGAATTATATGACAAGGATTTTAAAGCAGCCATCATAGAAATGTTTCAACAAGCAATTATAACACACTGGAAACAGATGAAAATAGAGAAAGCTACAGCAAAGAAAGAGAGAATATAAAGAAGAACTGAATGGAAATTTTAGAACTGAAAAATCAATATCCAAAATAAAAGCTAACTCAATGAGCTCAATAGCAGAATAGAGGTGATGAAGGAAAGAAATCAGTGAACTTGAAGATATGAGAATAAAAATTACTGAATCTGAATAAAGAGAAAAATAATAAATAAATTGGATTTCATCAAAATTAAAAAGACCTTGTTGAGAAGGATGAAAAGATAACCTGCAAACTGGGAGAAAATATTTGCAAACCACATATCTGACAAAGAATTTGTATCTACACTACATAAAGAACTCTCAAAATTTAACAGTAAAAAATTAACAACCCAATTAGAAAATGGACAAAACTCATGAACAAATATTTCATCAAAAAGGATATACGGATGTCAAATAAGCACATAAAAAGATGTTCACCATTACTAACCCTTATGCAAATTAAAACCACATTATATATCTATTAAAATCTACTAAAATATAGTTATAATATCAAATGCTGATGAGGATGTAGCATTTGATACTGAAACTAGATCACTCATATATTGCTGGTAGGAATATAAAATGGTACAGTCATTCTAAAACATAGTTTTGCAGTTTTTAAAAAAACTAAACATTACACTTACCGAACAGCCTCGTATTTGCACTTCTGGGCAATTAATCATCTCAGAGAAGTAAAAATTTATTGTCTGCATAAAAATCTATACACAAATGCTCACAGCAGCTTTGTTTATAATGGCTAAAAATTAGAAACAATACTCATGTCCTTCAATGGGTGAATGGTTAAAAGCAGTACACTTACATCATGGAATACTATTTGTCAATAAAAAGAATAAACTACTGATACAGACAGCGAAGTTGATGGATCTCAAGGGCATTAAGACGTGTGGAAAAAGCTAATTTCAAAAGGTTACATACTATATGATTCCACTTATAATACAATCTCAGAATGATAAAATTATAGACATGGAGAAGAGATTAGGCATGAGGGAGTGGGAGGGAGGGGAAAGAGTGTGGCTATAAACTAGTGGCACGAGGGACATATTTGTGCAATAGAGCAGTTGTATACTAGGGCTGTGGTGGTAGTTACATGAATCTGCAATTTGATAAAATTGCATAGAACTATATACATATATACTCGAATGAATGTAAAATTGGTGAAATCTGAATAAGGTCTTTGAATTGTAGCAATGTCAGTTTCCTGGTTTTGATATTGTACTAAAGTTATGTAAGATGTTATCAATGGAGGAAACTGGGTGAAGGTACATGAGAGCTCTATGTACTATTCTTGCAACTTCCTATATATTTCTATTTCATAATAAAGTTAAAAAGAAAACTGAAAGAAAAGGTTCAAAAAGCAGTGATTATCATACCTGAGCTGATGCAGCTCATGCTGCCAGGAGAGGTTTTCCTGCCTGAGCTCCTCTTGCATAATCTGAAATGTTTTTGTCTTATCTTGATACTCCTGAAGTTGAGCCTTCAGTGGACGTAATTCAGTGATCTCTTGGTTAATCTGTAAGTATTGCTGCTGCAGATTCTTCAATTCTTTCAGCTTTAACCAAAGGGAAAGTAAAAGGGTGATTCATCACATCTCATTCACCTGGCTATAAGTCATCAGCAGCTCCCTACTAAGTCAGACACTACAACAGACTACCAACACCTAATAGTCCATTGACATATTACTGCAGCATGAATCTCTAAAATGGTGAAATACATGCAGCCAGGCTGGTGGGAAGCACCCCACAGCGCTGCCATCGAGGCTGCAGGGTTTGATCATTCCTGTAACTTCAACCCCTGCCCCCTGCTCCCAAGGTCTTAAGAGACTCTCCATCTACAACTCTGGCATGGGATAGACATAAGGGACCTACAGCTTCTTTGTGGGTGCTAACTCCCTAGAACAAAAAGTGTAAACATAGACTGGCTTCCTATTTAGCCATGTGCCCTGGTTAGGCTTCTAAACTTCCTCGTTTGTATGTCAACATTAACTCTAGCTTAGCTGATGTTGATTATGGAGAAGGCAGTGATGCCCAGGCCCAGTGGTTAAGAGTCCTTAGGCTTTGGAGTTAGTAATCCTACCCACACAGGTCGTGTGACCTTATGCATGTTCTTCACACTCTCTAAGCTTTAATATCCCTCACTTATAAATTGAAGATAATTATAGTGCCTCTCATAAGATTATGAGAAATAAAAACAATGTGTTACACACATAAAGTTAGTGATGATGATGATAATGATGATATGATGATGATGGACTTGCCTTTAATTAGCAAAACTGCCCATTTACAGTCCAGGTATATCTTCAAACTCTTTATTCCTAATACTCATTAAAAGCTTGGTAGTAAGAAATAACATCAGGACATCTGGGTAAAAACAAGTGCCTTGAACACACATCTATTTTACCCACTCTGTAAACATTACTAAAGCTACAATAAAGACATTATTTTTTTAAAGCATAAAACACAAGAACAGAAAGAACAAGAGAGGGGTCAGCAGCAACAAAATTAATTTTGGAAGCTGAAAAGCAGATGCATAAGTGGTAAATGACTTAACAGATCCAGAAAAGCCAAATCTTAAGCTGGCAGTAGGGAAAGCCAAGAACCAATAGAACTTACTCTGCAGAATCTTCAAAAGTCTCAGGAATTAACAGCACCAGGTACCTCTGGAAAAGATAGTGATGGGGGTAGGGAGGAGGTGGTAGCTGAAATAAGGAGGATTAGATGAAAGCTGCTTAAGAAATAACTGCATCCCTAGGTACCCTCCGCAGCTTCGCACTTTTTGTTACCCCAACAGACAACTAGAGTTTTATTCGCTGGAAAAGATAAAAGAAGTGTTTCTGGACGATGGAACAACAGGCACAACTGAAAACAAGGGTATTGTTCTAAAGCAAGGGTGAGCAAGTGAATGTATGGTTTCTGAATGCTTAAAGCCTTTCCTCTACTCAGCTTGGAGAGTGCTGGCATACAGGTCTTTACCTTCCATGCAGGAAATGAAAAGTCTTCTCTAGAAAGTCTGACTGGCCCCAGACGAACTAAAGACATCAACATGGGCACTATACACAAAAAGCTCAGCATGATCATACTGCAATAAAACTGAGAATTGGTAAGTTCCACCCTACCCTTAAACATGAAGAGTAAACCAAGGATTAACCCTCACCTGAATAATAGCTAATATTAAAGCAGAGATGAAAAGAAACTAGGAGAGTAATTTGGAGGACTTTAGCAGGGGAAAAAATGTAATATACTCAAACATTTGAGAGAACATTGGAAATTAGAAACATGAGAGCAGAAACAAATAATTATAAAGGAAAACTCATTATGAGAAAACTTCAAAGAACAGAACTACCACGACCGTTCTTGGAGAGATAAGAACATATATCCATGAGACAAGGAAAAGTGAAAAAAAGGAATCCTTGGAAATTAGGAACATGATAGAAAAAAAGAAAACCTCTGTATAGGGTTCAAAAGATGCAGATGAGGAAATCTTCCCAAAGCACAGCAAAAAGAACAGAAAAGGCAAGAAAATTAAAGAGCTAATCCAGAAGATCCTAATTCTAAATAACAGGATTCTCAGAAAAAAGACAACCAAGAAAAAGAATGGGGGTGGGGGGAAGAATAGTAAGACATAAAAAGATTTCCCAAATTTGATGAGTATGAATGCTTATATTCCAAAGACTAGACAGAATGATGAATGAAAACAGACTGAAACCAAAAAGTACATTATCATGAAATTTCAGAACACAGAGACTAAGAGATCCTATATATTTCCAGAGACAGAAATGAGAGATGAGAAACAAGAGATAAAAGATGAAAGATGAGAGAGAGAGAAACAGCTCACATACAAAGGATCAGGAATGAGTAGCTTTGGACCTTGAACCGCAATGTAAGCTAAAAGGCAACAGACCAAAGACTTCATAATTTTGAAGAGAAATTATTTTCAGCCTAGAATTCTGTATCCAGCCAAACTATCAGGTATGAGAAATGAAATGATATTTTCAATAAATTTACCTCCTACATATCTTAAGAGAGCTACTGAATGATTTATGCCATCAAAATGATAGCACAAAACCAAGACAAGGCAGACACAGAATGTAAAGAACAGAAGATCTAATAAAGGAGAAAGGTAAAAGGAGATATTCTAGGATGAAAACTGTGTCTTAGGAGTACAGGGCAACTGTTCATATAAGAGCAAGTCAGAGACTCCAGGAGAATTTTCTTCATGAAGATGAAATTGATAAAAAGAAACATCTTGAGAGATGTGGATAAATAGCAGTCTTGGTTTAAATTTATTGATAAATACAAAGAAAACTAAGTAAGTAACAATAACAAAACCACAGTTATTAACTCTAAGAAAAACAAAGATGTTAAGGAAAAGTAACACATCTTTTATAGATATAATACCATTTGTTGTCATAAAAATCTAAGTACTGAATATTGATTTAACCAAAATTAAAATGAAATTACATCAGGAGAAAAGAGGAGTTGTATATTAAAATTGCACATCTATGTATGCGTGTGAAATGTGTCTATGCATATACACACGTACACACTGTGGAAGCAAAGGGAGTAAAGAGAACTAAATCCTGTTGGCATAAAAGAAAATTGATAACTAATACAAAGAATGAAAAGCCAAGATGCACTATAAGTATGATATTTAGATACTAAGGAAACACCAAAATAATAATCTAAAAACGAATTGCCTTCAGAGAGAGAGAAACAGGGTTGGGGGTGCTACTGTTTGTTTTTCTTACTGAACACTGTAGAATTTAGTGACTCATTAATAAGATAAAAACATGTTTTTTTATTTGAAAGCAAAAAAATATATATTCTTAATGCAATCAACTCACTCCTCTAGTTCAGATACTCTCAATGTTATCCTTGGAACAGACCAGATCATCAGAAAATGTAAGACATTTTTAATAATAAGACACATTACTATATTTAAGTAAAATAAAGGGTGTTTCACAGCTTCATAGTGTCTTCTCTATGGAAATAGAGAAGAAATTTTTTGTAGGCCTCAATACTTAAAAAATAACTATTCTTATACTGAACAAGTAGTTTTTTTTTCTTCCCCTTTCCTAAAATATGGACACTGCAATTCATGCACATGGTTTTTTAATTCCCTATTTCTGATGGCTGCCAGAAAGCTCAGAGCAATTAATTAGTGGCTCATTGTTCTAACAAAGAGTAAAAGACAGTGTGACATCTCCTTGAAACACTAAACTTACTCCGGTTTAATCTTTTTCTCTTCTGTCCTCATTTTCTCTTCCTTCACAGTTCTTACATCCTGAAAAACTGTTCATATTTTAATATGCTACCTCAAGTCATTTTCAGAACGGAACATAAACAAATACAGGCCCTGCTAGAGATTTGCTCTCCACTCTTTAGGTAGAAATTGTATAAGTGCTTCATTTACTTTGGGAAAGTCCTAAGGAAGTTTAGGCAGATAGGCAAATGAAAACTCTAGAATGTTTTCAGAGTTGTCTGTTATGCTCTAGTAGAATCCCTTGGGCTAAATCCTGCCACTTGAGCCCTTAGACTCTTTTTTGGAAACTTCCCCTTGACTAAGTAGAGAAGAGAACTAAAGTAGCCTAAGTCCCTTTCAGACCTAAATCATCTCTGGGGTGGTCCTAAAAGAAAGAGAGAGTAGTTTAGGCAGAGGTGATACACTGCTGGCTTAGGCTGAATGTTTAAACCGATAAAGGCTGAAATACATGGTATCTCCCATATTTATCACACAAGCAGCCAATGATTGAGAGACTAGAAACTTCAATGCTCATGAGATAGACTGAGAACAAGATATATGGAAAGAAATGGATGATGGACAGATAACAATGCATTTAGAAAGTATGCAGAAGGGCCTCAGCAGTGAGTTATGAATGTAGTATCAATGAGTCACACTGTCAGGTCTTCAATGTTATTTATAATCCTGCCTAGGCTTTATGATTCTTTCATGGCAGACGTAAAAGCTTCAGTCTCAAAAGTTCTTATAACTCCCCTACATGACAGTTTTACAAAATGGAGAAAATAGTGTTTTCAGTAACAATCACAAATATAGGGAATGACCAACAACTTATTGTCTATCATATGATTAATTAATTACCCCTATGCTAAAGACCATGGGAAATACAAACAAGTATAAGACATGACATTACAAGAAGCTTACAATCTAATTGGGGAAATAAAAAATAAGTATATAGAAATTAAACACACATAGACATGTACACAAATAAGGCATTATGGGACAAATGAAAAGTACTAGGGAAGTACAAATATAAGGTAACAGACAATCAATCAAGTGATCTGGAAATGTAACCAGAGGATTTGAGCTCTAGGGTGACTTTTAAAAAGTGAGAGATATTTGCCCAAAAAAGGAAAATTCAGAGGTCATTTTGATTGACAAGATGGTAATATGGGTAAGTACTAGGTACGATTATTGTATAACAAGTAGATCAGCTTGGCTGGAATGAGGAGTATGAATAGGGGAACAGTAAAAGGGAAGTCTGAAAAGAAAGCTAAAGACAAATTATAGGGTCTTAAATGTCAGATTGAGGTTTGAATCCTAAGCCTCATCTAGAGATAGTACAACTTTTCAAGGTTTTTGAGTAGTGCAGTACTAAGAAAGTAGAGTTTTGGAAAGATTTATTCAGCAGTGATATATACAATGAAGTGGAGAGGTGACAAACTGGGAGCAGCAATATCATAACAGTTTAAAGGTAAGGTGTCAAGGACCTAACCCAAGATGTTGATGGAAAGAAAAAAGATATGTGAAGCACATTATGAATAACGAAATGAAAGACTTTGATGATTAAATGAAATAAAATCACAGTTATGAACCTTAGGAAACAAAGGAATATTACTATGAGTTATAGAAATATGGAAAAATTTTAAAAGCTGGCATGGCTTGTAAATATCCAGCAGACAAAAATGTGGAACTGGGGCTGAGAGATAGAAAGTTTAGTCCTAGTATGTATAATAGATAAGAATAGTAAAGCAATTTACTGATTGAAACATAATTCAGATTCTATCCTAATAGCTTCCAGGAAACCGATTTTGACTTAAAAGATAATCAACATCTGCATGCCATAAATTATAGCTCTGAGGTACAGACTGCCTGATAAAAACCTGTACATTGCATTCTGAAAGCAACTGACAAAAAGTCAAGCTCCTAAGACAAAGTCAGCTGAATGAAAACTATTTTAAAAATATAAACAAAAACACATAAATTGTGTTGCGTCAAAGCCATAGCTGCAAGGGGATAGGTGGCTTTTGTTGAGTACAAAAGGCAAAAGACTGTCTATAAATATTGGATGTTAAGTGTAATATGAATGAACACACTACCTACAAAGAAAAAGAAAAGTTTGCATAAGACTTTACAGTTAGGGAAAATGATCTTTTCACTAGAGTTAATCTTAAAAACTAGAATTTTCAGATTCTGAGCATGGGTCACTTTTTTAAATGGAAAAATCCAGCATTTTAAAGCTCAATTTATTTCCTTTTTGGCCTAAGTACATGGGCTTGACAGAATTAAGAGACTGTCAAGAAAGTGAAGAGAGGAATGTCACAAAGCAGAATCCCCTGACCTGGCTTGGCTCATATAGTTCTTTGCCTCTGAATCTTACTGATCTGGAAGTTTTGGGAATAAAAGACCTGGATTACACTACTGGATCTTACAAACAGCAGCAAAGTTAAGCATTAGAGGTCCTCATCTTTCTCTCTGATTGAAAAAAGTTGGGTATTAAAGTGGGTCAATGGTTCAGTTTATAAATAAGATTTTACTAGTCATTTAAACTTATTTAAATGAACCCTTTTTACACGTAACTTTTTTGGGACAAATTAGGATAGATATGTATGTGATAAACTGAGTCCTCTTTACTCCTAATTTTCTGAGATAATCTACTGCTAAACTGTCACTATAGGAAGGCAGTGAATGATCCCTATACTTTTAGTAAAACCATGACAAAATCTGAAAACATTTAAGTGTGTGTTGTGTAAAACAATATAAAAAATAGCTCTCCATTTCTTAGTCTTTGTATAACCAATGGAGAGGTTTTTTGCAAAAGAAATTTGCAATTAAAAAAAATGGTAATGGTAGATTTAAAGTAATTTAAATAATGTTTCTGTTTCTCTAAGACCAAACAGAACCCCTGGCATATATAATACTGTCCCAGAGTGCCCAGATACTTATGTAAGAATCTGCTTATCCTTTTCTACAGAAATGTAAATTAACTTAAATAAAGGTTCAAAAATTCTCAAAGATCAGAGAGAAAACTAGTCACTCACTAGTCGGTCTCTGTCATTTTGGAGTGATGACATAGCTTTTTTTAAACTCTGTACTTCAGGTGGGCTGGTTGCAGGCTGAGCCACGGACCTCTGCTTCCCTTCCTCTGACTTGCGGAATTTCTCCAGTTCATTCAAAAGGTGATCTCTCTCATTCTGTAGACTGGCCATAGCCTTGGAAAAGGACTGCACTTGGTTGTAAGAATCTTCCAGTTGTGAAGACAAGTGAAGCAGTTGCTCATTTTTGGATAAAAGCTGTTGGTTAAGTTTCTCAAGGTGAGGCAAGCTGTTATCCTCAGTGGAATTCACTGGAAAGGCAGCTTTAGAAACAAGAACCTCTCTTTCTCTGCTTAAGAGGCCCCGTTCTTCTTTCAGCTGTGCCAATTCCTTCAGACTGACATCATATTTCCTTTTCAGTTCATCAAGCTCCTCATTGGCATGATCTCTACTATTTTGTAGGGAACCCATAGACCTTCCAAAAGACTGGATTTGTGCTGTAAGATCTTTATTTTCTTTGGTGACCATGAGTAATTTCTGTTCCATCTCCACCAGATCTCTTGCTAGCTCTGCCACTCTTTCTTCTGCTGTTTCTGTTTCATTTCGCATTATCCCTGCATCATGATGAAGATGCTTTAATTCTTTCTTCATTTTATCTTCAATTTCATCTACCTTCTTGGCAGCTTCCATCTGAACATGAACCAATTCCTCTTCTAGTTCTGTAATTTTCTTTTGAGAAGAAGAAAGAGTAGTACCTAACCTCTGTACCTCTTCTTCTTTTACTTTTAATTGGGCCTGAAATAGTCCTAAAGTACCTTCTTCTTGCAAGGCTGCTAACTGTCTCTTTAGTTGGGATACAGATACTTTCAAGCTCTCAATCTCTTTAGATAAACCTTGTTTCTCCTCCTGTAGGGCAGTAGAGGACCTCTGCAGATTCTCCTTTGCTTCCTCAGACTCCTTCAGCTTTTCTTCTAATTTAGTATATTCACTTTTCAGCTCTTTATTCTGCTGAAGTTGAGCTTCAAGGAGTTGCTTTTGCTGATAGTCCTTCCTCGATATCACTTGATTCAGGTCTTCTCTATACTGGATCAGTTCTGCATCCAGCTTGGCATTCTCAGAATTAAGATCATCCATATGACTTCTCAAGCATCGAATTTCTTCCTTAAGCTTATTATTCTCAGCAGCAGCCTCTTGGATGAGTTGGTCTTTTTCCAAGATTACAGACAGATGTCTCTCTTCCAGCTGTTGGTAATCACCTACTATGCGGTCTCGGTCATCCTGGAGAGAAGACATGGATTTCACGAAGGAGTTCAACTGAGCCTTCTGTTGCATGTTTTCTTTTTTGATGGATTTCAGTGTTTCTATGAGCCGATTAGTTTTGTCAACAGCTTTTTTGTTCTCCTCTTCTAAGACAATATTCTCCTCTTCCTCCTGGGACAGCAGGTTTTCCAGTTCTTTAATTTCTTTATCATGTTGCTGATGCAGTTCAGCAACAGCTACTTGGATTGCCTGTTCCTTGGCAGAAAGCAGGCTTATAATTTTCTGCTCTTTTATGTTTATTTCTTCATGCAATTTATTGGTCAGTTGTCTGGAGGCCTGAAGATCAGTTTCTAGCTGTTCATAACTGAACTTACAATTCTGGATATCAGCCTCTTGCTGCTTTATGATCCCTTCCAAATTTTCTTTATTTTCCTTACATTTTTCCAAAGAGTTATTTAAATCAGTCGACCGGTCTCTGAGACTCCTAAGTTCTGATTCTAATTTAGCTAATTCATTCTGAGAATTGTGGTACAGATGTTGAGTCTCTTCTAGTTGGGACAAGAGTTCTTTGTTTTCCCCCTGTAGAGTATCACAGACCTTCTGTTGAAGCTGGACCTCTGTCTGGGCCTTGGATTCCCAAATCTGCTTGTCATGTTCAAGCCTAGAAAAAAAGAGGTCATAAATTGCAGGTTTCAAGGAAAACTGCTTGATACTTAAGAAACATATAGTACAACATGTACTCAGATCTACAAATGAATATTCATAATTGAAGGTGTTCATCTTTTTAATGAAGAGATATTAGTTCTACTGAATGCTCTGTATTAAAGGTATCTGTACCTAATGATTCATATATTTAAATTATAAACTCCAAAGTATGTTGCTTATTTTAGTGACATGGTTTTGTACACTCTAGAAAGTACTATTTTCTCCTATATTGCTTTACTTTGCTCTAGACAAGCTAATGTCTGGCCCCTTAAATCTTGGTGTAAGAGACAATAAGGAAACCCATCTCAGAGCATAAGCATACTATTAAAAGTAGAGGAGTATAAAGTGTGGGGGACATGGTTAGTGCTTGAATTTAAAAAGTGATATAAAATTGGAATGTGAGGAAAATAACTTCAACAGGCATATGCAGTATGAACTGATATGGAATATGAGGAAGAGCAAAGAGCATATCGTTTAGGAAGCTAAGGGAATAATTTGGGAATACCATGGTACAAACCCAGACAAGAGTAGTGGAAATGGAAATGCAAAAGAAGAAGTCTAGATCTCAACAGAAAGATGGCAAAAGAAGCAGATGTGAATTTTTCATGTTAATAGAGGTGTAGCTGAAAGCCATATGCAGAGATAGAGAGAGAGAAAGTGAGAGAAAAGGCTAGACGGGGAGAGAGCGGGAGAGGGAAGGAGGGCAGGCACAAGCAAGAGACTGTATCTAGTAGGGGAATTTAAGCCAAAATTTGTTTCATAATATTAAAGGGAAAAGAGACAGTTTAGAAACTTTCTTGCCTCCAATACCTTTTGAAGAGCAAAAATAATTATTACTCATTTACCTGGAAATGCTGATCTTCAATTCCTCCATATGGATGGACATCTGCCTAAGTTGATCCTTTAGAACACTGCAATTCTCCTCTCTGAGTCTAATTTCTTCTTCTTTGGTTTGAATAGCATCACTGAACTTCCTCTCCCATTTCTTGGCTTCATCTATTACCCTGTCCCGATCGTCCTGGAGGGAAGACATGCTCTTAGTGAAAGCTGCAAGCTGGGCCACAGTACTGTCCAAGTTTTCCTGAAGTTGTTTAACTTCTTTGTCTTTCTTGTCCAAAGTAATCTGAATCTCTCCAAATGTCTCTTCCAAGTAGACTTTTTCTCTACGCAATGCATCCAGTTTCTCTTGCATATTCTTCTTCTCTTTCAGGTGTTTCTCTTCTACTTGCTCTAGTCTTCGCTCAAGATCTTCATCCTTTTGTTTCATTTGGCTTTTAACTAATTCTTTACTTGACTGAAGTTCCTTTTTCAACTTGAGATTATCTGCTAGGACCCTTGCTGCTTCACTTTGAGTGTCATCTAGCAGTACTTTGAAGCTGGCTAATTCTGTTTCTGCCTTCTTGCGGTGTTCACTGGCTTGAGCCAGATTTTCTTTGGTTATTTCCAAATCTTTTTGGGACTCAGTTTGAACAAATTCTAGGGCCTTTACAGTTCTCTCTAGAGCACTAATTTTCTCTTGGTACCTGATGCAGTCCTTCTGCAGCTGCTTTACTTCTTGTTGCTTTTCTTTTAACAGCTCCTGAAGTTCCTTTGCATGGTTTTTATTGCTAGGTCCTTTCTGAGCACCTTGTATTTTCTCCAAATATTCCTTTCGTATTTCTGACTCCACCTGAGTTTTCTCCTTGACTAACTGCTGCTTTTCTTCTTCCAATTCACTCACACACTTTTTAAGGTTCTGCATTTCAGATTCTAGTAGTTCATTTTTTATTTGGGCATCTGTAACATCCTGATAATAATTCCCAATGCTTCCATTAAGTTCTGCTAATTGATTCATAAGCCTCTCTTCTAAATCATCTTTCTCTTCTTCTGCTGTCTCCTTGAGCTTGGTGACTCTAACAAGTTCTTCTTGGATTTGCTGATTTAACAGATTTATTTTGGTTACTTCTTCCCGAAGCATTTTTAGTTCGCCATCCTTTGCTGATATTTGACTCAGTAAAGCATTTTTCTCATTGTCTAAATTCTGGCTAAATTCCTTTTCTTTCTGTTTCTCTTCCTCTAAGTCAGCAATTCTTTCTTTGAGCTGATCGATCTGCTGTAAGTAGTTATTAATTTCATCATGTGAGCTGACATTCTCACCTATGTCAGGCTTGGCACTGGTCTCTGGTAGAATGGATTCTGAATATTCAGGCTTTGTGCTCATACTCAAAGAGTCTTGCTCATTAGCCTCCTCTGGGACAGGCTGTGTTGCCTCTTCAGTGATATGCATTTGGTTATGTTTCTCAATGGCCTCTAGGCTAGCTTGTTTGGATTTATTACCTTCTATCTGATGCTTTAAATCTTGAACTTCCACACTTAGAGAGTCCTTCTCAGTCATCAAAGCCTCAAACTCCTTAGAAAGGGTTTTATACTCTGTTTTGACCTTTTCTAGTTCCTCCTTCATGCTGGAATTAGTAGAAAGAAGTGCTTCCATACAATCTTTAGATGAACCTTCAGCAGGATGTACCTCTGCTCTAAGCCGGTCATTCTCTTCTTCCAACTCCAGGATTTTCTGCTGTTTAGATTTAGCAAACTTTCTCATCTTTTCTTTCATGTCCTCCATTTCCTGTTGAGCTTCCTGCAACTGCTTTTCCATTTCCTTCTTGTTCGCTTCTGTGCTTCTTAGCTTGCCATACAGTTCTTGCTTCTCTTGCCTCACGGTTTCCACCACATGCTGAATCCTTTCTGCCTCATTACTAACATTCTCATAGGACTGCAGAAGAATTTCATACTCTTTTTGTAACTCCTTGTGTTTATCTTGCCACTCAGTGCTTTCTGCAATCTTAGAACATTTCAAAGATTCAATTTCCTTCACTAAGTTTTCTTTGTCTTCAGTAAGACCCTCCAGAGCGAATTTCAGACTTTCACAAGAGCCACTGAGACTTTGATTTTCCATTAATGATCTGTCCACTTCTGTAATGAGTTTGTCTCTTTCTTCCTGAAGAAGAGCTAACTTTTCTAAGAATATATCTTTTTCTTTATTTTGGGCAGAAACTTGGTTTTCCACATTTGCCAAAGACTTTGTGAGGTGTTCAATGGTATCTCTGGCCAAAGACAACTCCTCTTGGAGACCTTTGTTTTCTTTTAGTGCTTCTTTTCGGGAAATGAGGGCAGCTTGCAGTTTCCTCTGTATTTGTTGCTTCGCTTTACTTTCTTCTCCAATCTCTTCCGGTTTTTGCTTCATTTCACAAAGTTCTACCTGTAAGTGCTTTATCTTCTCATCATGTTCTTTGGCTTGCATTTCCAGCTGTGTATGCAGAGCCTTAATTAAATCCTCTTGTTCTATCATCTCTGTCTGTACTTTAGTAAGGGCTTCTTCTTTCTTGCCAAGCTGTCCAGAAAGGGACCTAACTTCTTCTTCCTTTTTGCTTATGAGTTTTTGCAGTTCATCTAGTTCAGGTTGTAATTCTCTTAAACATTCTAATCCAGCGATTTCTAGTTGACTGCTTTCCAATTTCTGCCTCAGGCTTTCTGCACGGGCTTCAGCTTCATGGGATGCTATCTTCAGACTTTGGATTTCGAAATCCTGTTTATTTATCTGCTCTTGTAATTGAAATACCTCTTCTGATTTTTTAGTAAGTTCACTTGTTGTAGAACTCACTCTCAATTCTAACTCCTCTTTCTCAGCCTCTATGTCTTTGAGCTGGGCCTTAATTTGAGCAATAGAAGTATTGTCCTGAAGAGCATTTACATCCTCAGGATGAGGCCAGTCTGGGAACAAGTTTGATTCTGGAATAGGCGGGGCAGGTTGCTGCTCTATGGCTTTGAATAAAGGTTCTTCTAAACCTTGAGCAGGAGAGTCTGGGTTCTGCTGGTCAGTGTCTGGAAGTTTTCTCTCTACAGACTCCCTTATTTGAATCTGGAGTTGCCTTAGCTGGTATCCGATGTTCTCATTTTCCTTGCTTTGCTTGTCAAACTGTTCTTGCAAGTGATTATAGTTATCTTTCTGTTGCTTTAGCTCCTCCCTAAGATGTCTTTCCTTCTCCTGTGCCTTTTTTAGAATCACCTTGCGAGAGGTTAGTACTTCCTGTAGCTTCTTTTGGAGTTGCTCCTTTTCTTTTTCAAGGTCCAATATCTTTTTTTCCAGTTCTGGCTTCCAGTGTTCTATACCACCAGTGCAAGGTGGACTACTAACTACTTCTTTTACAGCTGCTGAGTCTCCATCACCTGCATCCTTGTTACTTGTGGTTAACTTCTGGATAATTGCTTGATGCTCAGTGATTTCTGCTTGGAGTAAATCTATTTCATTTGCCTTCTCTTGCAAGTTCTGATTCATCTGTTTGATCACAGCCTGTAACTCTTCTTTGGCTGCTGCTTTTTCTTCCAAATCCTTCCTTAAATGCTCTAGTTCTACTTCTTTCTCAGATATTGTCTGTTTTAAAGAAATTTCTATTTCTCGGCACTTAGAAATCACACATTTTTCTGACTCTTCTTTACTTTCTTTATCTTCCTCCATTTCTCTCCTCTCACACTCAGTGAATGGGATCTCTTTCCCGGATTCATCTTTCATTGTGGCCAATTCCTCTTCTAATCTACTGACTCTCTGTAGAAGTTCCTTTCTGTTAATAAGAGCTGCCTGGAGCTTTCTCTTTCTCTGCTCACTTTCTTTCTTTACAAGGTCTAATTCGCGCTGAAGCTCTTCTTTACTTATTAGCTCTGCTGGGCTCAATTCATTGTAAGTATGTTTAAGGCCAGAAACAACTTCTTTATCTTCTTCCACTTGCTCTTTTTTGGCCTCTTCAGCTCTGGATAATAAATTCAGCTGTTCTTTAAGAGTCTTAATTTCAACCCCAAGAGAAAACTTCTCTTCATTAAGCTGAACCATTTTCTCAGTCATACTAAAGCTGATTTCTGTCACTTGCTGATCTTTCTCCTCGATGGTTTGTTGAAGGGTTTCCACATCTCTCTTTTTCTCTAGTAAGAGTTGATCCATTTTTGCTATTTCAAGTTCCTTCTGTGAAAGAATCTGTGAAAGTTCTTCCATCTTATTTGAGATATCCCTCACACGTTCTGCCTCCTCAAGCACTTCACTTTCCTTCTTCTGCAGCTGGCTTTCCAGGCTTTTGATCAGTGTACTCTGCTCAGAAAACTGAAGCTGCACACCATCCAGTTCATTCTGTAAAACTTCAATTTTCACATCTTTAGATTTGGCTTCTATGCTGAGACTGTGAATCTGTTCAGTAAGTAAGTTATGATGAGTAGTTTGACTTTCGTAGTCAAGTCTTCTTTGCCTTTCTGCTTCTGCAAGGTTTACTTCCAGTTGTTGTACCTGAGCCCTCAATTCTGTTACTACACTAAGTTCCTTCACCTGAGAGAGAAGCTGGTCTCTTTCTTCAGACAAAGCAGTGTATACACTGTTGGTGTCTTCGGCATTTTTCTTAAACTCTTCAATCACCTGGGTTAGGTTGCTTATTTCCTTAGCTTTCTCATCTAAATTTTTCTCATACATTTCTTCTGCTTTATGAAAGCTAATCTCAAGCTCCAAAATTTGATTTTTTAGTCTTTCCAATTCGTCCTGGTGACACTGACAAGTACCTGGTACAGCAGAAGGGAGTTTATCAACATCGCCCTGCTTTGTTGATTTCAATTCCATTCCAGTGTCATTTAAAGGTGTTTCCTCAGATGTTCTATTTTGATGCTCAACACTCATCTGCTCTTCTTTTTCAATTGCTGGAAAACTGCTCTCTTCATTTGTCACTGGGGGAAGATGTTGCTCTGTATCTTCATGCAACATTTTCACCCTGACTGGAGGTATTCCTTCACTCTCTATCTGTTTCATTTCTTTCTGGTCAAGGACATTGGGGTCCCCATCAGCCCTTTTGCCCTGGAGCTGCAACTTAAGAAAAGCAATCTCTTCTTGAGCTTCTTTCATTTCTAACAATAAAACTGACAGTTCTTTATGTTTCTGAAAAAATGTGTTCTCTAGAACATCTTGTCTACTTTCCTCAGCAGAAGAGCTGCTCTTGTTGAGCCTGGTAACATCAACCATGCTGATCTGTTTTAAAATAAGAAAGAAAAAGCCTTAATCAAATGTTTTATAAGAAAGAGCCTAGCTAAAAAAAGAATTTTGTGCATTTTCCGAAACCTAAAACTTTTTAGTCCAAATCTCTTTTCTACCATAAAACTGCTAAATACTTTTAAAATCAGTTTTTATTTTCCAAATTGGACCTCTGAGAACACCCTATCAATCCTGCCCTGAGGTCAAACCACATTCATAAGACCTAGGAAAACCTGGAACTCGTTTTCTAGATATTCCTTACTTGGGAAACTTTATTTCTTCAGATTAAAATACCTACTTATTTCTCTCAAGAACTACTTAAAAATGAAAAGGGAAGCAGGAAAGAATTAAATTTTTCTTTCATCCCATATCAAGGAGGAAGTTATAGAATTCATGTCATTGAAATGAGAAATATTAGATAAGACAGCCATTAACAGACGAGTAGATTATCAAACAAGTACAGTAAGTCCTCACAACATCATGGACAGGTTGTTGGAACTGCAGCAAAATGACATAAATAGAAATCATTTTTATCATAGGCTAATTGATATAAACAAGAGTTAAATTCCTATGGCATCTCATCAATGTTATAATGAAATGACCTTGAATTAAATGATGTTATTTGAGGACCTGCTGTAGACTGAGATAAATTAACCAGGATCAAATAATCAAAAAGGAGTTCTGCTGGGGCCTAGGTATGAAACTATGGACTTGTTTGACAAAATATTAACAAAGTTGTTATTACAAAGATTACTGTTAGACTGCTCAATCCATATAAATTACTTCCATAATTGTTTTTTAGGGAAACAAAATCAGTGAATCTCATAGTAGATTTAATTAGTATTTTATTAAATGAATTTGGAGACAGTGTATGCAATAAAATCTCCACCTTTGCCAATACCACTTTTTTTTTCCCTAGAAAAAATTCTACTTTAATGGAAGAAAAAGCCCCATAGGATTGTCAAATAATGTAGTGGCCAAGAGCACAAGCTCTGCAGCCTGACTGCCTGAGTTCTTATCTTAGCTCTGCCAATTACCAGCAAAAGCTGGCACATACTTAAGTATTCAGTGAATATTAGCTATTATCTGGGAATCATTCTCAGCCACTGAATTAGAAAAAAAATTCATTATTTTAGATTTATTTATTTTAAGAAAAGTTATCTACTCGATTTTCATAAGCATTATTTTAAATCATTTAAAACTCTTCGCTCTCTGTATTATTCATACTCATATTTCTAGAAACCAAAACTGAAAACAGTATTCAGAATAGGGAAAAGTTTCCTTTATAATTTCTTCAGGTCACATTCCTATTCATCCATTCCTATGTACATTAAAGACTTGATACAGTCAAGGCATCACTTTTGCCAGAAGACTTCAATATAACTAACTCCTTCTTGGCTCTGTCTCTTGCCCTAAGTATTCTTATTTGCTCTTTTCTAACTTTTAGTCATACCACTTCACTCACTCCCTTTCTTTAGTCATACCCTATGTTGCTGCCTATGATATCTACAGAACTTAATTACCTTTCCAGTTCCAATAAAAAAAAATCAGTGTCATCCCCTAAGGAGAGGGCAAAGAACCAGAGAACACATCTCTTTCTAGCCACTCTCATTTTTTTTCTCTTAATACTAGTCTACCTCTTTCAGCTGAGCTTACACTTTCTATAAACCTTTTCTACTCACCTTTCGTAGTCCAAGGGATTATCTTTGTCACCCTTCCTTTTTTAATTTCTGTGTTTTTCCCTTTTCTTTTCATTGTTCTTTGTTTATTTGTTCCCCTTCTGATTGTTTTCGTTTTCTTTTTCTTATTCTTTTTTGATCTAAGTTATATTGTTCTCACCACCACTACTGCTAAGCATCTTAAAACAATATGCGCCCCCTTGGCCAAACAAGGCTCATTTTCACTCTGTCAGTGTCTATATAATGCTACAATTTTCAAAATTTAGTTCCTTTTGAAAATTACTTGAATAGAGCATCAGTGGCCCCATAAAAGGTATTGAATGAATATAAGTGTGGTGCTTAATTTTATTGTCAATTTGGTTAGACCAGTACCCAGGCACTTGGTCAAACATTACTCTAAATGTTTCTGTGAAGGTATTTTTTTAAGTGAGATTAATATTTAAATTCGTAGACTCTGAATAAAGCCTGTTATCTTCTATAATGTAGGTGGGCCTCATCCAATCAGTTGAAGGCCTTACCCAATAGAAAGACTGACCTTCTTCAAAAAGAGAGAATTCTGCCAGCAGATTGCATTCAGACTTCAACTGCAATTCTTCCCTGAGTCTCCAGCCTCCTGGTCTACCCTGTATATTTTGAATTTGCCAGCCTCCACAATTGTGTGAGCCAATTCCTTAAATCTCTCTCTCTCTCTCAAGCTAACTCCTCTTGATCTAGTTCACATTCTGGTTATTTTAAGAACACATCACTTACCTCACTGATTTCTCTATCTGCCTCTCCAGCTTTATGCTGAGCCTCCAGGAGAGTAATCTTAGAAGATAGTTTTTCTGAAAGTCACAAAATAAAGATCCTTAGAAGACATATGTAGAGAGTTTGAAAAAACAGAGGCATGATTGTGTGTGAGGTTATTTGAGATGCATAAAATAAAAGGCAAGAAATAGACAAAAGAGTTTAGGGGAGATAAAAGGCGTATTTTATTAAAAAGAAATGGCAAGAGAAGATAAAAGATAGAATGGTACTATTAGGTGATAATAATTAACCTGAGTTAATAATTAAATAGCAGAGGGCTTTAAAGTAGGATAACAGAGCATGTGACAAGAAGCAGCTATTTCTGTGGCATAAGATGGGACTTCTAGGGCAATAAACTGAATTTATCCATAATCCTATGTTCATAATATACATCTTGCATTAATATAGCACTGATAATGTCTTCAATAATCTTTCACATATGTTTATAAAGACATCAAATCTTAGCCCTGGAAGAGAACTATCCAATCTCCTCTATGACTATATGTGAAAACAATGAAATGACATGACCTACAGCTAGGCCATAGAGGGCTGGGATCAGAATCCAGTCTTCTGAGTTCTATCCCATGTCCCATTATAATGCATATATCTAAAAAGGGTATTAGTGCCTTGGAGGATAAAAATATTGTGAATTAACATGTCCCCAAGAAGCCTGTACTCCCTCTGAAAGGTTAAGACAAAGATAGTAAAGTACATCCAAATGTCTCTACATGACCTACATGGTCCCTCATGATTTGACCTCATTTATTCTAAAACCTCCTTGTCTTGTGCTTCCCCTTTTTTGTTCACCCCCAAACACTGGCCTTCTGTTTGCAAACATATCAAGATTATTCATTCCTCAGGGTTTTTGCACTGCTTTTATCTGCTTGGAATGCCTCTTTGCATGGCTGTCCCCTTTTTGTCTGTTCTTAGAAAGGCCTACCCTGACCACTCTAATGCTGCTTTCCTCTTCCCTCAGGCACACTTGCAGTAAACTATTTGATTTTTATCCTAAGACTTATCACTCTCTGAAATTTTCTTATATATATGGCCTGTCTTCCCCTCTACTACGTTCAGAGCAGTATCCTCAGCAACTTGGTTAGTGCCTGGCACATAGGATAAGCACCATAAAATTTTGCTGAATGAATGAATGTTCATGAAACAAATGAATTTAAGACAGTATATAATATGTTCAGACACATCACAAGATCATTTGAGAAATGAGTACAATAGTAGAAATGAAAGTACAAAGGGTGAGTTGAACAAAAGGTGATATATAAAACAAAGATTGCCTATGAGACACTAAAACTAATACAAAATATCTTAAGGCCAGTGATCTCTGCAGAAAAGAGCAAGGAGAATGGAACTCACATTTTTAACACCTATAAACCATAATGCGCTATAAGACAGTGACAGGCACTGTTTGTAAAACTGCAAAATAAGTATCATGGGTAAGGTCTCAAAGAAGTGTTTTGAGTGAGTTGAATAATGAGCTGAATTTGTGGTATTCTTAAAATATTAGTAATGGTGAGAATAGTCTAGAAAAGGTATAATTCCCAGTTTAGAGCTAAGGGGAACTATAAAATGGTTAAAGTAGAAATATTGGGTTCCGAGTTTAAAAAATGGTACATACTTGGTATTCATTCTCACTCTTAGAAGGTAGTGTATTAGTTAAGCTAGGATAAAATAGATCAGTAAAAGATTATTAACTACATGCTACTAAAACCATAAGGTTTTAATGGAAGAAAGTATGTCTTCATTCTTATTAACTGTTCATACACAGTTTGAGAGGATAAAATGCTAAGTTTAATGCAATCCAACAAAAGTTTATCCAGCAGCTACTATTTGCCAGGTACTATACTAGTTCTTGGCAAAGCAGAGATGAAAATAAATGGCCCCTGCCCTTGAAGAGCTCATACTTTACCTTTGAAGATCGTATTGTATAAAATATAAACATAAAGGCAGATTATTTTAACATGTTAAAGGAATGCAAAGATGTCACAGAAGCACAAAAATGCATTTAATTCAACTTTGGGGGATTAGAGTCGACTTCCTGAAAAAGGTAATGCCTTAGTTGATAGGGTTCTAAGCAGTATATAGCACAAGCGAAACCGCAAATGGTTTCTACCTTTGAAACTTTATTTTTACTGATCTCTATTACCTCATGTCACAAATTTATTACCAGGAATGTCCTTTCTTCTTTTCACTTATTTAAAAATTCATCATCTTATTAAGGTCCTATTCAAGCCATACATCCTAGAAGGTTCCCTGACCACTCCAAAGTGAATATAACACAGACATCCTGCAGCATTTATACCCTATACTGCAAAATGTTATACACTGCTATTCTGCTCGAAATAATGTGTATTAATCCTATACTTAATATACCTTCGATAACTACCAGCTCAGCTATCTAAGAAAGATCTTTATAATCATACAATCGGAGAATCTACATGTTATACACATACAGTCATAAAAGCAGAGGCTTTTGTGGGTTAAGACAGAGAATTATAGTTTTCATTTATACATACCATTCTCAGCTTTCAGTTCTTCCAGCTCTCTAGAACTAAGGAGCAAGGCTTCCTTTTCATTCTCTAGCTCTACCACTCTCTTCTGCAAAAAGGTAATATTCTCCTCTGCGACTACCTAAATTGCACAAAGACAACAGATTAATGATCCTCCACTGAAAAAGTCTCATATTAATGCCCAGACTGCCTCCAGCATTTTTGTCTCCTAAAAGTTCTATAGCTATGAAAATACTTTTAAAATAGCATCTATTTACCTGCCTACTCAATCTTTGAAGAAATGTTTTATCTAGAAAGAGAAAATATTTCACACAAACTTCCAATTTGCAGAGTTTTCAATTTAAAACTGAAGCCTAGATTACAAAGACAGAAATTCCAAGTCTATTGCATAAGAAAGAACATTTTCAGGTCCACAAACAAATAACATTATAAAATTAGATTAATGCTACCTGATAAAAAAATTAATCAGTTGAAAGAGACTGAACATAAAGACAGGCTCTCAAAGAACAGAGGCAAATGTAGTATGTACTCTTTAAGAAAGGAAGAATTATAATTGTTTTTATTTTTTCCTGGTATAGTAAAAATTTTCTTGTGCTTCTTTTATGCGTACATATTGTTTGGTTTTCCTAATGACAAGTAAATATCGAATTATGCCACATCTTTAGTTTTATGTCTTTTTATATTTATATATTTTTCTCCTTCAAGGGGATTATTCTGTATAATTTTTCATAAAATTATAGAATTGTTCAACCTTGAGGGTCTTTACAGCTCACTTAGTCCCAAACCTTCATTTGATGTTTAAAGAAACTGCAAGGAATGAATGAGTTTAAGGATTATATGGCTTTTATCCTGCGGCAAGTTCACAGTTTGCATTATACTGGGCAAGTAAAACACAGAAAAGCTACAGGTCTTTCTGGCTTGAAGAATGAGAAGGCAGACTTTGAGACAAACAAAGCCAGAATGTGAAGAGGGAAATCAGAGGCAAGAGAAAAAATTTCAGCAAGGGGAGGCCTAAATTATATATATGAACTTCTGAACAATGAATTAAGCATTTGCAAGGCTGACTTGAAGTAGTAATCCAGATAAGGCAAAATAATGCAACTGAGTTTTGAGTGGCTGCCTGCCATAGGCCACGGTTTGTGGTTTGAGTTCAAATTGCTGGCTGATAAAAAGTAATCAAAACACTTCAGTTTAGAAATAACAGAAAAGAGTCTTGAGACCAGAACATTCACAATACTCAGGATTTACTACAAAATCACACATTACACAAAGAAATAGGGAAACCTGACCCATTTTCAAAACAAACAATCAACAGACACCAAGCAAAAATGATGCAGATTTTAGAATTAGCAAACAATGATTTTAAAGACACTATTATAACTATGAGCAGGATGTAAAGAAAAATATGCTTATAATAAATGAAAAGATAGGAAGAAAGACAACACAAATTACCAATATCAAGAATGGGAGAGGTGGGAGTGACGTCAGAAACATGGTGGAGTGAGAGATGTCTTCATACCTCTCCCCTTAAAACAATAATAGGCTGAACATCTAAAACTCAACAAAAAACACCCAAACCGCACACCAGCACATCTGAGAGTGAGATCTGCTCATAAGACAAACAACAAAATAGGCAGAAAAATTATTTGAAGAAATAACAGCCAAAATAACAGTTGAACATTAAGTTTATACATGTAAGGATCTTAACAAAAGCTAGGCAAGAAAAATTACAGATAAAACTACTACTAAGTACATCACAAACAAGGATAAAGAAGAAAGTCTTAATGTTAAAATCGTGGTCTGGCAATACACTAGTGGTTACCAGAGAGTACGGAGAAAGGGGTAGGTGGAAGGTAGATGGGTAAAAGGGGTCAAATATGTGGTGACAGAAAGAAATCTAACTATGAGAGGTGAATACACAATGTAAATATATATATGCCTTACTGTTAAAATGTACAGCTGAAACTTACTGGATTTCGTTAACCAATGTCACCGTAAAAAAAATAAATAAATTTAAATAAATAAACAAATAAAATTGTGGTCCGGGGCTCCTATCTTTTATTAATATAATACATATTGCACCTACAGTATAAATAGTATAAGAGTTTATGATTACAAGGTTTCTACATTTTAAGTGAAGTGGTACAGTATTAACTCTAAGATGACTGAATGGTTAAGAATGTATATTGTAAAAAAGATACATCATGCTAACACTAGTCAAAAGAAAAATAGAGTAGCTATTTAATATCAGAGTAAGTATATCTCAGAGCAAAGTATGTCACCAGGACTAAAAAAGGTTATTCCATAATGATAAATGGGCCACTTAATCAAGACGACATAAAAATCCTAAATGTTTAAACCCCAATAACATGGCTTGAAAATGCATGATACAAAAAATGACAGAACTACAAGGAGAAATAGATAAATCTACAACTATTAACTGAGATTTCAATACCTGTCTTAACAGTTGAGAGAATAAGTAGACAAAAGCAGCAAGAATATAGTACATCTGAATAACACTATCAACCAACCTTACATGGTTGACATTCATAGAACATCATAACCAACAACAGCAGACTACACATTATTTTCAAGTATATATGGAACATTTACCAAAATCGATAATATTCTTTGCCAGAAGACAAGTCATAATCAATTCTAAAAGATGCAAGTCATATAAAATAGGTGCTCTAACTTCAATGAAATTAAATTAAAAATCAGAAAGATCTCTAGACATATTACCCTCAAATATTTGGAAACTTAATATTCCAGGGGGCAAAGAAAAAAATCAAAAGAAAAATTGTATTTCGAACTGAGTGAAAAAAACACAACAGAATCTGTGGGATGCTGCTAAAGCAAATTTTAGGGGGAAATTTATAGTACAAAATGCCTCTATTACAAATAAGAAAAGTCTCAAACTAATGTCCTTGGATTCCACCTTAAGAAGCTAGGAAGAAATCAAATCCAAAGTAAGGAGAAGAAAGGAAATAACAAAGATCAAAGTATAAATCAATAAAATAGGACACAGAGAACAACAGAAAATCAATGAAGCCAAAGCTGGTTTTGAGATCAGTAAAGATGGTAAACCTCTGTGCAGTCTAACTTGAAAGAAAATACAAATTATCAACATCAAAAATGAGAGAGGTGGGAGTGACGTCAGAAACATGGCAGAGTGAGAGATGTCCCCATACTTCTCCCCTTGAAACAATAATAAGCTGAACATCGAAAACTCAACAAAAAAAAACCAAACTGCACACCAACACATCTGAGCGTGGAATCTGCTCATAAGAGCTACCACAGGTCAGAACCCCAGGAGTCGGGCAGTAGATTGGGAGAAACAAAGAAGCTGCTTCTCACAGCCAGAGCTCCCAGCAGGAGGAGGAGGCGTGGACAAGGTACTGCAGGTTGCCTGAACAGCCCTGCCTGGGAGAGCTGTGAGCTCCATGTGGCTAGCAGCAGTGCCCAGGCATCAGGAAGGAAAGCAGAGAAGTGGAAATGGATGGCAAAGAAGTGGGGACCACAGAGAAACAACAGTTGATTATTACCAGCCATTTATGCAAAACGTGAGGCTAAGCTACAGACCCCATCACTCAATGCAGAGAGCCCGTGCCCCTCCTCCAAAACTGAACAAGGGGGAGCCCCAGAGGAATCTGAGCAAATGCTACTGAAACTGTTGCTAACACTGACAGGGACTGAGACTGAGGACAGTGAGCGTGATTGAATATCTATATGAAAAAAAAAAGGCATTATTAAGACTTTATATAAAGCAGGAATCCAAGAGGCTTAGGCATCACCTACTGGAAACCAAAAGAAAAAATGCCTTCTTTGCAACAGGCTAAAGAGAGACCTTTGTGTAATAAATCTCCTTTCTGGAAAAAAAAAGCAGAATACATTTCCATTAATGCCTTGGTAGAGAAATAGTCCATTAAACACCATGAACAACCAAGGTGACAAGGCAGCTCAGAAAGAAAGAGAAAAATCTCCAGAAAATAAGCTTAAAACATAGAAATATGCGACAAAGAAGGTACTTCTCAAAAAACTCAATGAGATCCAAAACAATTCATATCAACGATTTCAGGAATTGAAAAAACACCTATTTGAGCAGAATAAGTTCTTTAGCAAGGAGATTGAAAAACTCAAAAAGAACCAAATAGAACTTCTGGAGATGAAGAACATATTGCAAGAGATGAAAAACAAAATAGCAAACTTGGGAAATAGAGTGAACCAAATGGAGGAAAGGATCAGTGATATCGAAGATAGAAACCTAGAAATAAATTGGAAGGAAAAAGAGAAAAACCGAAGAATGAAAAATAGTGAAAAAGAAATACAAAAACTAGCTGATACCATTAGGAGAAGAAATATAAGAATAATGGGCATTATCAAAGGCGAGGAAAAGGAGCAGAGACTAGAAAGCATTTTCAGACAAATAGTCGACAAGAATTTTCCAAATCTAAGGAATGAGCTGGAGCTTGGAATTCAAGAAGTCAACAGAACACTCAATGATCTCAACTCAAAAAGGCCTTCACCAAGACACATTGTATTAAAGTTATCAAAAATCAATGACAACGAAAGAATTCTCAGGACATCCAGGGAAAAGAAGATGGTAACTTATAAA
>NW_011888782.1:24874575-24878223 GCF_000151845.1 Pteropus vampyrus | reverse complement strand
AATCAAGACGACATAAAAATCCTAAATGTTTAAACCCCAATAACATGGCTTGAAAATGCATGATACAAAAAATGACAGAACTACAAGGAGAAATAGATAAATCCACAACTATTAACTGAAATTTCAATACCTGTCTTAACAGTTGAGAGACTAAGTAGACAAAAGCAGCAAGAATATAGTACATCTGAATAACACTATCAACCAACCTTACATGGTTGACATTCATAGAACATCATAGCCAACAACAGCAGACTACACATTTTCAAGTATATATGGAACATTTACCAAAATCGATAATATTCTTTGCCAGAAGACAAGTCATAATCAATTCTAAAAGATGCAAGTCATATAAAATAGGTGCTCTAACTACAATGAAAAATAAATTAAAAATCAGAAAGATCTCTAGACATATCACCCTCAAATATTTGGAAACTTAATATTCCAGGGGGCAAAGAAAAAAAT
This sequence comes from Pteropus vampyrus, assembly GCF_000151845.1. Taxonomy (NCBI): domain Eukaryota; kingdom Metazoa; phylum Chordata; class Mammalia; order Chiroptera; family Pteropodidae; genus Pteropus; species Pteropus vampyrus. Next base: position 24,877,761 of record NW_011888782.1, on the reverse strand, counting down.
CAAAAGAAAAATTGTATTTTGAACAGAGTGAAAAAAAAAAAAACACAACAGAATCTGTGGGATGCTGCTAAAGCACATTTTAGGTGGAAATTTATAGTACAAAATGCCTCAATTACAAATAAGAAAGGTCTCAAACTGATGTCCTTGGATTCCACCTTAAGAAGCTAGGAAGAAATCAAATCCAAAGTAAAGAGAAGAAAGGAAATAACAAAGATCAAAGTATAAATCAATAAAATAGGACACAGAGAACAACAGAAAATCAATGAAGCCAAAGCTGGTTTTGAGATCAGTAAAGATAGTAAACCTCTGTGCAGTCTAACTTGAAAGAAAATACAAATTATCAACATCAAAAATGAGAGAGGTGGGAGTTATATCAGAAACATGGCAGAGTGAGAGATGTCCTCATACTTCTCCCCTTGAAACAATAATAAGCTGAATATCGAAAACTCAACAAAAAAAAACCAAACTGCACACCAACACATCTGAGCGTGGGATCTGCTCATAAGAGCTACCACAGGTCAGAACCACAGGTCAGAACCCCAGGAGTCGGGCAGTAGATTGGGAGAAACAAAGAAGTTGCTTCTCACAGCCAGAACTCCCAGCAGGAGGAGGAGGCGTGGACAAGGTACTGTGGGTTGCCTGAACAGCCCTGCCTGGGAGAGCTGTGAGCTCTATGTGGCTAGCGGCAGTGCCCAGGCATCAGGAAGGAAAGCAGAGAAGTGGGAATGGATGGCAAAGAAGCGGGGACCACAGAGAAACAACAGTTGATTATTACCAGCTGTTTATGCAAAACGTGAGGCTAAGCCACAGACCCCATCACTCAATGCAGAGGGCCCCTGCCCCCATATCCTCCAAAACTGAACAAGGGGGAGCCCCAGAGGAATCTGAGCAAATGCTACTGAAACTGTTGCTAACACTGACAGGGACTGAGACTGAGGACAGTGAGCATGATTGAATATCTATATGAAAAAAAAAAAGGCATTATTAAGACTTTATATAAAGCAGGAATCCAAGAGGCTTAGGCATCACCTACTGGAAACCAAAAGAAAAATGACTTCTTTGCAACAGGCTAAAGACAGACCTTTGTGTAATAAATCTCCTTTCTGGAAAAAAAAAGCAGAATACATTTCCATTAATGCCTCGGTAGAGAAATAGTCCATTAAACACCATGAACAACCAAGGTGACAAGGCAGCTCAGAAAGAAAGAGAAAAATCTCCAGAAAATAAGCTTAAAACATAGAAATATGCAACAAAGAAGGTACTTCTCAAAAAACTCAATGAGATCCGAAACAATTCATATCAACGATTTCAGGAATTGAAAAAACACCTATTTGAGCAGAATAAGTTCTTTAACAAGGAGATTGAAAAACTCAAAAAGAACCAAATAGAACTTCTGGAGATGAAGAACATATTGCAAGAGATGAAAAACAAAATAGCAAGCTTGGGAAATAGAGTGAACCAAATGGAGGAAAGGATCAGTGATATCGAAGATAGAAACCTAGAAATAAATTGGAAGGAAAAAGAGAAAAACCGAAGAATGAAAAATAGTGAAAGAGAAATACAAAAACTAGCTGATACCATTAGGAGAAGAAATATAAGAATAATGGGCATTATCAAAGGCGAGGAAAAGGAGCAGAGACTAGAAAGCATTTTCAGACAAATAGTCGACAAGAATTTTCCAAATCTAAGGAATGAGCTGGAGCTTGGAATTCAAGAAGTCAACAGAACACTCAATGATCTCAACTCAAAAAGGCCTTCACCAAGACACATTGTATTAAAGTTATCAAAAATCAATGACAACGAAAGAATTCTCAGGACATCCAGGGAAAAGAAGATGGTAACTTATAAAAGAAAGCACATTATAGTCAGACTTCTCAGAACAAATCATACAAGACAGAAAGAAGTGGAATTCAAATATTCGAACTATTAAATGAAAGGAACTACTAGCCAAGAATGATGTATCCAGCTAAGCTCTCCTTTAGATATGAAGGAGAAATAAAGACCTTTCCAGACATAGAAAAATAGAGGGAATTCTCCACTACGAGGCCTGCACTACAGGAAATACTGAAAGGGGTCAGGCTCACCTAAAACAAAATGACGAAAAATAAAATAAAATACATAATTAGGAATAAGGTGACTAGCAGGCTGATAAAAGCAGAGGAGTGCAGCTATTACTAAGATTAGGACATTATAAGCTTAAATAATAAGAAGGGAATTGCTACAGAAAGATAGTAATGAACATTCAGCATACATAGGGACAAATTGAGACAACAATGACTGAAAAGGGGAGGATTCAAAGATCCAAATTTGTGAAGGGGAATGCAGATGAGGCAAGCACAGAAGAAAATGGACAACTGTATATATATAACTATCCTTTACATATTCATAATGGTAACCACACGCCAAACATTCAAAACTGAAGTATACAACATAAAACAAGAAGGACCAGAGGGAAACCGCACAAAAGTCAACCAAAATAAAGAAAACAGAAACACAAGGACAAGGAAGCAATGGAGACACCGAGCTACCAGAAAGCAAAAGATAAAATGGCTCTAAGAAGACCTCGTATTTCAATAATCACCTTAAATGTAAATGGACTGAACTCACCAATAAAAAACTCTGCAGCACAGAGCTGCATATTGGATCAAAAACCAAAACCCTACTATATGCTGCCTCCAGGAGATATATTTCACTTCCAAAGACAAATATAGACTCAAAGTGAAAGGGTGGAAAACAATATTTCAAGCTAATGGCATTCTAAGAAAAGCGGGAGTAACGGTACTAATATTGGACAAAATAGACTTCCAAATAAAAAAGGTAAAGAAAGATACTGAGGGACACTTCATAATGATAAAGGGAATCATGCACCAAGAAGACATAATACTTATTAGTATGTATGCTCCCAATCAGGGAGCCCCAAAATATGGAAAGCAATTACTAACAGAACTAAAGGGAGAAACAGACAAAAACACTATCATAGTAGGGGACCTAAATACCCCACTGTTGGATATGGACAAATCATCCAAACAAAAAATCAATAAGGAAATAGTATCCTTAAATGACACATTAGACCAACTGAACATAACTGATGTATACTGAGCCTTCCATCCCAAAACAGCTGCTTATATATTCTTCTCTAGTGCACATGGAACATTCTCAAGAATCAACCACATACTGGGACACAGA
>NW_011888782.1:24868653-24872075 GCF_000151845.1 Pteropus vampyrus | reverse complement strand
CATGGACCTTAGTTTTAGAAAGGATTTCATGAATTTGACCTGAGAGGCAAGGGGAGTAAAAGCAAAAACAAATGAATGGAACTATATCAAAGTAAAAAACTTCTGCAGAGCAAAAGAAACCACCAACAAAACAAAAAGGCAACCAAATGAATGGGAAGATATTTGCAAAAATACTCTTCAATAAGGAGCTAATATTCAAAATATATAAAGAACTCATACAACTCAACAACAAAAAAACAACAATTCAATTAAAAAATGGGCAGATGACCTGAATAGACACTGCTCCCAAGACATACAAACAGCCTACAAATATGGAAAGATGCTCAATTTCACTAGCTATTAGGGAAACGCAAATCAAAACCACAATGAGATACTACCTCACACCTGTAAGAATGACTATTATCAACAAGACAATAACAAGTGTTGGAGAGGTTGTGGGGAAAATAGAACTCCCTTACACCCTGCTGGTGGGAATGCAAATTGTTACAGCCACTATGAGGAACAGTATGGAGGTTTTTCAAAAAAGTTAAGGATAGAATTAACATATGACCCAGAAACCCCTCTTCTGGGTATCTACCCCAAATATTTGAAAACATTTATCCTTAAAGCTATATGCACCCCAATGTTCATAGCAGCATTATTCTCGGTGGCCAAGACATGTAAACAACCTAAGTGTCCTTAAACAGATGATTGGATAAAGAAGCTGTGGTACATATATACTCAGCCATAAGAAAAGATAAATACTGCCACTTGTGACAACATGGATGGATCATGAGTTAATGATGCTAAGCAACATAAGTCAGATTGAAAAAGTTGAGAACCATATGATTTCACTCATATGTGGGATATAAAACTGAAAGAAAGAAACCAGCAAGACAAACAGAGGCTCACGGACACAGACAACAGTTTTGTGGTTACCGAGGAAAAGGGGAAGGGGAGGTAGATAAGGGTAAAAGGAGTCAAATATGTGGTGGCGGAAGGAGATTTGTCTTTGGGTGGTGAGCACACAATGCAATATACATATGATGTATTAATTAATTGTACCTTGAAATCGAAATTTCATTAACCAATGTCATCCCAATAAATTTAAAAAAAAGAATACACCATGCAAACAGTAAACAGAAGACTAAAGTTCTTTTATTAATATCAGATATAGGAGAACTTCAAGTAAAGAAATATGACTAGAGACAAACATTTCATAAATGAAAAAAGGAACATCTTATCAGAAGACGTTAACGTGTTTGCACTTAAGAAGCCAAAAGTGAGAGTTACAAGGGAAAATAGACAATTCCACAATCATAGGAATCCAATGAGGAAAGCAAAGTCTTATCATGAAATGGAGCTGAAACAATTGGATATCCATATGGGAAAAATAAATGAATAAACTTTGACCCTTATCTTAATACCACATACAAAAAATTTATTGAGGTTCACAGACTTAACTTTGAAAGCTAAAACCATAAAGCTATGGAAGAAAACATAAGAGAATATCTTCATGACGAGGTTAGCAAAGGTTTTAATAACAGAACACAAAATTAGAACCACAAAAAGTGATAAAAAATTGACTATTAAAATTTAAAATATCTGCTAATTAAAAGACGTCATGAAAGAAATTAATAAAAGGCAAGCCGCAGCATGGAAGAAAATATTCATCAAATATATCTGATCATAAATTGGCATTTAGGACATGTAAAGAATTCCTACACCTTGATAAGAAAAAGGCAAAGAAATCAAATTTTTAAAATGGAGAAAGGACTTGAACATATACTTCACCAAAAGGATATACCAGTGGCCAAGAATCTCAAGAAAAATGTTCAACATCATTTGTCATCAGAGAAATACAAACGGAAACCACAAGGAGATAACACTACACAGCCATTAGAATAGCTATAATTTTAAAACCTGACAATATCAAACCTTGGAAAAGATGTGGAGCAACTAGAACTCTCATATATTTTAGGTGGAAGTATAAAATAATACAACACTTTGGAAAAAAGATCTGGCAGTTCCTTTTAAAGCTAAATATATACTTACTCTATGGCCCAGAAATTATTTAAATATTTAATTAAGATAAATAAAAACATATGTCCACTTAAATACTTATATAAGAATGTTCATAATATCTTAATTTATAATAGCCAAAGCATGAAAAAGCCCAGAATATCTATCAAAGGGAAATTAGAGCAATTGGATAAAAGGTAGATGCAGTATATTTATAAAAGAAAATATTTCTCTGTAATATAAAGTATGATATATACAACAATATGGGTGAATCTGAAAACATGCTGAGTGAAAGAAGCTTTAGACAAAAGAGCTTATGTGTATAATTACATTTATATGACGTAAAATGAGAAAAATTAATCTACAGTGAAAAAATCGAATACTGTCATCTCTGGAGAGGAAAGGTAGGGTTGACTGTAGAAAGGTATGAGGATACTTTGTAGGATGATGGTGATAATATATCTCAGTAAGGATTTGGGTAAAACTAATGCATTTAACAAAACTCAATGAATGGTACACTTAAATTTTTTCATGCTTTGTAAACTTTACTTCAAAAAGACTATGAACAAATATTAAAACCTAGTCAATGATACGCATGTTGAAATACACATGAGAAAGAAGTATTGATGTCTACAACTTACTATGAAATGTATAAACAACTGAGATGAATTAATGAGTGGATAAATGGATATTTGATAAAGCAAATATAGAAAAATGTTAATGACAGAATCTAAATGGTATGTATACAGGTTTCTACTACAAAATTCTTTCAATTTTTTTTGAATTGCTGAAAAATGTCTTAAAACATTGGAGGAAAAAGTTGAGAATGGGAGAATAAAAGAGATTGGAAAGCCTAGGTGCTAGAAACCAGGAAGCAAAAATCTTTATCAGTGCACAGTACTGCCTACGAAATGTGGGACTCTGCTGGCCAATACGGCTGTCAGTTTGGGAAGGTATGATCTTATAATGGAGATGAATGAATCCAGCTGTCCCAGTCTGACACTAGCAAATTAAGGTCTTCAAACTAACTTCTCTTGTTCTGATACACATGCTCAGTTAGCAGCCTTCTAGTGATTATAATCTAACTTCCCGCAGAGATTTTTATAGAAGGAAGAGAGAATATACTGGCCAATCAACAGCCACTTGGCACTTAAATTTTTTAGTATTAATTAAATAACGGGACATTATGATTTCTACAGTAAATTTTCAGTTTGGTTAGGCCGAATTGCATACAGTAAACCTGATCAACTCTCAGTCTACCAAAAACAAAATTGACTTCTCAAAAGAGAAAACTGATTCTAAGATTAAAAAAAATGATTCATCTACAATACAAATCTCTAAGACCTTAGAATCAGAAAGGCTCCTGAGATCATGGTGCTTGTTATCTACTTTTTTCTCATTATTCATTGTTAAGCCTCTAC
>NW_011888782.1:24866518-24868603 GCF_000151845.1 Pteropus vampyrus | reverse complement strand
AAGTAAAAGTCCAGGACCAGATGGCTTCACCAGTGAATTCTACCAAACATTGAAAGAAGATTTAATACCTATTCTCCTCAAACTCTTCCAAAAAATCGAAGAGGTAATACTTCCCAATTGATTTTAGGAGGCCAATGTTACCCTGATACCAAAACCTGGTAAAGATAACACAAGAAAACTACAGACCAATATCTCTCATGAACACAGATGCAAAAATTCTAAATAAGATACTAGAGAACCGAATACAGCAACATATTAATAAGATTATACACCACAATCAAGTGAGCTTCATCCCAGGGGCGCAGGGATGGTTCAACATATGTAAATCGATTAATGTGATACACTACATAAACAAATTAAAAAATAAGAATCATATAATCATATCAATAGATGCAGAAAAAGCCTTCGACAGACATAGCATCCATTTCTGATCAAAACGCTTAACAAAATCAGTATAGAAGGAAAGTACTTTAACATAATAAAGGCCATCTATGACAAACCCTCAGCCAACATTATTACTTAATGGTAAAAAACTAAAAACCTTCCCTCTAAGATTAGGAACAAGGCAAGGATGTCCACTATCTCCACTGCTATTCAATATAATATTGGTGGACCTAGCGAGAGCAATCAGGCAAGAGAAAGATATAAAAGGTACCCAAACAGGAAACAAAGAAGTCGAATTGTTACTATTTGTGGATGACATGATTCTCTAGATAGAAAACCCTAAAGACTCCACAAGAAAACTACTAGAAACAATAAGCAAATATAGGAAAGTCTCTGGATACAAAATCAATGTTCAAAATCCATAGCATTCTTATACTCTAATAATGAAGTGTCAGAATAAGAAGTGGAAAAAATAATTCCTCTGCAATTGCAACAAAAATAATAAAATACCTAAGAATAAACCTAATGAAACATATAAAGGACCTTTATAATGAAACTAGAAGACCCTATTAAAAGAAATTGAAGAAGATTCAAAGAAATGAAAAGATATTCTGTGTTCTTGGATCGGAAGAATCAACATAGTTAAAATGAACTTATTACCTAAAGCATTATACAGATTTAACACAATCCCCATCAAAATCCCATCAGCATTTTTTAAAGAAATAGGACAAAAAAATCGTCAGATTTGTATGGAAGCACAAAAGACCCCAAATTGCCAAAGCTATCCAGAGAAAAAAGAATGAGGCTGGAGGCATCACTCTACCTGACTTCAATTTATACTACAAATGAACTATAATCAAAACAGCATGGTATTGGCAGAAAAACCAACACACAGACCAATGGAACAGAATCAAGAGTCCAAAGTTAGACTCGTGTTTATATGGGCAAATAATTTTTGACAAAAGAGCCAAAAACATACAGTGGAGAAAGGAAAGCCTCTTCAATAAAAGGTGCTGGGAAAACTGGAAAGCCATCTGCAAAAGAATGAATCTAGACTGTTGTGTATCATCATACACCAAAATTAACTCAAAATAGATCAAAGGCCTAAATATAAGACCTGAAACAATAAATTACATAGAAAAAAACATAGGTACTAAACTCATGGACCTTAGTTTTAGAAAGGATTTCATGAATTTGACCTGAGAGGCAAGGGGAGTAAAAGCAAAAACAAATGAATGGAACTATATCAAAGTAAAAAACTTCTGCAGAGCAAAAGAAACCACCAACAAAACAAAAAGGCAACCAAATGAATGGGAAGATATTTGCAAAAATACTCTTCAATAAGGAGCTAATATTCAAAATATATAAAGAACTCATACAACTCAACAACAAAAAAACAACAATTCAATTAAAAAATGGGCAGATGACCTGAATAGACACTGCTCCCAAGACATACAAACAGCCTACAAATATGGAAAGATGCTCAATTTCACTAGCTATTAGGGAAACGCAAATCAAAACCACAATGAGATACTACCTCACACCTGTAAGAATGACTATTATCAACAAGACAATAACAAGTGTTGGAGAGGTTGTGGGGAAAATAGAACTCCCTTACACCCTGCTGGTGGGAATGCAAATTGTTACAGCCACTATGAGGAACAGTATGGAGGTTTTTCAAAAAAGTTAAGGATAGAATTA
>NW_011888782.1:24845079-24866468 GCF_000151845.1 Pteropus vampyrus | reverse complement strand
GTTAGCAAAGGTTTTAATAACAGAACACAAAATTAGAACCACAAAAAGTGATAAAAAATTGACTATTAAAATTTAAAATATCTGCTAATTAAAAGACGTCATGAAAGAAATTAATAAAAGGCAAGCCGCAGCATGGAAGAAAATATTCATCAAATATATCTGATCATAAATTGGCATTTAGGACATGTAAAGAATTCCTACACCTTGATAAGAAAAAGGCAAAGAAATCAAATTTTTAAAATGGAGAAAGGACTTGAACATATACTTCACCAAAAGGATATACCAGTGGCCAAGAATCTCAAGAAAAATGTTCAACATCATTTGTCATCAGAGAAATACAAACGGAAACCACAAGGAGATAACACTACACAGCCATTAGAATAGCTATAATTTTAAAACCTGACAATATCAAACCTTGGAAAAGATGTGGAGCAACTAGAACTCTCATATATTTTAGGTGGAAGTATAAAATAATACAACACTTTGGAAAAAAGATCTGGCAGTTCCTTTTAAAGCTAAATATATACTTACTCTATGGCCCAGAAATTATTTAAATATTTAATTAAGATAAATAAAAACATATGTCCACTTAAATACTTATATAAGAATGTTCATAATATCTTAATTTATAATAGCCAAAGCATGAAAAAGCCCAGAATATCTATCAAAGGGAAATTAGAGCAATTGGATAAAAGGTAGATGCAGTATATTTATAAAAGAAAATATTTCTCTGTAATATAAAGTATGATATATACAACAATATGGGTGAATCTGAAAACATGCTGAGTGAAAGAAGCTTTAGACAAAAGAGCTTATGTGTATAATTACATTTATATGACGTAAAATGAGAAAAATTAATCTACAGTGAAAAAATCGAATACTGTCATCTCTGGAGAGGAAAGGTAGGGTTGACTGTAGAAAGGTATGAGGATACTTTGTAGGATGATGGTGATAATATATCTCAGTAAGGATTTGGGTAAAACTAATGCATTTAACAAAACTCAATGAATGGTACACTTAAATTTTTTCATGCTTTGTAAACTTTACTTCAAAAAGACTATGAACAAATATTAAAACCTAGTCAATGATACGCATGTTGAAATACACATGAGAAAGAAGTATTGATGTCTACAACTTACTATGAAATGTATAAACAACTGAGATGAATTAATGAGTGGATAAATGGATATTTGATAAAGCAAATATAGAAAAATGTTAATGACAGAATCTAAATGGTATGTATACAGGTTTCTACTACAAAATTCTTTCAATTTTTTTTGAATTGCTGAAAAATGTCTTAAAACATTGGAGGAAAAAGTTGAGAATGGGAGAATAAAAGAGATTGGAAAGCCTAGGTGCTAGAAACCAGGAAGCAAAAATCTTTATCAGTGCACAGTACTGCCTACGAAATGTGGGACTCTGCTGGCCAATACGGCTGTCAGTTTGGGAAGGTATGATCTTATAATGGAGATGAATGAATCCAGCTGTCCCAGTCTGACACTAGCAAATTAAGGTCTTCAAACTAACTTCTCTTGTTCTGATACACATGCTCAGTTAGCAGCCTTCTAGTGATTATAATCTAACTTCCCGCAGAGATTTTTATAGAAGGAAGAGAGAATATACTGGCCAATCAACAGCCACTTGGCACTTAAATTTTTTAGTATTAATTAAATAACGGGACATTATGATTTCTACAGTAAATTTTCAGTTTGGTTAGGCCGAATTGCATACAGTAAACCTGATCAACTCTCAGTCTACCAAAAACAAAATTGACTTCTCAAAAAAGAAAACTGATTCTAAGATTAAAAAAAATGATTCATCTACAATACAAATCTCTAAGACCTTAGAATCAGAAAGGCTCCTGAGATCATGGTGCTTGTTATCTACTTTTTTCTCATTATTCATTGTTAAGCCTCTACGTTAATGTCTTTCATGATTCCTTCCAAAAAAAGCATTTTATCAGGCTTAAAAGAAAGAAAGAAGGCTTTCTGGAATAAATTCTCATTAGAACACCGAAGAATAAATAGAGCCAAAGATCATATTCATAAGAAGTGCACATTTAATTACCTGTGCGCCCTCATAAACATCTGGGAAAGAAGTCTGAGATGATGTTTCATCTTTTTGCAAGGTTGAATTATTTAGAATTTGGCTAATTTCTTTGGATTTTTGCTGGAGTTGATCTAAAGAAAAGAAAATAAATAAATAGAAATGATCTCTTCCTCAAGCCTGAAACTTAGTAAGTTATCTCCTAGCGATATACCATATGCTGTTTACTGTAGTTATCTTAATTAAAATTATGATGCCAATGACATTTTTTAACTGTTCAAATGCTCTCAAGAACCAAAGGGAATCTCAGTACGTCATGTGCTTTAAAGGTAAAATAAAACAGGCCTAAGTATTTTTTAAAAAGTCGTTTTTCCTCTCCCCCCTTGAAAATGCCTTTAGTGGTTTGTTTGTTTTTGTCTTCACTCGTCACTTAAGAGTTATGAATCCCATCAAGATTCTAAACATGAATACGGTTCAGTTAATAGAACAGTGTGCTTATGTAACGCTATTCCCATGTAATGTCCCTCAAGGCTTCCTGGTTAATGTTCAGTTCTTCAATACAGATCTTCAACTTATTCTTTCTAAAATCTTTCCTTTTGATATATGCCAATCTATTAGAATCTAAATTAGAAGCATGTATTGCGCTTTAATAATAACATGATTTAAAAAAAGAAACAAACAAGTTTTCTTTAAACCGTAAAGGATAAAAGTTTTCTTTAAAATAAGATTTTCAATTATAAGAAAAGCATTCAGATCCATCTTTAGAAGAAGAATGACTCCACGCAATTCAGTCTCACTACCTACGTACCTAGATCTGGCGTGAGTTCTCCATAAATTAATTCAAATTCTATTCATTTCAGTCACCAAACCCTTCAGATCACAGTCATGTTTCACATAGCACTCTTTTAAATATTTGACACATCATTATCAATAGTTTTTAGCACTATAATGATAATAATTATAGTATTAAGCAAGATTATAACTTCAGAGACAGGAGAAATGCAACAAAGAGTTCAGAAGAGATGCCTTTCTTAATCCTTCTACTGATTCTATTGGTTTGAGCAAATGCTGCCCTTAACAGATTCCTGAAATTGTGAAGTACGAGCACTCAGGTACTGGATAAGTGGGCTTCAAAAGCAATCAAACACTGACCTTCCAGCTGCTGAATAGTCTGGGCTGAATGAACTGCCTGTTCACTCTTATCTTGAAGAAGCTTTGAATTTTCATCCTTTAGAGCATCACAGGCAGAGTGCAGTTCTTGCTCGGTCTTTTGAAGACTCAAAATGTGAGAGGTCTTTTCTTCCATTTCTGCTTTGTGTTTCTGTTCTAAAGCAGTGTACCGGGACTGTAGTTCAGCCTGGGTTTGACCTGCTTGCTCAAGCTGTTCCAGCAGATGATGTAATTCTTCCTGTAGGTTATGGAAGGATAATTTTCTCTCTGCCACTTCAAGTTCCATCTTTTCCATAAGAATCTTGGACGCCTGTCTTTCTGTTTCCACAGTGTTCCTTAAAGTAGTACGCTCAGCTTCCACCTGCTCTAACTGCTGAGAGAGAATCTAAGAAAATAAGACAAAGGCTCATGAACCATAAATTCATTCTTTCATTTCAATAAGCATAGTCAAGTGACTTTCCTAGGTGAAGCAAGGGGCTAGACACTCAGGACCAAATGTATAATTACATTGGACCCTCTATTTTTGCTTCTTGATACTTTTGACATTTTGTATTCATATATACTTATTTGTGTCATTATCTTTTAATTTCTGTCTCTCCCAATACAAAGTAAGTTCAATAAGAAAAGGGACTGTGTCTGTTTTATCATCCTTTCTCTCCAGCATGTAGCAAAGTATGTGGTATTTTAAGTACATGGTACTCAATAAATATTGAATGAATGAATGAATGAATCCAGACCTTGTCCTCCAGGATCTCAGAGTTCAGTGGGACAGTCACACTTAAATAGATCATTATAATGCAAAATGATAGACCCAAAATGAAAGAGGTATTTATAAGATATTAAAAGGAGTAGAGAAGGTAAATTTACTAGTCATATATATGTAACTCTCTATACAGTACTTATCTAGTAAGTGGCACAACTAGGATTTGAACCTGATTATCTGATGTCAGCCAAAGAGGGGCCTCAGGGATAGGGTATGGGTTTTGTTAGGATTGGAGATACGGGAACATGTTTCTATGCAAAAAAAAAAAACAAGCCCTTCTCAAGGAGCTGAAAATTAAGAAGAAAAGAGATGACTGACTTCCTCCAGCAGCATGCCGCACCCAGGTAAACATGCAGAGAAAGTGAACTATAGAACCAATTCCACATTACACTTAGGCTTTTTGGATGTGACAGGGCAGGGACACAGAGAATCTAAGGACTGGTAAAAGAGCAGAGTAGAAGAAATGGTCAAACGTGGGAATGGATAGACAGGGAAAAGAGAGAGGACAAAAAAGAGCTAACAACACTAGAGGAACAAAGTGAAAAGATCAAGGAATCTCAGTGAGAATGAAGGTGAGGACAGTGTAAGAAAGGGAATGATAGCATAGGTGACAGTCAGGGAATGGGATACTTGAGTTTAAGATTTTAGAACATCAGCATCCTTGACCACCTTTAGATTCAAGGGACTATTGCATGGTGGGATTATTTCAATCCAACAGAAAGTCAACTAACAAAAGCAAGCAAAGAATGACAGAACATAAAGCACAAGAATCATTCAAGACAGAGAAGGGGTAAACATAGAAAAGAAACTCACTAGAGGATAATATGACATTCTAGAGAAACTAGGACCCTAGATCTAAAATCACAAAGGAAAAGAGCAGCAAGAAACTATGTGAAATGTAAGCTTCATGAGGGGAAGAACTGTATCTGTTTTGCTCACCATTGTATCACCACCACTTAAACACAGGGAATGTTTTGAAAGAATAAATAAATGGAATCAATTCTTATAATAGGATTTTATACCTGCTACCTGGGAAACTAAAGTAGAAATAAATACTCCCTAGGCAGGCAGTGAAAGTCATAATGCAGTACCTGGTTTCTCTGTTCAGCAGCTGTCAGCTCCTGTTGCAGCAAGTCCACGACCTGAGCACGGCCCAACAAGGCTTCTTCATGCTCTTCAAGCTTCCTCTGTAGCACTCTCAATTTCTGGGAAGAAAATGTTTTAGACATAATGTTCTAACAAATGAGCACCATTATCTGCTTACCTTTCAAAATGTCACTTAAGATTTTTGGATGTTGAGGATGACAGATTAAAGAGTGGGTCACCAGCATGCCATGCTCCCCATCCAGCAGCAAGAAAGAATCTCCAAAAATGTCTCCTCCAGAGCACTGACAACCACCAAACTGAGACACAAGCAAGTCCTTGAATTAAGGAGCCTTTTTATAATTAAAGAAAATGACACATATCCACTTTTAAAATTATATAGTCAATGTCCTGTACCTCAATAGCATATGTACATATATATCTCACTCTCCAAAAAGAACATTCTCTGCAGGCAAGAACCATTTCTCTTCCAATGTCATGCATGGGACATGCACTCGATAAACATTTGTTGAATGAATAAATCAATGATACATGTATACATTAATATTCTACTTAAAGAAGTGTTGTATTCTGAAACCTTATTTAGTGGTATATTCTGAAGGACTGCTTAGAACTTGCAAGCTTTCACTCAAAAACAATGAAATGGATCAATCATGAAATGCCACTGGAATGTCTTTAGGTAACACACTGCCCTACACACTAGACAGAAATAAATTCCTTTGAGTTAGTAGATGTTAAGCTCAAAAACAATGAAGCCAGTCTTCAAGATATAGTCAATGAATTTTTTAAATTATTAATTTAACAAAAGATTTCATAGCTTTAAAAATCACTCCTTTTCATCTTTAATATTTTGAAAGTTTTTAACTGGCTTCATTGATTTGAAACTTTGGATCAGGTTTTTAATGCACAGAGGTAGCTATGATTAGCAAAACAAAGAGAAATCAGTTTCTGACTACCACAAACATTTGCCAATTATACTCCGCCTTTGAGTACCAACAACTTGGTTAAAGGAGTAGGAGGCAAGATAAGGATAAGAAAAAATAAATAATGCAACAGAAGACAAGAACACCAAAAAAGAAGCCAATTAAGGAGCACGCTAAGACCATGTGAAGAGGTAAAGGTAGAAAAGTGGCTGAGAAATTTAATTAAATGTTAACCAAAATGACATTCTACTAAGTTTTAGCAACACACCTGTTGCATCTCTGTTTCCACATCTGCCTGGGTTACTAACTGAAGAAGCTCATCTTCATGAAGACGAACCTGTGTTTCAAAGCGGGCATCTTTCTCTCGGACCACCTGCTGCATGGAACTCAACTAAAGACACACCAGAGAAACTATACAAGTTACACTCCCGAATATCACACAAACAACACCCATAAACTATTCTCCAAAAAGACAGACACTGAGGACTGATTGATAGACAGTAGGTTTTTTAAATTAAATTTTGAATGTCAAGGATGAAGAAGCTGGAACAGAAACAAGCCTGACAATAACCTCCAAATGTGACAGAAAGCCTATCATCAGATTCAGAAGTCAGCCTAAATATAAATTCTGATTGAAAATTATATTTGCATGATTACTATATTTAAATATACAATAGGTATATATATATTAGAATAGTAAACATTCTAAGTTAGATTTCTATTAAGCTCTAGACTCTTCTCTCAATATCATATTCATGCTCAAAAATTTTCAGAGAAATTCTCATGGACTGTACGTCAAACTTCAAACTAATGGATCTCTTGTTCAACATTCTCTGCAACTGAAAACGCAAATCTTTCTTTCTAGACTTATTTTCAAAGAATTGTTTCTACTACAGAACTTGGTGTATCTCCAAACCCACACCACCTCACCGGACAGCTATTTTCAGCTGTCATTATTTGAAGCCCTCTAGATCACTCTAATTAACTAGCTCTTAACAGAATGAAATGGAAATAAGTTAACTGAATGATTGTGAGCTGCTCAGTATCAGTGTTGTTTTGTTTTGAGGTTTTCTAAGTGTCTGCCTGTTTATTCATTTCCTTAAGACCACTAGTTGAGCATGACTACCAGCTCTTAGGATGCCCTCAACTGTTGCTGATTTCTCAATTTGTGACACTTTGAATTAATCTGTATTTTCTTTCTAGGTAGGATAAAATCTCAAAAACGTTTTGATCATCTGAATTCTGGTATCACAATGAACTTGAAATCCTGTGTTTCAAGTGTACAGGCACTGGAGTCCTTCATTAGTCAAACATATCTACATGTCCTTTCCCATAACTGTACCATGTTCTTTTTCCTGAGACTTTACTCATACCATTCTCTACAAATGGAATAGTTTCCCCTACCTTGTCTAGAATATTATCCATCACAGTTCTGCCTAAATCTTAACTATTCCATGTAATTTTCTGTGGTTGTTACACTCAAAGTAACCTCTTTTACCCTTTAAAATACTTTCAGTTTGCATCGCTGCTTGCTATGCACTTACACTGAGTGGCTTGCGTTATGATGGATCTCTTAAAACATTTAAATATTTTGGCTTTCCATGTTTAAGCCACTTATGAGTAAATTCGTATTTCATATGACTCCATCCTACATCGTATTAGTGCTTATACAAAAAGGCTACAATAAAAGCTAATAGATAAAAGTAAGGATTTCGGGATAAACAACTGTAACTGCCAACATAGCAGTAGACCATCCAGAGACAGAAGGGTCCACTAATACAAGTTATCAACAAAGTAAACACCTGATGGATGAGACTAGCTATTGTGTAAAAGTACTTCAGGAGGAAAAAAAATATTTCATGAGTCAAAAGCATTCCCAAAGGAAAAATATGGGGCTGGGTGGTCAAACTGGAAATTTAGAGAAAATAGAGAGAAAGAGTTGAGGATACCAGTCCAAACAGTCTAGTCCTCGTAGCAGAAAAAAATGTGAAGAAGAATGTTACGTTCTGGTGCCATTTAACATTGAATCACATAACCTATGGCACTTTCTCATTACATACTCACTAAGTAATCTACTGATTATAATTTAACTTCCCATAAAGATTTTACTATAAAGAAAGAATGGACCTAATCATCTGTATTTCTTTGGTTTACCTATTGGTCTCTTTTGAATTTAGCATGAGCCCATTCCTAAGAAACTGAATCTCTGTGCTATTAAAATCAAATTTCTGGGCCTATAAAACTAAGAAACAGTCATCAATTAGGCGATGGCAAATTCATCAAGGTAAATAACACTTCTAATTTCTTCTACTGCCACGCCCTTTTAAATTCTACTATAACACTCTAGCTACCATAGTTTCACTTTTAAAAAGTGACTGCCTAAAATGACTTGTCAACTAATAATAACCCATTAGACTTTGCTGATTCTGTATTCTAATGATTATGAGGTACCTTTCACCCTACCTGAGCAGCTTGCTCTGCCTGTGTCTGGCTGAGCTGGGTTTGCAAAGTGCTGATGAGTTCCTCCTTCTCTTGGAGTTGTTGCTTCATCATTGAAAATTCTTCCACCTCTGTTGAACTCTTATCAAACTGAAGACCCGAAAGGAAGAAAATATTTATTTAATCAAAAGAATTAGCACTCTTAATTCTTTCACCGCCTTTTCTTGGTTGCCCTAAATGCCTACTGATATCCTTCTCATTTTCACTTAGCACAAAAGGGAATTGCATGTACTGTGGTTTTTAAAAAATAATTATCAAACTATTTTTCAGAGAAACATAGAAGCAATAGCAACTGTTCTTTAATGTTTCTCACATAGAAAGAGATAGTACAACTAGATAGCAAAACCAAAAATCCATGGACAATATTTACGATAAAATTTGGAAGATAGTCCCACAACTCCCAAAATATAAGCAGGTAGGGTCAACCCAAAAGGCACATACCTGTATGGTATTAGAGTCTGTCTGTGTAAGAGAAAGCAACAGAGCAATATCTGTTGGCTTTGTCAACAGGAAAACCCCCAAATGGTCAATAAGCACTTACTTACTGGAAAACACAGTTGCTCAGTCTTAAAACACCAGCTTAAATTGGTAGGACTTTCCCATTATATAATATCTAATACTGGGTAAATGCAAGGGATTACCAGTAAGAAGGACTAAAAGGCTAAAACAGTCTAGTCCCTCTGAACTCTTAAAACTGACTTAGTATGGCTGCCTTCCTAGACATGGACCTGCACTATGAAGAAACGCCTAGGAATAAAATAAAAATTAAGCAGAATAGGGATAACAAAAATAGAAGAAAAAGAAGATTTATACATGTGCTATAAAACTCATTATCAACTAACTACATGAGGCTACAGAGGGCTAATGTAAATAAGGAATTTAATCATTAACATTATTTAACTTTAATTTTAAAAAATGAAGAAATACAATTTTTTCCCATTAAATACAACTACATTTGGTATGACCACATTTCACTTTACTGTATCATGTAAGATACTGTTGAATTCTCTTGCAAGTAACAAGTGTGCATATTGATTCTAATGTTATAATAAATACTACACCTATCTAGTCAGTGTCAATGGATTGATTCAGTTTGAATGACATTTTTTCTACACATCTATGTAACACTGTGATAGGTTTATTTGAACGTTCCATGCAGACAGTATGAGTAACAGTTGATACCTACATATTATAACTGGTAATTAAATTGGCATATAAATACTTATTTAATTATAATTGTATTATTTTTCTAATTCAAAAATTAATATAGACACATTTTTAAGTTCAAAACAAAGACATAGCGCTGAAGCATAGTTCATTCCATTTTACTTCTAAATAGTATTCCATTATGTGGATATAGTTTGCTTAAATATTCACCTACTGATAGACATGCATTATTTTGAGCTTTCAGTTACAAGTAAAGCTGCTATGAACATTTGTATACAAATCTTTGTATGAACATATGCTTTCAGTTCTCACAAATGTAACTTTGAAGTTGATATGCTTTTCAAAGTCAAATTATTCTAAGAATAATCAACCAGTTTCTCAATGTAGATGCAAATATTAACGGAAAATGATGTTTCAGCCCTCAATTCAGTTATTGGAAAGCTTTCAGGTATATTAGGAACAACTTGAGTTAATGAATCTATTTTCTTAAGTGGAAATTTTATGAAATTTAAACACAGATGAATTATTTCAAATGAAAACATAATCCAAATCGAGATATAATATAAAATATATGACAAATTTCAGCCTTAGCACAGAAAAAAATGTAAAATAATACACGATGTTTTTTTTTTCTTTTCCATCTTTGAGTTATATTACAAAGAAACCTCCAATCCAGTGCTTTAGCCTTAACATCCAGGAAAGGATATGAGATTGTCACAGAACTAATGTGAGGGAAACCCAAAGTGTATATGATTTAATAGAAGTTTCGAACTTATATACATTTATATATACAGGCCTACCACACCTGTTTAAGTCAATTGCTTGAAAAATCATAATGGAAATCCCTAGGAAAATGATACTAGTTATTCTGTTAGAACTCTTGCTGATGTTTTTAAAGCTCTATTTGAAACACTTTCCTTGTGACCACATATTCTCTTGGAGACTCATGTATGTCTCTCAAAGCCCAGCTTCTAGAAATTCAACTCTGCCTTTTCTTAACAGAAGACCCATATCCTTCATAATCCCCCTTTAATATTATTTAAATAGTTGTTGAATGACCAAAAGAATTATTAAAAATATAATAGGGTTGACAACACACGCCCCAATTCAAAGTTGTAAAAAAAGTCATTATTTTCTATAAAGAATCTCATCTTGCTTTTGAGCCCACTCAACAAAACAACATCTTCAACTCATCAATGAACATAACTCAGTCTCATCCAGTTTTAGCCAATGCCTTTCAGATATTATTTCAGTTGCTTCAGGATTTAATCTCAATAAATTACATCCTTTTTCTCTCTCATTCGGATGACCTCCTCTCCAGGGACTTCCTAACTTCCTACAGATTTAAGGCAGAGATGTTCTGGCATTGACACGCTCTGGTCTAGCTTGTCCTAACTGGTTAGGCATCCTGCTGTAGTGAGGCTGGTCCTGCCTATTTCTAACTTGAATTCACTGTTGAAGTGGGTAGGCCATAATATAGACTCCAGCCACACAGTCCCCATATTCTGCAGTCTCCTTGTCCTGACCCCACGTTCCTTCCAGTTCTCTTAGAATTTGTTCATCCCCCAACAATGCTTTTGAGAAATTCTAGACTAGATGACACACACATGCCATAGGAAACAGAGGTGCTAGCATAAGCTCATTTACCTAGACATCTCCTCCAGACATTTCAAATAAACCGCAGCTGGCTATTTTGCAATCTGAATATACTGAATGTTTGAATTCTCTAAAGAGGTTGAAGTTTCCCCTAGCTAGGCCCTGAGAAACAAGTAAGCCCCTTTGCCTCATATCTCTCTGGCCCTCTTTACCCTTTGCTACTTCTCAAAGATTTAAATGTGGGGTGGGAGAAAAATAATTTTTATATTAATATTTAAAGTATAATATTTTGAACATACTGGGCTAAATGAAGTATACTGTTACAATTAATTTCATCTTTCTTCTTTACCTTTGTAATGTAGCTGCTAAAAAATTTTAAATTATACACACAGCTTATATTATATTACTCTTGGACAACATCTGCATAGACCAAAGTGAAGGGTAGAGGGAAGAAAGCCAGGAAATCTTAGAAATCTAGCTGCCATGCGCCTTTGAACACAATACAAAAAACAACAGAAGAAGCAGGTCTGTTAAGTAAAAAAAGCTTTCCTGAACCAAGTCTCCTTTCAAAAGTTGAGGAAAATTAATTTCATGTAAAAATAAGGAACAGAAAAAGATCAAGGTCAAAGCTCATAAGTTACTATTAAAAAACGAAGGTGAAGAATAAGAATAATTTACTCATAGGTAAAAAAAGCATACCAGATGTATGCTCAAAAAAATAAATCAAAATTATTATCTATTTCAAAAGGTGTTAAAATTTTTTAAAAATTATACAAGGCATGAAAGAACAAAATAAATCAAAATTAAAAATAACTCAGAAATGAGGTGGCAGAATTCAGGAACAATTTGATATAAAAGAAATTATCATTTCAGAAAAGACAAAACAAGAATACAAATGTAAAAAAACAAAATGCCTTAAGTGAAATAAGAAAAAATAAATAAACTTTTAAAAAAATAAAGATAAAAAGAAATCGAAAGTGACAAATATTAAAGATAAGTCAAAAA
This sequence comes from Pteropus vampyrus, assembly GCF_000151845.1. Lineage (NCBI taxonomy): Eukaryota > Metazoa > Chordata > Mammalia > Chiroptera > Pteropodidae > Pteropus > Pteropus vampyrus. The sequence goes on along the minus strand of NW_011888782.1, from coordinate 24,854,195 downwards.
TGGAACATATGGATAAAAGAAGTCCCTATCGAAGCTATACATTTCCAGAAAACTCTTCTAAAATAAAAATATGTAAAACTATATATCTAAAAAGCATAGTAGGTATCTACAAACATCAACCAAGAATGACAACTACCAATTATAGCCTAGTAAAATTACTGAACTTAGGAAAGAAGGAATAAAAGAGAGGGAAAAGGAAGAAGGAAGGAAACTGATAGGTAACATAGATAAATATCCACTGGGCATCTAAAAAATGCATTTGTCATATAATAATCCAATGGGCTTTATTGATTTGTTAACTTAATGATTTTGAGGTGACATACACCGCCCTACCTGTGTAGCGTGCTCTGCCTGTGCCTGGGTAAGCTGGGTTTGCAAACTGCTAATTAGTTCCTCCTTCTCCTGGAGTTTAAGTTTTATCCTTTCTATTTCCAGTTCTTCCTCTGTAGAACTTTTGTCATGCTGAAAATGCAGGAGATAATGTCATTTATTTTAAAAAATTACAATTAATATATATTTCATCTTTTGCTCTAATTTGCCCTATATAACTATTTGATTATAGTTTGATCAAAATAATGGAGCAAGAAATAAGACCTAAAACAAGGAAGAAATCTTAAAGCTTTCTAGCTTCAGGAAGGCCAAGTAGCTCCTACTAGACCTATTCTTCCCACAGGTAACAGCTATAAATTCTATATAAGAAATAAAAACAGCTATCTGAAAATGAGAACCACCAAAAGCAGGATAATACTGGAGGGGAGTTTGAAGAAATAGCACTGAGTTTCTCATTTTCATGGTTTTCAGTCTGACAGGAAAACCAGTCAGAGCTATGCAGGAACCAAACTTATTAGAAAACTCAGGACCTCACTTCCTTGAAGAACCAGAGTCCATAACTGTTAACTGAGAGGCGAAACATCATAAAAAAATCAGTAGGAGGAAATCCAAATCTTTCGATAGTCTATTTTTTTCCAAAAGCTCTTCCTTAGACTGCACCGGGTTCTGCCTTCCAATTGAAGTCAGACCCCTTCCCCCAAAAGAACCTTGTCTGTTAAATAAGGCTATTAATGCAGGAAAAGTAATGTCTTCAGAGCATTAGACTCAGAGAGAAAAGACTAACCAGGGTACCAGGGAGCTAATTTGTGACCCCCAAGGGTTATGCCTAGAGAATCGATTAAAATCTCATTTCCCAAGAATTAAAAGTATTGAGAATAAGAATACTAGTGGGTCAAAAGGTAGAACAGGGTGAAATTAAAGAAATAAAAAGATTTCTTATACAGAGTAAAGTCTAAGCCAACTGTAGTGTGCATATGTGATATTCCAGCCTCCATATATTCTATACCAAACTCTCCAATGTTCTCTAAATGTCTGGCTGAACATGAACATTTGGGGTTCAACCACAGAGGAAAGATAATAAAGATGAGTATTGGAACAATGCTCTATTCCTCAAAAGGCACCACCTGCCTTATTTCTGTCTCCAACCTCAAACTGCTTTATTGGTGGGATCATAAACCTAGAGAGCACACCTTATAGGGAGGTCAAGGCAATCTAACTGATTCAGCCTATAATGCATGAAACTTTAATCCACTATGTGGCCATATGAGGACAGAGTATTCTATATCAAGTGACTGAAATAAAGAATTTCAGAGCTGGAAGAAACCTAGAGACCATCTAGTTTAATCTTCTAACCAATGATGAAACTCCTCTAAAAGGTACATGCCTCTCCTTTCTAAGTGCCTCACTTCAGTATTTATGTCTTCCTATTAGCCTTTTTTATTCTCCGAAAGCCTTTGAGGCACAACTGGTATTTCATTTCCATGTTTCCTGCTGGCCTTTTATGCTCCCTGTGTGTGGCTCATAGACCAACTAGATTATAAGTTCAATAAAAAAGGATAGCATTTAGGGCTACATTATTTTAGGTTCATAAATGTTTGTGATTAGTGAAGATTTGCTATACTGGAAGGCTTTTCCACTCAGAAAATATGTATTATACCCAGTCACCATACCTTGGAGAGTTGCTCCTCTGGTTGAGGTTCTATAGGCAGAGCAGTCCCTCCTTGTGCCTTCATTTCTTCTATGTGTTTATTCAAAGAAGTTAATTTGGCCTTAGCATGAAGTTTTAGTTTTTTTATTTTGTTATCAGCAGCTTTTCTTTCTTCCTGTCAGAGAACAATGATGATAAATACATAAATGTTTACTTAGCACTTATCTAGCACATAACAAAAGTTAGTTTCAGTAGGTGTCATTTTACAGTATTAGAGAAATAACAATCAGATTCTCTAATCATCTAAGTGAACAGAAAAATCTAAGTGAATGTTATGTGTCTTTTATTAACTATTTAGGAAGAAAGAACAAAAACAACGGTACCTGTAGAACTTCATCCTTCTGCTGCAGTTCATTATCCTTCTGTCTAATGATTTCTTTCAGCTCCACCACCAGCTGCTCTGCATAAGCCAGGCGCTCCAGAACATCCTCTTGTGTTTTATCATTAAATTCTATGTCAGATTCTTGGGGTAATTCCTAGAATTTAGAAAAAAAATTGCCGATGCCCCAAGGAAAGGTATTAGCTTCCAAAGAGGACTGTTCATTCCAACTTAATCTTATTCCAATTCATATCTTTACTTAGATAATCTTTCCAACTTTGATCCAATAATAACTAATACTATAGCCATTACCATAAGTATTTTGTAAATGTTAAGCATTTTAAAAACATTATCTCATTAACGGTCTTATCCTAATTTTACCAAACACAAAAAGTTTAAATTAAGAGAGTAGATGAATAAAATTCTCTTAACCGCTAGGCAATACTGCTTGTCTTTCTAGAAAACTAAAGGGACTTCTTTTAATTCTTAAAATGGCCCTCGGAAAAAACAATACAAACTATAAAGGAAGCAGTGAATGAATTTATAATTGCAAACAGACATTCTCAAACTGGAAAGGTGCTCCAGTTCTGCCATTTGTCATTCAAATCTTTATTATGAAAAGGAATATATACTCAAAGAGGAGTTAAAACAACCTAGTACAAGGCTCTGGGGAACAAATGATAAAGATCTTTTGAATCTCACCTAGGACTCGATCCCTATTATTATGGCTCTTGTGCTACACACATAGAAGAAGGATCATTTATAGAGTATCAATATTCTTCTTACTCCTCTCTTCTACTTAGCACAAGGGAGGTTGATCGCACCTTTCTATTTTAAATTCTTTTCCTCAGAGGAACATGGAACATATGTCTCATCAGTGTAATTCAGAACAGGACTACTCACAGGGTCTAAGGAAGCCCTCATATTCTGATCAGTGTCGTCTCCTGATAATTCATGCAAAACAACATTTGCTAATCCTGACAATCGGCTCAGCATTTCTGCAGGAAAAGAAAACATAAAAATCAGTTAAATAAGGATATTCGCTTCTCCTATATTAGTAACTATATCATCTACAAGTGATGTGAGAAAACTTTACAGGTGATCTGTATTAGAAACTGACTGTAGCATAATGATATCTTTAAAAAGGTATTTGAGTATGTACAATATAGTAACACACTTTTCAGTGGCAACTGCACAGAGATTTTAATCAACATCACTAATATTTTTTAAATAACACACAAATACATAATTGTTTAGTGTGAATAGTGCACTTTACAGATTATCTTTAATGTCTTTTCTTTCATCATACTTTCATTTACAAACATAAATTTCTAACTATTCCTTCTCTTGCCAGATTGTTGTTCTCTCCAACTTTGTCAAATAAACCCCATTGTTTATCTAAATTTTTCTTTTTATGTTTCCCATGAACCCCATCCTTTCAGGAAGCTTTCCTGATAAACCATGTCATTTCACTAAAATTAAGATAAAATCATTGTTCAAATGTATAACATCAAATGTAAGGATTAAAATCAGCAACTTATGCTGCTTCTGCAGGAAATTAGAAAAATAAGAGCAAATTAAAACAAATGTAAGCAGAAAATAGAAAATAGAAAAATAAAGAAAATCAGAAAAACCAAAAGTCATTTCTTTGAAAAGATCAATAAAATTGATAAAGCTCTAGTCAGGCTGACCAAAAAAATAAATAAATAAAATAAGAGATGACAGAGATTATCATCAGATATGAAAGAAGAGACATCACTACTGATTTAAGATACATTAAAAGAAGAAACACTACAAATAACTCTATGCCCATAAATTCATTAACATAGATGAAATGGGCCAATTCCTTGAAAGATACAAGCTACCAAAAATCATTCAAGAAACAGGCAACCTAGATATATATATATACACACACATATATCAACACATCCTTTATTTATTTCCTTCCTTCCTTCCTTCCTTCCTTCCTTCCTTCCTTCCTTCCTTCCTTTCCTTCCTTCCTTCCTTCCTTCTTTCCTTCCCTCCCTCCCTCCCTCCCTCCCTCCCTCCTTCCTTCCTTCTCTCCTTCTTTCCTTCCTTCCTTCTTCTTTCCAGTGTCAACTGCCAGTCCATAAACTCCTTGAAAGTGGGAATATTAATGTTTTATGATAGGAAAAATCAAAATATAACTAGACTGTGCATAGCACTAGTATAAGTGATTATGCTAAATTTTATGTTTTGTGAAAAAAAAAAGTTATTTGGATTCTAAACCCTCAGCAGGAAGAAATATAAAAGCTGCTGTACAAAATAAGAATTTGAATAAAACTAGGCTCTGCTACCGTTTTCTTCTACTCAGAGTAATACTGTTCAAGGCCGCTGCGGTCCTTAATCAAGAAAGAAGTGTTGAGACCTCAGTTTCTATAACAGGCTGCCCTTTTTTGGGGGTCGGGTGGTGAAGGGTTACTCTAAGAGTTTTTTTTCTTTTTTTTAATTTATTTTTCAATTTTATTTGACATAAACTATTATATTAGTTTCAGGTGTACAACATAGTAATTAGACATATATATACCTTACAAAGTAATCATCCTGCTAAATACCCATCTGGCACCACGAACAGTTATTACAATATTATTGACTATATTCCCTATGCTGTACTTCACACATCCTCATGACAATTTTTATAACTGGTAATTTGTACTTCTTAATCTCTTTCATCCTCACCCATTCCCCCAACCTCCCTCCTATCTGTTGACCATCAATTTATCCTCTGTATCTGTAAGTCTGTTTTTGTTTTGCTTTATTTGTTGTTCTTTTAGATTTTACATATAAGTGTAATCATATGGCATTTGTCTTTCTTTGTTTGACTTATTTCACTTAGCATAATACCCTCTGGATCTATCCATGTCACAAATGGCAAGATTTTATTCTTTTTTATGGCTAAGTAATATTCCGTTGTCTATATGATCAAATCTTCTTTACCTATTTATCGACCGATGGACACCTAGTCCATATCTTGACTACTGTAAATAATGCTGCAATGAACATAGGGGTGCATATATCTCTTTTGAATTAGTGTTTTGGGTTTCTTCAAATAAATATGCAGAAGTGGAATTGCTCGGTCACATGGTAGTTCTAGATTTAATTTTTTGAGGAACCTCCATACTGCATAATAAGTTGTCTTGAATAACCTAACTAGCATATAACATTTGGAAAAGATGTATGAAACAGAAAAGGAAAAAGAGAACCACTGGAAGGAGGGCAACATAGGACTATATGTAACTACATATATAACTATTAGAAGGGCAACATAGGGTCATATATGAGTACATAGGACCATATATAACCACTCATTCAAGCGACAAGACATAACTATAGTTAGTTAAAAAAAATCACAACTTATCAGTACACATACTCTAAACGTTCTTTTCAACTCTAGAGATTCAATTTTCTATAGTTACCATTAATGAAGAAAATTAATACCATCACTAGAATCTTTGTTAGGCACAGAGATTTGCAATAATCAAAGAAAGTCATAATAGAATCTAACTTACCAAACAGAATCACTTTATGTTCAGATTTTTCACAGCACACGCTGAGAACAAGCCAAAAATAAATGAACAAATAAATCAACCAACTGATGGGACTCCAAAAAATGGTAGTAGCAGACAGCATAGACTTTAGATCCTAAATTCCCTCATAAAAACAGAACAACTAGAAAACAAAACCAAAAACCCATGGACTGCCTACAAAACTAATAACAAAAAACAAAACCTATGTGACTAAGTTTCCCACAAATTGCAAAATAAATGTGGATACTGACAAATCACCATTAGCCACAAGATCTGTGTGTCATTGTTGTCCACACAGGAGGAAGAAGAGGGAGGTTAAGGATGCCAAAATGTGCCACTCCAAATATGCCACTTCAGCATAAGGATTATTTTGAGCTAAAGGCATTTGAAAAACAGCAGGTATAAAAAGAGTGCTCTGACCTTCCCGTTTTCTTCCTGAAAACAAGAGATAAAACCCCCATATGGTAGATGTCCTCCCAATACTGGAGGAAAGTAACAGTCTTATCTCCAGTGATGGGAAGTTGAGGCCAAGAGAAATTAAACCTTGTAAACTAACCTCTATCTTCCTAGTGGCTCCCTTGCCTAATCCTGTTTTTACAATTTAATTCAACTCAATATACTTAAGTGTTCACTTCAAGGGCTTCTCTGGGTCTTCATTTCCTTATGAAGGTTCCAATGTCACAGAAAATTTATATTACATACATTTGTATGCTTTTCTTCTGTTAATCCGTCTTATGTTAATTTAATTATCAGGTCCAGCCAAAAATTCTAAGAGGGTAGAGGTAAACTTTTGCCTCTTCTGCAGAAGCTATAAGAGTTTGATAGACCATATATGAAAAGAACCACAAAAGAGACAAGAGGTATCACTAGAAAACTGCCAAGCCAAATAGAGAACAGCAGCTGAAATGAGGTGTATCCCCACTCCAAAAGCACGTATGTGCAAAGAGCCAGAAAAAGCTAAGGCAGCCTGGACCCTATGAACTCTCATAACTGAAGAGGCAGGGCTCTCTTTCAGAACAGGGCCTCCACTGAGGAGAATCCACTAAGAGTATAATCAAAATTTATCAGGACAGAATCAACAGAGACCAAAGAAGATCCAGATGGAGTCAGTGGGAATGGTAGGAAAAGAGAAAATCTCAAAAATATAGCTGCCATATATTTGAACAATACTGAAAAATAACTTAAGAGGAAGCTCTGTGAAGTTAGAAAAGCTATCCATAATTGTCTCCTTCTAAAAGTTCAGCAACATTAAATAAACATAAAAAATGAGCAAATGAAAAATAAGTTATATAATTACTTTCATACAAAGTAATTATTATAAAGAAAAAGAGCAGAATAATATCCATACAAGAAATGAAATCATGTCAGACCCATACTCAAAAACAATTCAAAACCAAACCTACAAAATCTACTAAAAAAACTGATATTAAAAATGATATGATATTAAAAAATACATCAACTCTGAACAAGCCCAATCCTGTCTGATCTCGGAAGCTAAGCAGAGTCAGGCCTGGTTAGTACTTGGATGGGAGACCACCTAGAAAGACCAGGTGCTTTAGGTGTAAAAAATAAAAAAAATAAGGAATTGTAAAATAATCTTACAATCTGTGAGGTCAACCAAGGCCTGCCTCGCCAAAAAATAAAAAAATAAAAAACTGAAAAATCCAGGAAGAAAGGAGCAAAAGAATTAGAATGTAGTCAGAAAAATATTAACAAAAATGACAACAGTCCTTACCTTTTGATAATTACTTTAAATGTAAATGGATTACTATCATTCTCAACAAAATGGATGGACCTAGAAGTTATTATGCTAAAGGAAATAAGTCAGACAAAGAAAGATAAATACCATATGATTTCACTTATATATGGAACCTGAGGAAAAAAAGAACAAACTAATCAAAAACAGACACACGAATATAGAGGACAATCTGGGGAAGGGGGTTAGGGGGCTTGGAAAAAGGGGTGAAAGGTTAAAGAAGTACAAATCAGTAGTTGATAGATGGTCACGAGAGTAGTTGATAGATGGTCACGAGGATGGAGAGCTCGGTATAGAAAATGCAGTCAGCATTAATACAATGGCTAGGTGTGGCTAGGTGTAGAGCCAGCGGAGAGAAAAAGCAATTGGGAGATTATTTCACAAACTATATAAATGTCTAACCAATGTATTATATACTTCAAATTAATAATGAAATTAAATTTAAAAAATGTAAATGGATTAAATTCTCCATTTACAAAACAGAATGGCCAAACGCATTAAAAAAACCAGATCCAACTGCATGCTGCCTACAAGAGACTCATTTTAGTTCTAAGGATACACATAGGGTAAAAGTGAAGGAATGGAGAAAGATATGCCAGACAAATGGTAATCAAAAGAAAGCAAGGTTAGCTATACTGTAACAGATAAATAAACTTTAAGTCGAAAACTGTAGCAAGAGACAGGAAGGTAATTATATAATGATAAAGGGGTCAATTCATCAAGAGGATGTAACACTTGTAAATACATATGCACCCGACATCAAAGCACCTAAATGTATTAAACAAATTTTAAGACAACCGAAGGGAGAAATAAATAGCAATACAATAATAGTAGAGGCCTCCAATATTTCACTTTTAACAATGGATAAATCATCCAAACAGAAAAGCAGTAAGGAAACAATGGACTTGAACCACATGTTAGAAAAAATGTAACTTACAGACATATACAGAACATTCCAACCAACAGCAAGAGAATTCACATTCTTTTCATGCACACATGGAACATTTTCCAGAAAGATTGTATATTGGGCCACAAAACAAGTCTTTAGAAAATTTAAGAAGACTGAAATCTCATCAAGTATTATTTCTGACCACAACAGTATGAAACTAGAAATCAATAACAAGAGGAAAACTGGAAAATTCATAAATATGTGGAAATTAAACAACACATCCTGACCAACCAATGGATCAAAGCAGAAATCAAAGAGAAAGCGAGAATTATCTTGAAACAAGGGAAAATGAAAATACAATATACCAAAACTTATGGGATGCAGCAAAAGGAGTCCTAAGAGGGTCATGTATAGCAATAAACTCCTATATTAAGAAAAAAGATCTCAAATAAACAACCTAACTTTACACCTCAAAGAACTAAAAAGAGAAAAACTAAACTGAAAGTTAGGGAAAGAAGGAAATAACCAAGATCAGAGTAGAAATAAATGAAATAAAGACTATAAAA
>NW_011888782.1:24842400-24845029 GCF_000151845.1 Pteropus vampyrus | reverse complement strand
GAGAAAGATATGCCAGACAAATGGTAATCAAAAGAAAGCAAGGTTAGCTATACTGTAACAGATAAATAAACTTTAAGTCGAAAACTGTAGCAAGAGACAGGAAGGTAATTATATAATGATAAAGGGGTCAATTCATCAAGAGGATGTAACACTTGTAAATACATATGCACCCGACATCAAAGCACCTAAATGTATTAAACAAATTTTAAGACAACCGAAGGGAGAAATAAATAGCAATACAATAATAGTAGAGGCCTCCAATATTTCACTTTTAACAATGGATAAATCATCCAAACAGAAAAGCAGTAAGGAAACAATGGACTTGAACCACATGTTAGAAAAAATGTAACTTACAGACATATACAGAACATTCCAACCAACAGCAAGAGAATTCACATTCTTTTCATGCACACATGGAACATTTTCCAGAAAGATTGTATATTGGGCCACAAAACAAGTCTTTAGAAAATTTAAGAAGACTGAAATCTCATCAAGTATTATTTCTGACCACAACAGTATGAAACTAGAAATCAATAACAAGAGGAAAACTGGAAAATTCATAAATATGTGGAAATTAAACAACACATCCTGACCAACCAATGGATCAAAGCAGAAATCAAAGAGAAAGCGAGAATTATCTTGAAACAAGGGAAAATGAAAATACAATATACCAAAACTTATGGGATGCAGCAAAAGGAGTCCTAAGAGGGTCATGTATAGCAATAAACTCCTATATTAAGAAAAAAGATCTCAATTAACAACCTAACTTTACACCTCAAAGAACTAAAAAGAGAAAAACTAAACTGAAAGTTAGGGAAAGAAGGAAATAACCAAGATCAGAGTAGAAATAAATGAAATAAAGACTATAAAAGTAATAGATTGGTGAAACTTTTTCAGTGAAACTAATTTTTTGAAAAGATAAAAATTAACAAGCCTTTAGCTAGACTAATTAAGAAAAAAAGAAGATTCAAATAAATTTGAAGTGAAAGAGATATTATAACTGATACCACGGAAATACAAAGGATAAGAAACTATGATGAACAATTACATGCCAACAAATTGTATAACCTGAAAGAAATAAATCAATTCTTAGAACATATAACCTACCAAGACTGAATCATAAAGAAATAGAAAATCTGAACAGACCAACAATGAATAAGGAGATTAAATCAAAAACCTCTCAACAAATAACTGCACAGGACTTGATAGCTTCACTGGTGAATTCTACATTTAAAGAAGAATTAATGCCAATCCTTCTCAAACACTTCCAAGAAATAGAAGAGGAAGAATACTTCCAAATTCATTTTTCAAAGCCAGCATTACCATGATACTGAACCCGAACAAGGACAATACGAGAAAATTTTAGGCCAATATCCCTGATGAACAGAGATGCAAAAATCCTCAACAAAATACTAGCAAACTAAATTCAACAGCACATTAAAAGAATCACACACCATAACCAAATAGGATTTATTTCTGGGATGCAAGAATGATTCAACATCCACAAATCAATCAATATAAAAAACCATATTAACAGAATAAAGGAGAAATATCATATAATCATCTATATAGATGCAGAAAAAGCATTTGACAAAATTCAACATTCTTTTACAATAAAAACTTTCAACAAATTAGGTATAGAAGGAATGTACCTCGATATAATAAAGGACATATATGATAAGTCCACAGCTAACATCATACTCAACAATGAAAAGCTGAAAGCTTTCCTCTCAGATCAGAAACAAGATAATAATGTCTATTCTAGACACTTATATTCAATATATTACTGGAAATCCTAGCCAGTGCAAGTAGGCAAGAAAAAAAATAAAAGTCATCCAAATCATAAAGTAAGAAGTAAAATTGTATGTTTTTAGATGACATGATCTTATATATAGAAAATTCTCCACCAAAAACTGTTAGAATAAACAAATTCAGTAAAGTTGCAGGATATGAAATCAATATACAGAAATTATTGCATTTCTATATACCTAACAAACGATCCAAAAATTTTTAAGAAAACAATCCCACCTATAATAACTACATCAAAAAATACTTAGGAATAAATTTCACCAAGGAGATGAAAGATTTATGCACTGAAAACTATAAAACACCGATGAAAGAATTTGAAGACACAAATAAATGGAAAGATATCCATGTTCATGGGTTGGAAGAATTAATACTGTTAAAACATACATACCACTCAAAGCAATCAACAGATTCAGTGCAGTCCCCTATCAAAATTGCAATGCCTTTTCTCACATGGATGAAACACTAGGCATTTATTACAGAGAAATGAAAACTTAAATTCACACAAAAACCTGTATATAGCAGCTTCAGTTGTTAAGAGTCTCAAACTGGAATCGGCAAAGATGTCCTTCAACAAGTAATCTTCAACATGGTTGAACAAACTATGGTATATACATACTACAGAATACTATGCAGCAATAAAAAGGAACAAACTATTATACACAACAATTTAATCTCTAGGAATTTATAAATGGAAAAAAAGCCAATTCCAAAAGGTCACATACTTATTATATAATTTTATACTTATACTTTTGAAATGACAAAATTTTAGATGTAGAGGACAGATTAGTGGTTGCCAGTGCTTAGGGAGGGGATGGAGGTG
>NW_011888782.1:24839768-24842350 GCF_000151845.1 Pteropus vampyrus | reverse complement strand
AAACAAGATAATAATGTCTATTCTAGACACTTATATTCAATATATTACTGGAAATCCTAGCCAGTGCAAGTAGGCAAGAAAAAAAATAAAAGTCATCCAAATCATAAAGTAAGAAGTAAAATTGTATGTTTTTAGATGACATGATCTTATATATAGAAAATTCTCCACCAAAAACTGTTAGAATAAACAAATTCAGTAAAGTTGCAGGATACAAAATCAATATACAGAAATTATTGCATTTCTATATACCTAACAAACGATCCAAAAATTTTTAAGAAAACAATCCCACCTATAATAACTACATCAAAAAATACTTAGGAATAAATTTCACCAAGGAGATGAAAGATTTATGCACTGAAAACTATAAAACACCGATGAAAGAATTTGAAGACACAAATAAATGGAAAGATATCCATGTTCATGGGTTGGAAGAATTAATACTGTTAAAACATACATACCACTCAAAGCAATCAACAGATTCAGTGCAGTCCCCTATCAAAATTGCAATGCCTTTTCTCACATGGATGAAACACTAGGCATTTATTACAGAGAAATGAAAACTTAAATTCACACAAAAACCTGTATATAGCAGCTTCAGTTGTTAAGAGTCTCAAACTGGAATCGGCAAAGATGTCCTTCAACAAGTAATCTTCAACATGGTTGAACAAACTATGGTATATACATACTACAGAATACTATGCAGCAATAAAAAGGAACAAACTATTATACACAACAATTTAATCTCCAGGAATTTATAAATGGAAAAAAAGCCAATTCCAAAAGGTCACATACTTATTATATAATTTTATACTTATACTTTTGAAATGACAAAATTTTAGATGTAGAGGACAGATTAGTGGTTGCCAGTGCTTAGGGAGGGGATGGAGGTGGGAGGATAGGACATAGCTGTAGTTATAAAAAAGCAACATGAGGGATCATTGTGGTGTTCTAATCATGCAATATCTTAACTATGGTGGTAGATATAGAACCAGTATAGGTAATAAAATTGTGTAGAATTTACGTATGCAGCACACAAGGATATAAATAAAACTGGAGAATATATTAATGTCAGTATCCTGGTTGCAGTATTATACAGGTTTTGTAAAATGTTACCATTGAGGGAAACTGGACAAAGTGTACAAGGGATCTCTCTGCATTATTTATTAAAACTGCATATGACTCTACAATTACCTCAATTAAAAAAATGAATTAAATGCAATGAGATATCCTATAATTTGATCCTGGAACAGAAAAAGGGCTCTAATGGAGAAATAGTGAAATTCAAACAAAGTATGGAGTTGTTAATGGTAATGAATCAATGTTGGTTTCTCAGTTTTAATAAATGTATTTTGCTAACGTAACATCTTAACATTAGGGGAATACTGGATGACAGGTATATTGAATTCTCGGAACTATCTTTGCAAATTTTCTACAATTAATCTAAAATTATTCCTAATAATTTATTTAAAAAATTTTTTTAAAATAGCAATAAAAAAGGAATCAAGAGAAAAATGATAAACATTACAGATAAGCAATGTGGTTAATAGGATTCCGTAAAGGAAAAAACCAAAGGTACAGAACAAATATGAAAAACCAAAATCCAAGAATACTTATCTGAAATTTAAAGACCTGAAGATACATATTAAAAAAGCCTGCCATGTACCTAAGAATATCAACCCAGAATGTCCAGCAAGAAATTTACTAGAGTAAAATTAGTGGACTTAAAAATAATCCTTTGAGATTTAGGCCAAAAGATCATGTGAATTGTAAGATAAAGAAATAAGTCTATGACTGGACTTTTCAATAGCAATGTTTTTACCAGAAAAAAAAAATGGAATTATAGATTTGAGATTTCAAGGAAAAGACATGGGGGCCAAAGATTTTATTTTCAGCAAAAATGACTTTCAGATATAAAGAGCACAGATAGAATGGTACAAACATGCAAGAAAATTCATTAAAAAAAATTCCCATGAGACTTTCCTAAAGCATCTTTTAGGGAGAAAGCTTGAGACAACCAAAATGATCAAAAAACATCATAAGGACTGGTTGTGAGCATTCAATACATAGTTAATTGTAGAACTAAGACTGGGATGGAGAGAGCATAGTATTTAATGATTGCATGCTCTGACAATATATAGGGCTACCATAAAAAAAAAAAATGGGGAGAATGTAAATAGCATATGCAAAAAAAATAAAACTTTAAAAATTTTTTTCAAAAACCAAAATTAGTGGTGGTTGTTTTAGTATTGTTATTCCTAGACTACTGTATCATGTGGAATTAAAGTAAATGAGCAATTAAGAGCCTAGTAATTCTATGACATTTTCAGTATGAAAAAAAGAAATATAGGTATAACAGGAGAAATTAAGAACTCTAATAACTGATTTTGAATTTGAATTGAAAGTATCAGTATGAACCTACAAAGTATTTTACCTTAATACATATATTTTTCTAGCTCTTTCTACTGTAAAGGCTTAAAAACAATGACAAACTGAGAAGCAATGAGCACTCTAGTGCCTAAATTGGGGTCTTGAAATACCATTCCCCATTAAAATAATAAATTTTTTAAACAGGAGGATTTCTT
>NW_011888782.1:24774842-24838552 GCF_000151845.1 Pteropus vampyrus | reverse complement strand
CTAGTGCCTAAATTGGGGTCTTGAAATACCATTCCCCATTAAAATAATAAATTTTTTAAACAGGAGGATTTCTTAGAGAAATGGCTGATTCCAGTTTTAAAGTAAGAAATGTACAAAATCATCCTGAAACATTTTGTCATGTGAAATAGCAGAAAGCTATCAAAGACTTCTACAGTCATGTCAAAAAGACCCAGGAGCCAACTGAAGAGGTTCTCACAGGGCAAAGGAATAATTTGAGTTTCTATAAGGAATATGATTTACAACAGATTGAAACACTAAAAGCATTTAAAGTCACAGTTCATAATAGTAAACTGATCATCATTTGAACTGATTAAGTTAAAAATTAGATAAGTACAAGAATTTCTCTTGCCTTTCCTGTTTGAACTTTACTACTCAGGAAGCAAATAGTAGAGGAGTAGACACATCTCATTACAAAATTATTCCAGGTAATAAATGAAAACAAAATGGTAGAACTGGAATTTCTAGTCCAATATTTTGCAACTCCTAATAAGTTCATGGATCTAGACATGGAACATTTACAGCTGATAACACCAAAAAAAGAAGACATTATAAACCTCCTGATCAAAGAATATACCACCACCTATAGTCTTGCTAAAGGGATCAAACTACAGTCTGTTGAAGCCTCTGGATCCAGCTGCCAATTTGCAGGATAGAGAGGAATATGCTGAACCATCCATGAAAGTGCAATTCCCAGGCCTAAGTTCTTTAACAGATATTGTAAGAAAAAAGACAAGAAACATATCAAGTTTAAAAAAAAAAAAAAAAGGGTGAGGGGCAAGATTCCCATTTGTGTGATAAAGAAACCAAAAGGAAGTGTTACTTTGGAAGTAAGGAGGGGACTGTGTTTGGCATGGAGTACATGCAGGAGTTTCTCAGATGACTGGCAGTTACATTTTTTGACCTGGTAGTTATGACAAGAATGTTCACCCTATAATAATTCATTAAGCTACACATTTTTACCTGAGTTTTATTTTACAATAAACAGATTTTCTTTAACAATCAATTAACAGCTGGAGCTGTCCATAAGGGAGTTTCTTGACTTCCGGCTTTGTTACACACCCAGACCTATATATAACTCACTCACTGGCCATTTTCCAACACTTTCAGTTCAGATTCCCCAGTCAACTCCCAATCTACCTCTATCAGAGCCCTGCTGTTTGCACCCGTACATTCCATTTAAGTAGCTCGGATCCTACTGCTACTGCTACTTTTAGGGTTAAACAAAAAAGTACTGAGATTTCAGACACAGTGACAATGTTTCTCAGCCATTTTTAAACCATATGCCTTTTAGAGAAATGTAAGACTATCATATGTACACAAACACATGTATGCACACACACACTCAAGGTGATATGCCCTAGATCAGATCTTTTTCATATCACCATTAGCAGGTTGTAATAGATATGTAATTTCTACTGTAATTTTTTTTCAATTTCAAAATATTAAAATCCTGAATGTTTTTTCAAACTAAAACTGTCCCCTACCCCAATCTATCACTATCACACATGACAATCTATTCATCCTCCCTAGAAGGTGTGTCTCTACCAGCATCCTATTAAAAACTGTTACAGATGAACATACAATGATAATATTAATGGTAACAATTTCTAAACAATATGTACCAGACACTATATACTCTTCTCTCTAATCCTTGCAAAATCTGCAAGGTAGGTATTTTCATCATCCTTATTTTATAGATGAGAAAAACTGATACTCATAGAAATTAAGACATCTCAAAGTCCCTCAGCTAAATAAGCATTATTGAATAAGATAAAAAGCTCTTTAAATGGAAAATAGATGACATGTCTCATATAACCATTTAAAAATATGTATATTGGAAGAAGAAAAGATCAAGATCAGGAATGCACCATTTCAGGCCAAAGTAAAAGGAGTTTCTTATAGGCTGATTTAACAATCTCAGAGGGCCATAAGAAAGTAGATGGTATAGTGGAAAGAGGACCAAATTGGCAGCTAGCAACTGAACTTTTAGTCCTGGCTCCAACACAAAGTGGTTCTATTATACTGGGTAAGTCACTTTATATTTTCTATATCTTAAAATGAAGAAGACTGACAAGGAGTATTCTAATGCTCAGTATTATAACTTCATGATTTGAGAGTCATTTCTATAGCTATCGATATGAAAGGAATATGGAAATGGAAAGGGTATCTCAGGCAGTTAAATGCTTTAGGATGTTCAAAGGTTGGGAATTTCAGGGTGAGAGCCAGTAAGTAGCCATGCTTAAATGAAGAAAGATGGATCTACCCCATGTTAGTCTCACTGTAAGACAGAAATGTGCAAATGCATATATAAAAATTAATAAAGGGAAAACTATTTATGTTGATAGTAATAACTTCGTGTACGGAATATGTGCCTCTGTTGAGCAAATAGTACCCTTGCTATTGTTTTATAAAGCACCAGAATGATGAATAGCAACTTGGGAAAACAAAAAAAAAATAAAGAGCTACATGCCAAGGCCAGGCTTCAATAAAACACTTAGGCAAAGAAAACAATGTTGATGCTGGCCACACCTTCCACAAACCATGCTCAGGATCTCGACACTTGAATGTTGAGGTGGTACTTAAAATTCAGTAAGTCTTATTTTCTCAAAGTCTTCACTGCTATAAACAACTATTTTCAAAATATCTACTTGATTAGAGCATAATGTCAAAAGTCACAAAATGTAAAAAGAAATATAAGGCATGTCCCTGACCACAGAGAACTTAGTACAAAATGCATGGGAAATCAAGAAAATAACTGAAGATACTGAGTGCATGCCTATGTGTACAACCATTTGCTTTAGAATTTAAATCATATTTCCCACAGAAACAACAGCACAGAAAATGGTGAGATTTCCAGGTCCTTCCTCAAACTTATTTAATGCATATTTAGTGGAGCCTGAGTTTTTCTTAATTCCTTAATTCTCAAAGTGATTCTCAGTCTGAGGAGCTGATGGAAAGTATATAGCTGAAAACGCATATCCAATATTGTAACTTTACAATTAAAAAATGAAAACAATTTTTCATAACACAAAAAATACTACAAATAAATTTAGAAGTAAATGGTAGCTATAATTTATACATACAGTACTATGCACTAAGTACTGCTCTAATTGCTTTCTATTCCATATAACTTACGTACCTTCATTATTTCACTCATTTTACTATTAAAACCCCAAGGAGGAGGTACTATCAATATCCTATATTAAGGTGAGTAAACTAAGAGAAAGCAAGGTTAAATAATTTTCCCAGTCACAGAGCTCAACAAAGCTTTTTGACTGGCAGAGATATACAAAAGATAAACTATTTTCTGAGTAACCTGATCACCCAACATTTGTCACTGGGGCTGAAAATAAGGCTGGAGGCATAAGGGCACTCATATATATTCTTACAGTTCCATAACTGCTTTTTTTGAGGACTACATAGACTAAAATGAAATGATTCAAAATAGTACGGCCCCAAAGAATCCCATATTGTTTATACCACAGATTGGCTCACACAAAGGCACAAGCATATATGTACACAGATGTTCACTATAGCAGTGTTTGTGATGGCCAATAACTGGAGACAGGCTAAATACATTTTGATGTTTCTATAAGGGAATGCTGTATAGGCTATTTTTTTTTAATGAGGTAGTTTTACATTTATGGATATAGGAAAATACCTAAATATAGTATTAAGTGACAAAAGAAAAGTGTAGAATAGCATGTATCTTATGATTCCACTTACTAAGAGAGGAAAAGGAGTGGAAATATATATATGTGCTTGAATATGATCAAAAGTTTAAGAAATTATTTACAGTGCTTACTTCTGGAAGGTGGAGAATGGGGAACAGGGTCAGTAGAGAGAGATTTTTGTTTTTATATTATATCCTTTTGTATTAAATTTCATTTTACCAAAAGCACATACTGATTTTAAAATAGCTTAATTAAAAATAGAGCATTATAGAGCCTAAGCTCCACTTATATAGTGGTTCCTAACAATAAACTGGTATGCAATGATCAGTAATGAGATGTTTTAAATAATTTATTCTTAACAGTAGTTAACCTAGAGAAGTTTATGAATGATCTATTTTTTTAGTAAACAAGAGTAAAATCAACATCCTTTTATTTAATTCATTAATGCAAAGAACGGAAGAGAGGAGGTCTTTAAGAGTCAAGCAGGAGAAAAGAATTATCTCCTATAGATGATTATTTTTAGGAGAGGCTGCATCCCAGAAGAATGGAGGTTCTCAAAAAAAATTTTTTTAAGGGTGAGAGGTCCCCTTAGTCTGGAAGTCATCAGAGATGAAAGCAGCCTTCTTGAAAAATAAGGAAATATCTTTAAATGGACTCCAAATTGGGTTGGAAGAATCTCAGGGAGTGTGCAAGGATTCTCATCCTTTGGAAAATATGCTTTTGCATATTTTATAAGTAATATATTTACGGTTTCATTTATACATTACCCATAATTAAACATACAATATTTGGAAGCTGCTTATTCAAAATGTTTTACTGATAGGGAGTACAATTAAAAATGTTTGGAAACTACTGATGTAGTCAAATAAATCTAACGTGGAGAAAAGGAAAGCATTTAATGATCATTCCATGGTCAAGGGATGAAAAGTAAATGCTGTGAAACTGTACAATGCCTGCAATTTTTGAAGTCTCTTCAATTTTTCCCTATGACCAAATCCTGCCATGTTCCAAAAGATCATTTCTTGGTTTTGTCCATTTGTAATCCGACATCATCCAAATTTAAATTTACTTCATGCTTCAGGAAAGGCCTTCATCCAAATTTACTTCATGCTTCAGGAAAGGCCTTCAGTCTCTCCGTAGGGAGTTCTTTACTGTCATCTTGATTCTATAAAAGCTCAGAAAGTTTCCAGCTACTTCCAAAAATGAATGTACTTATCCAGTGATTTTTAAATATATCTGTCCTCTCCCCACAGACCACCTGGAACTCTTTAAGTAAGTCAGACAAATAAAGTCATTTGTCAAAGGGCACATCCTCCCCTTTACACTCCTACACACCACTCGCGTTATGTACAATAAACACCCTCCACACCACCAAATCAAGTTTTTCCTCCAGAACTCTCTTAACGGGTCCCTTTCCTCTAACAGCCTGCCAACCTCTGATTCCTGGAATGTTAGTGTTGATGAGATTGCAAGGATCAGTCTTCTCTCCGAATCATTCCAGCAACTTCTTAGCAGGACCTTTCGACAGGCCCTAGTTTGCGTTAATATCTCCAATGTTTCTGTGTTCTCCGCCCTTACGACCTTTGTTTTGTTTGGGTTCCGCCTCCCCTTCCGGATACTAAGTTTAAGGCCTGAGCGCAGGGGCCCGACAGGTTTTCTCCGACGTCAGCTGCTGCGTACCCAGGCCAGCCCATGCAGGCCGCTCAGGAAAAAGGCCGTGCGGGCAGGACTGACCCGAGCGCTTTTCTCTGTCGCTCCGGGAAGAGAAAAGTCCTGGGGAGGAGGGAGACCGCGCATATATGTGCTGAGGCCGCGCAGAGCGACTCCGAAACCCTCCGACGGGGCCGGCAGGTGTGTGGGCGACTAGAACTAGGCCAGGTAGGTGAAGGGAGACCAGTGAAGGGCCGGATCCCGGAGTGAATAAGGGAGAGGCGGGGCGAAGAGGGGACCCGATTGTGGCTGCTTCGGCAGCTCCCGGGGCCCTGTGGCAGGGGTGACCGTTAAGAGACTCAAGGAGGGGAGGAGTTGGGGATCGTCCCCCACTCACCTGGAAGAGGCTACCGCCACAGGCTCCAGTTGCCCCCTCCCAAATTTAAGCCACGTCAGCTCTGGAATCCCGAACGCGACACCTACCACTGCCGCGCCGGGCCAAGGGACTCAACCACTCGCAGTTGGGACGGAAGATGGGATTAAGACATAGGCCAATCAGGGCTCTCAGCAGAGCGTTACCAAGGAGATCAGGCACGCCTTGTTTGTAACTAACCCATTAACAACGAAGGAAACCAATCAACGTCAGGAAATGTTCCGCTTCCGCAAAGAAACAGCCAATGGACTCTAAAGAGTGGAGGAGGGGCGGAGTGAGACACGAGCTAGTGTTCCGGAAGAAGATCCGGGGAAGAGCCGGAAATGCCGGGAGGGCGGGCGTTCTGGGAAAGGTCAGGTGTTTCCAGTGTGAGGTGGCTCTTGCGGCTCTTTTCCAATTGCAACGGCGCATCGGTCATGACTGTTCAAGACTACGGCATTTGCTGAGACCCCGTAATGCAGACAACAGCTGACATTAGTATTGTTGAATGAGCCGTGAGAAGAGAGTACAGATTTGGATTTTGCTGTTACGAGTCATAAAATATTAGAGTCGGAAAGTAGGTCGTCTAATATGACCTTTTAATTTTACTGATGAAAAATGAGAACCCGATTAAAGTGACTTGCCCAAAGACAAATAGAGCGATTTAGTGATGGAACTCGGACTGGATCAGAGATGTCTCTAAGGATATGAGTGAGACAGAAAATAGTGAATACTAGGAAAGTGCCTCTTAGGAAGTGGCGCTTGCGCTGGGCCTTAAGCAAAAGGTGAGATTTGAGAACCCCGGTACTAGAATGCGAGTCAATGAGGAGCTCCAGTAACAGTCACCCAAATAATGCATGCGCTCCTTAAGCCCCTAAAGAAAGGGGAGACAATAGCCAGCTCCCATAATTTTGGGCACTCAATTGACAATAAGTATTTGTTTGAATTTGAGTCTTACTGTGTGTCAGACACTTACCTAGCCAGCTCACTATATGCATCCTCAACCTTAATGCTTACATAACCGTTTGAGGCAGAGGTCCGCGACACCCCCCCCCACCCCGTTTGCGCCACACACACACACACACACACTTCCCCTGAGCGTGGAGGATCAGTACAAATACAGATGTGGGCTATGAGGAACCCTGCTGCACAGCAGGAGGTGAGCAGTGGACCGGCCATCGAAGCTTTATCTGTATTTGCAGCTTCTCCCCAGGGCTAGCATCACCGCCTCAGCTCCACCTCAGATCATCAGGCGTTAAATTCTCAGGAGGTCCCGTCCCTGGTGCCAAAAAAGCTGGAGACCACTGCTTGGAGGTTCAGGCATCAGCTCAGGAAGGCATTTGCTGGTTACCCTGCTGGTTACCCATCTAAAATTGCGGTTCCCTGGACTTGGTCCTGGAAATATAGCTGAGATCAATAGAGGCAAAAAAAAAAAAAAAAAAAAAGCCTGCCTTTTTTGGAATTAATAATTTAGTGAGGAGAGAGAAAAATAAAAATAATGTAGTAGATGTCAAAATGCTTAGGAAAGAAAATAAGCAGAGAAGGGGTGTAGTGTGTGCAAAAGACTGCAATTTTGTTAAAACAGACCAGGCCTGATGAATTGTTTCATCCTCTTGTGCTCCTTAAAACTTGGAATGTACTGAGCAGCCCCTTCCAGTGCCCGACATGAGTCAAGGATTGGAAGGTCTTCTGCAGGCTTTTCAAGAGCTTCTAGCTGAGATCAGTAAGCAAGAGAATGTTGCTGAATATGAACAGCAGCTGTTTAGGGCTGAGGCACCCAGCTGACTGGATCAACAGCTGAAACTGCCGCCTGATGATGTGCAGACCTCTCACATAGCTTGTCTCTCAGAGTTATATTTAAAGATACTCATTAAATAAAATCCTCATTAATCAGGGTTCCATGGGCATGAATAAAAGTCTAAATTATGAGATTTAGGTTTTGTATGACAATATATACTTGCCCTGCAGAGCTCTGGGTCCTTGCTTATTGGTTATATTCCCTAAATTAGCAAAACTCCTAGAAGAATCCAGAGTGTATCAAGTACTCCATACTCAAAGCCTAAGAAAAGATCATTCCTCTGAAATCCCTATCCCTCATAAATAGTGAGTCATGGATGTTTCCTCTGGAAGTACAGAGATACCTGTCCATATTTTGGTGCCCATTTCTTGACTAGGGCCTGCCTGCAGAATACTGTTGTAGCAGTTAAGAACTTGTGTCCCACTTATGCTGAAGACAAAGGGACGGCTGCTCTGGTAGTTGTTTTGGCACTGTTCTGGTGTCCCTAGAAGGCCAATATGACATGGAGATAGATTTCAAACCATCTGTGTCCATGTCACAGTTGGTAGTCATCCTTCATACCAATTGACGCCTGGAAACATGTCATAGGAGGCTTCCTCCAGGAACCAGGACATCTTTTCTCCTGGGGATGTTAGCACTCCTGATTAGGTACTAGACCTATGGAGAGGCTAGGCTGGCTTTAGGAAAACTAAGACCAGGCCTGATGACTTTTGTTTCATCCTCTTATACTCCTTAACACTTGGTAAGTAAAGCAGCCATTGATATGTATTATCCTACTTACCTCCAGGCTCTTGGTTTCCACAGGTCTCTTTATATAGTGTGCCTTTAAGGATGGAAGAGATTGAGATTTGTGGCCCTGTTCTGTCTGTGGTACTCCCTTACCTCCTGCTGGATAAGCTTTGGGATGGAGAAGGAGGGTGACAGGTTGGGTTTTAGGAGGGCTGTAAGTGTGGAATGAGCAGATGTACTGCTCATTCCAGGCTGGTTCCAGGCTTTTCAGAGGTATCAGAGATGCCTAAAGGATGCGGAAGCTTGCTAGTTTCTGCTCCTACTTTGATATTTAAGCCCTAATGCGTGTCCATCAGTTCTTGCTGAGCATCCTCAAACAACAGCAGTTTACCTAAATTTGGGCAGGATTAAGCAAAAACTTTGGCACATGGGAGAGCAAGAGAGCTATAGAAGCTCGGACCTGATGCTCTACGGCTGAAGAGATCATTGTTAAAACTTCCATTGTGGACGTGGTTCCACAGTGTAGCGGTTAGCACTTCTGCTTTACATGCAGATGGTCCTGGGTTCACACCTCAGTGGAACCACGGTCCATTGTCTATGGCCATGCCACCCTGAACAAGCCTGATGTCTGATCTCAGAAGCTAATCAGGGTCGGGCCTGGTTAGTACTTGGATGGGAGACCACCTAGGAATACCAGGTGCTGTAGGCATTAAAAAAATAAAATAAAAAATAATAATAAAATTTGGCAAGTTAGTCAATATCTCTCATCTTCAGTTTTCACATCTGTAAAATAGAAATTATGTGTTCCTATATAGTAGTGTTGTTATAAGGATTAAATGAAATAATGACCATGAAATACTTAGCAGAGAGGGGCATACATCACACAATAAATTTTAACTATTATTTAGGAGTAGTAGTAGTATCATTAGGTTCTTGGAAAGAGTCAAGGTGAAATGACTTGATAAAGGGTCCAAAAACAGCATATCCTTACATTTTCAACTAGACTAGGTAAGGGACCAACTGTTAAGCACTAATGCTGAAATGATCATCTTAGCTCAATAGTTCTTAAACTTTTATTAAAAAGGCAAGATATAACAAATGTTGACAAGGATGTGAAGAAAAAGAAATACTTGAACGTTGGTGGGAATGTAAATTGGTACAGTAATTACAGAAAACAATATGGAAGTTCCTCAAAAAATTTAAAATAGAACTACCATACAATCTCTCTTCTGGGTATATAGCTGAAGGAAATGAAATATATAATAAAATATTATTTAGCTACAAGAAAGAAGGAAATTCTGCCATTCTTGACAACATGGATGAACCTAGAGGGCAGTATGCTAAGTGAAATAAGCCAGACAGAGGAAAATACTGTATGATCTCACTCATATGTGGAATCTACGAAAAAAAAAAAGAAAGAAAAAGTCGAATTTATAGAAACAGAGTAGAATGGGGCTGGGACGTGGGGGGAATGGGGAGATGTTGGTCAAAGGGTACAAACTTCCAGTTATATGATGAATAAGTTCTGGGGATCTAATGTACAACGTGGTGACTACAGTTAATAATATCGTACTATATACTTAAAATAAACTAAGAGTAGATCCTAAGTGTTCTCACCCCACACAAAAAACCTATGTGAGGTGATAGATGTGTTAATTAACTTGATTGTAGTAATCATTTCACAATGCATACGTATATCAAATTATCACATTATATACTTTGAATATATACAAATTATCAATTTTACCTCAATAAACCTTTTTCCAAAAGCCCTCAAAATTTAATTATTAAAGTTCAGCCTAGCCCATGCAGGCTAGAGGGGCTGGTAGGCCTGTGGTGGTACTGCACCTGCACCTACATGTACTGGGTCCCAGTCTGAGAGTCACAGGGCATAGAGTTGTGCCCCTTAAGCAGCAGACAGACTGTCTTGCAGTTGAGCCCAAGGAAGAAGGAGCATCCTTTGTGAAACCCAGCTGTCCAAGTGCCTCAGGAAGAAGAAAGATCCTTTTTTGTTTCAGACCAGACTGAGCCTTAGTTCTGAAAGGTAGTGCTCAAGTATACTGTTCCAGAGCAGAGTGATAATTGCAGTCCATGAACTGGGAAAGGAGGCAAGGCTCTTTGGAGAAACAGCAGAGTCCCCAGGCTTCAACCTGAAACCACCAGAGTCCCAGCCAGTGGGCAGGTCACAGGATGAAGAATTTTGGCATACATACCAGGGCCTATAAGAAAAGCCGAGCAGAAATATTCATAAAGAAACTGAGCCTGTGTGTGAGAGAGCTATGCATGCTCAGCACATCCTAGCTTTTCCTGAGCAGACAAACACCAAAGACTGGCTACTGGCACCTGAGCTCATTGCCTGAGTCCCAGAGCTTATTGGCATTTGAAGAAGTGGCCATGTATTTTTCCCAGGAAGAATGGGAGTAATGGGATCCCAATTAGAAGGCCCTCTAAAATGAGGTGATGCAGGAAAACTATGAGACTGTCATCTCTCTAGCCATATTTGTGTTCCCTAAACCTAAAGTAATCTGTCTAGAGCAAGGGGAAGAGCCATTGGTTCAAGGATCCATGGAGTTCAAGTACAGTCCCAAAGAGCTGCCTACGGGGTAAATACACAAACATGACACCAAAAATCATCAGCCTACATGCCTTTCTGACTTAGAAATATAAGCATTGATATCAAAAAATGGCCAGAGTGAATGTTTCCCAGAAAAAAAACAGGCAAAGAAAATTACAGTGATATGCACAGGGTGGAGAAAATAGCACCAAGATTTTCAAGTGAAGAGAGAAACTTTTAACCTGGAGACATGAGCTGCTGAAGCTTATGGATCATCACAAGAAAGAATGTAAAGGAGAAGCCTTTTAAATACCAGGAATTAGCAAAAAGCTTCAGAGTTAGCTGTGACTTTATTAAGCACCAAAGAATTCACACTGAAGAGAAACTATAAATGCCCACAGTGTGAATAACAGATTTAGGTGGAATTCCGATCTTAATAAGTACTTAATAATGAACCAAGGAATAAAACCATATAAATGCTCATGAGTGGGAAAAGCTTTAGTCAGGCTTCAAATCTCCACACATACCAAAAAATTCACACTGGAGAGAAGCCCTTTATCTGTCATGAATGTGGGAAAAAATTCAGTCAGAACTCCTACTTTATTAAACACTGGAGAACCCGCCTATGGCATATGCAGGAGAAATTTTAGCAGGCAACTAAACCTTAGATACCAGAAACTCCGCTGGTGAAGGGAAGCTTGACCAGCATCTTCAGTCTGAACAAATTTATCAAGTGGAGGTGGACCCTAAAGTTTATGAAAAAATAAAAAATTATGAAGTACGAAGAATTTTTCCTTGGAAAATTTGGGGATATAAACATTGTTTACAGGAGTTGCAATAAAGTTATACTACTTACTGTTTTTACTTATAACCTACAGGGAATTCTTTAGCAAGAGAGGTGTTCTAAGACCATTCTATATAATGAGAAAATCCTGTTTGGGATTGTACCTGGCAAAATAGCAGGTTCAGCTTCAGATAGCAGATGCAGCCATGCACCAATCAGTCTTCCATGGTCACAGAGGCAAATATTGCATTGATCTCCCAGCCACTCTTATACACAGATGATAGAAATATTTGTAGCATGGTCTTTCATAACAAAAATAATAATATACTTGTTTTATTGCATACCATTGTCTTAAAGATAGCAGGCTTACCAATTTTAATAATCTCATGTGGCAGAAATGAATTCTAATGTAAAGTTTTCCAAGAACCAAATTGGATTTTCTTCCTCTCTTTTCATTGGATATCATGAGAGTTCCTTCTTGAACTGTTTAGCAATTTTATTTTGACTCATATTAATGCAATTTTTACTGTGATAAAATTATATTTATTTCATCACTAGAGAATCTGCCAGATAACTAATAATGCATTTATTTTATGTCTCTGATTGGTGGTGGTTGAAAAAAGGAAAACATTTCTAATAAGATCAGGTGGCAAAAGGTGGGAATTTTTAATTATGGAATACATATTAAATACAAGGAAGAATTTTCTGCAATAAAAAAAAAAGTTCAGCCTAGCAGTCATGAATTAGGATTCTCTTGCCATAATTTGAAATTGACCTAAACGGATATGGATATTCCTAAAATAAAAAACATGATGCAGAGTGGCTTTTCTACAGAATTTTTAATTTCTATTTTTAGGCACTCTATAGGTTGGTAAAAATGATAGTTTCTCTTATTTGTATTATAAAGTACATGTAAATGCACTTTATTCTCTACAGAAAATGAGCTAATGTGAGCAAGTCATCCGATAAAATTAAATTGTGACAAATTAATGATTAACTATTGATAGTCACTTTTTTCATGTCTAGATAATTTTCACTCTTATCTGAGTAATGCAGATTTGTTTTGTTTTAATATAGCAAATATAACAGCATTATAAGTCAGAAATTAAAAGAAAAAAATTTTATTTCAGTATTGCAGGGGAATTGAGTTAGTTTAGCTGGGTTTGGTATTTCTTTATCTTCAATGCACCATAGGCTTCTAGTTCCTTTATCTTTTTAGCCGCTGTTAACCTTGTGCTTAGAGTAGGGTCTGGAAAGCTTTTCTGTGTTCCTGCTCCACCCTCCACTTTTAGCCATCCCTGTATGCTTTTGCCACTTAGGGATCTCTCTCCATGCACTTTTCCCCTACCCCAGAGGTAAGCTATTGCTTACGTGGTACTTGGCTGGTTATAACATGGATAGCCTGTTGTCATGATCCAGCCTAAATTTTAAACCCGGTCTCTTCTTCCTGGGGTTAGGGTGGTGCTTTCTCAGGGTTCTTCCCCTTCTAAACCATGGCAGTCAAACTGCCTCATACCTGTGGTTGGTCTTCAGCAGGAAAGTCTCCTCGTTACTAGCAGACCTCTGCCTTCTATTGACATAAGATTTCTGGGCTCGAAGATTTCTTGTTCCTCTCTCAGAGGTGGAAGGGTTTCAAACCTCCCTTGGGAGTGCTGAGTTTCTACTTGGGTCTGGGGATAGAGTGATTCCTATCATGTCCCTGGGGACAGATTTTGTTGCTATTCCTTCCTTACATGCAATGGAATTTTGTCTGAGCCTTGGAGGTAATAGGGCTTGCTGCTAGTGCTCTAGCAGATTTTAAAGGAAGGGTTTGGGAAAGTGGGTAGTACTTTGAGCATATCACCCAAGAGCAGCCTATCATTTCACGTTTGCATTCACCACTAAGGGCATCTCTTCAGGCCTCCTGCCGGGCTCCCAAACTTTATTTGGTAGAGGTCTACATTCTTCTGTCCAAGGCTCCTAGATATTCTAAACTGACATGCTACCCCACACATGGCCTTTAAGAATTTAAAATTTTAGTTGACTTCTTATCCAGCCACCTTTGCATCCTATGCATCCTATCCTAAAGATGAAATGGTTTAGTTCACAGATACTGAGTCCTATCTCAATTTACTTAGTTGTCTTGAGGCTTCAAATAGCTGATAGACTCAAGAAATATTATTTTTGTAGATTACCTGGTATTTTTTTTTAAGGCAGGAGTAAGATTCTCATGTAGCTTCATATACTAAGTCAGAACTCTCATCTGCTTATTCTTACAGATCAATGTTATATATTTCTCTTCCAATTATGAATGAAAATTACATTAGGATTTGACTAGCTTGGAACCAAACAATCATATAGGTCCCTAAGATCCTAACAAATTAAGCATTATATTCAGCTCTGAGATTCTTAGAGGAGACATAAAGGCAAATAGTAGGTTATACAGTTCTCATAGAAAAATGCAATTTTATCTGGAGGAATTTTTCTTGCATTGAATCCTCGGAGGATTTTTTAATGTAGTTCCTTATAGAAATAACAATATAGAAATTTAAGTTCAAACACCATTTTGTAGAAAATAGTCAAATGTTTTTCAGTTGATTATTTCTTTTCCTAACCTTAATAAAGGTCAAGAGCATACTCCTATTAATAGAAAAATAGGGATTCTAATATTAAATGTGAAAAAAGTAATTTTGACGAGTTTTTCAGAACAATTGAAAATATTTATTTAGAAAACATCTTTAGTTGGAAAACAGCAGAAACAAGAAATATCACATCTAATATAAGCAGTAGAATGCCATGCTGAGTTTAGTTCCCCAATAAAAGCCACATCAATTTATGTATATGGCCAGGGATGAAGGTGTGGAAAAAAAAAAGAAAAAGAGACATGAGATAGAGGTAGAAGATAATTCTGCTTACTGCCTGCAAGTCTTGTTTGGAGAGGAACTTCTGGAAAACCATGAGTTAGGATAGCTCTAGTCTACTAGCATGCCAGAGACAGAATCAATAATGATCTCCCGAAATATAGGATTTGGGTCATTTCTTAGGGTAATTCCTTAAGGGGGTTTTGTTCCACCTATGAATAAAGTTCCTAATTCTACACTAAGCTCATCCTTTGGGACTTCAATCTCATCCCCAGCTTCTTCCCCAAGCTTCTTCCACCAGGGTGCTTGTATATGCTTCAGAGTGGTGAGATGGGCCTGTTTGGCCTTGGCTGCCACAGGTCTGGATCTACTTAAGAAGAGCTCAGGTTCCTTTTCTTCTGCTTCCTTCAGACTTGGTGCCTCTGTAGTAAACAGAAAATAAACAGGTGAGTGTAAGAGTTCTGTACAAACGAGTAGGAACTTGGAAACTAGAGTTATAACTCTGCAACAACAAACAGGGACAGGGTTCCAACTCTGAATCTATTATCACTTCTAGATGTAGATGGCATGTGACTATTCACAAGCTGTAGCTATGGCTCTTAGTAACTGGCCACACCCCCATTCTGTGTTTAAAAAATTTTTTAAAAAGATGTAGATTTTTAAAGATGGTTTATTTAAAGAACAGGAACCTTTAAAATAATAGAACTCATCCTATAGGTGAGGCTCAGTTACAGCCACCTATCCATTCAAAAATACAAAATTTCTAAGTAATGGCATTAAATAGATGACTCTAGCCCTCTCTGCTCCGCATGTACTTATATAAGTGTTTCAGAGACTGACTGAAACACTGTGGCTTCTTGGATGGTATCTCTCATTAAATGTACCAGTAAGGATCAGATGAATTCTTTTGTGATTTTCTTTTTGTAAAGCACTTCATTAAAAATTATGAAATGGCACTGCAACTACTGTCATCATCTACTTCTAAAATACAATCAACAGCTTTTGAGACTACACAAAAGACTGATTAGTAGGGCTTGGCATCTTTAAAGTTAATAACTTGTCTGAGTTGATACATATGAATGATAGCAAGTAGTTAATTAAAAAGGAGGCTATGGGATCTGCATCATTCAAAACTGTGTGCTGGTACGATCTAGATATTTCTGAGGACGGGAGATGAGCTAATAGACCACTAAATGTTGTTTTTCTAAAAACTGATGTCACAGAATGTTGTATAGGTTGTTCCTCTTAGGAAACAAAAATGGAATGAGCACATACTCATTAACTGTTCAATGTTGGTGCTAATCTGAGCCACCAGAGCCTCCCTGTGATGCTGGGCTCTGTCTTCTAGGGCCCTGCCCATGAAGTAGTGTTGTAGTCGTTCTTGCGCTTGGGAATGGAGTTCCTTACTGGTCACATCTGACATCTGAGAGCACTGGGAACAGAGAACAGAAAAAATTGTCACAAGGAGAGTATATACATCAAAGTATGTTTTGCCCACTTAGCAGAAGTTCCAGAATGCTTAGCCGTCTCTCAACTTAACAGTTGAATGTTATGGTTGACGTCTACCTTGTACTCTTGTATAAGCATTACATAGCCTCTTAAAAGCTGCTTTAGATGAAAATGCAAGTGGGGAAGTTTATTTTTGGTATGCTCCCATACCTCACTTCCTCACAGTGTGGTATTCTGGGAGAAGAGGTAAGATTGAAAAATCATAGTGAAAACTATAAAAGACACTGGCCTGGAAGAAGAGCAACAAAGCCAACCCTTTTGTTCTGGATCCCACCTGAAAAGGCTATCTTATTTTCCCCACTCCCAAACTTATCTAAGCCATAATGTTATAACTGCTTCTATTTCATAAAACAATGAACAAAATCAGCCAAAGAACTGTGTCCTTTGGGCTAGTCAGCTACTTAAAGGGAACTTAACTAATTAGTTTGGAGAAGAATGAAATAATCTTAACTTTGAAGCTGATAAATCTTCTGACACCACAGCTTTCTCAAATATTCCAGTTCCTGGATCAGGGATGCATTCCTGTTTTAGCTAACACCTTACTTTTCAGCCATGGAATTTTAAACAGCTACACTAGAGTATGGCTAAAGCAGCACTTCTTTTTTAAAAAGGAGTGTGCATTGGAATCAAATATGGTGCATTAAAAAAAATGGACATTAAAGATTTAAACATAAGAACTAAAACTGTAAAGCTCTTAGAAGAAAAGGTAGAGGAAAAACTTCACAACATTGGATTTGGCAATGATTTCTTACATATCGTAGTGAAGGCACAGGCAACAAAAGAAAAAATAGACAAACTAGACTTCATTAAAATTAAAAACTTTTGTGCATCAAAGGACACTATCAGCAGGGTAAAAAGGAAGCCCACAGAATGGGAGAAAATATTTGCAAATCATGTATCTGATAAGAGATTAATATCCAAAATACACAGAGAACTAAAACTCAACAAAAAAACTTGATTAAAAAATGGTCAAAGAACCTGAACAGACATTTCTTCGATAAAGATACACAAATGGCCAATAAACACATAAAAAGATGTTCAAAATCACTAATCATTAGAGAAATGCAAATCCAAATCATAATACTGCTCCACCCATTAAGACGTGAAAATAACAAATGTTGATGAAGATGTGGGGATAGTCTTGCTGATACAGTATGGAAAATAACTGACTTGAAGCAAAGTCTCCTTTACTAGACTACACCTCTAGGGCCACGAATTATGAGAAGACTCCAAATCCATTAACTCTATGGTAAAGCAATTACATTATCTTATCAACAACATATGTACGTATATATCTGAGACAATGCTTTCTTTGTTGGTGATTATCATGCACTGAAATTGTGTAATATTTCACAGCATAGAAAGCTACATACTGGATGTCTTCTGACATAGTCATCCACTTGTTGCTTCAGCTCAACTCTACGTGCATCAGTGAGTTCTCTGATTCCTTGCCAAGGAGCAAATAGTTTTTTTTTCTTATGGCACTTTGCTAGGAATTTAAGAGTCTGAAAAAAAAAGGGTATTTGTGTGAATGTTCTTCCCTAATAGTAACTATTTTCTTCCTACAACATATGGTAAAAGCAGTTAACTCTGAGTGTGTATGGAGAGAGAACTGTGACAGAGGTAAGGAAGGACAATGACATTTTAATTATATTCTTCTGTAGTGATTTAATATTTTACAAGGATATGTTCATATATTTGTACAGTAAGCAATAAAGATAAAATAAGAAATAAGCATCAATTCTAGTCCCTTATAAACTGAATGATTTTGGGAAAATCACTTATCTCTATAGGACAGGTTCTATGCTTACAGAAAACAGGGATCCTCCCTAATTCTTCTTGGCTTACAGAACTGGAGAGATTGAAGAGATAGTATATAAGAAAAAGCTTAGTAAATGTTCTCCCTCGTGTTGTTCAGAATGGATGCCTGGTGAAACAGGAAATGTTGTAACAGGCAAGATTTAGAGACAAATTTTAAATTATTCCGTCCAACTTTTTTTTCACTCTTCTCCCTTCTTTGTACTTCTTATTTTCATCAAAATTACATGTTCTCATTGTTTAAGCCAAGGGTTGGCAAATTATGTCCCACAGGCCAAATCCACTGCCTATTTTTGAATGGCCTAAGCGTTAAGAATGTTTCTTTCCATTTTTTTTTTTTTTTAAGGCAAGGCAAGCCTTGGTTGATCTCACAGATTGCAAGGACCTTGTCAGCTTACGATTCCTTATTTTTTTATTTTTTACGCCTATAGCACTTAGTCTTCCTAGGTGATCTCCTATCTAAGTACTAACCAGGCCCAACCCTGCTTAGCTTCCCTCACATTTTATGTGGTTCAAAGTTCAAAAAGAAAATAATATTTTGTGACATGAAAATCATATGAAATTAAAATTCAGTATCTACAAATAATGTTTTACTGAAACACAGCCATGCTCATTTGTTTACATATTGTCTACAGCTTCCTTTGTGCTACAATTGTAGAGTTGAATAGTTGCAATAGATTGCATGGCCTGCAAAACCTAAAATATTTTACTGCTTAATGCTTTCCAGTAAAGTTTTATTGATGTAACTGTATTGTTTAAAAGTGTCAGTTCTACAAGAATTGTTAACAAAAAACTATAGTTATCTGCCCACTTATCCTGTCCTCTCCTCTCAAAGACAACTTTAAGTCTTTCAGGTTTTTCTTTTGATGTTTTTATCTCCGTCCACTTTTCTGTGATTTAAGATATAGGTATTATCCATTAACTTTCTTGGATGGAAGATAAGGATTTAGCTCTCTTTCACTGCTTGCACTCCCACATACTTTCCATATCTCCAAACAGCAAATGTATCATAATTTCATGTAAATCAATTGTTCATGTTTACATAATTATGATTACATGAAGGCTATTCAGTTTTGAACCATATATAACTACTTTTTCTTTCTTGTACATTTTAAATTTTCATTGGAATTAATAATGTTGTTTTTCCTGTATTCAGTTTTTTATGTACTTACCACTGACTATATACCACAAACTCTGTCCTAGTTCTCAATACATTAAAACACATCAGGCATTCTATTAAATTCATTTTGTTGGACACAATTTCCAAAGCTTTCTGACCTGGTCCAATCCAGATTGATCACTATAACTGTTACATAGCTATCATCCTGAAATTTCATTCACCATCATCCTGGTGACTCCTTTTCATCCTTCGTGTCTCCTGGATTCTATACTGTCTTCTTTCTCAGGTTATTGTTTTACAGACTTTGTGATGTAAACAAATGTCTTTGGTCTATGTCTACCTCTAACTGATGGTTTGGTTGGGTGTAGAATTCTATTTGGAAATCGTTTTCACTCAAGCACGTGAAAGCCTTACTCCGTTATCTTTTGGCTTCCAATGATGCTGTTGAGAAGTACTTTTGTCCCCAGTATATTGCTCAGTAATGTGACATAAATGAGGGTGTGTTTCTGTCACTGTATTGGACATTTAGTTAGTCTTTTTAATCTAAAACTATGACATTCAGTTCTGGGAAATCTTGAATTATTTGATTTGCTTTTCTCAGGTTTTTTTGTTCTTTTTTTCAAGTGTTTGGATGTTTGACCTCATGGACTGGTTATCTTTTCCTTTTGCCCTGCTTTCTAGATTTCCCAAACCATTTTTCCTAGCTCTTTTATTATGTCTTTTTTTCAGTCAAAATTTATTCTATTTGTTCTCTCTTGTAAACATTTTAGCTTTGTTTCATGTATTATTTTCTCTTAGCTGAGGAAATAACGGATTTTTTAAAGGTTTTCTTTAAATATCTCTATTTCTACCAAGTAGTTTTGCTGTTTCAGCCTTATCATCCTTCAGATGTCCTGTGATACTTTTAGCTCATTATTTATGAGTGGATATTAAAAGCTGTTTAGAAATTCCTAGCAGGTAGGTGGGTAGGGTTTTTCTACTATGAACTTCAATATAGGGCTACTGAACTGGGTGGCTTCATTGGGGTACCTCATTGTCAGTATACTTAGGACTTTTCCCTTGGGCTGTTCAGATTTCTCAAAGAAAAGGCATTCAATCTACTGCTTGCAGGATATAAGCCTGGCTGACAGCAGCTGAGATGAAAAAAGAGCTAGAGATCTTCACATTCAGGATATAAAATTTCCCTAATACCCTCATGTTTTCAGTATGGTACTCGAGCCTTCAATTGTTGAAAGATCCTCTCCTTTCCTTCTAGTCTTCCCTTTTCTTGATTTTTCTTCCTTGCTTCTCCTATTTTTCTTCCAACTCCTGCTGTTAGTTCCACCCTAGGCTTATGATGCTGTGCTGGGATCTTCAGAGAAAAGGTTCCAAAACAGCAGAATCTCTGTCCTTAGATCAAAAAAGACCACCTTGACTTTTCTGTCTCTTTTCTTCATTCTTTGTCATTTCAGGACTCTTTGAAACTGTATTTATCTCCCAATTTTTATTTATTTTCTCAACTGCCAATGATTTGTTTCCCTAAATGCTTTTGTGGTTAGTCTGTGATAGATAAGTGTAATAATACCACAGTACTTTTCTGCTATAATGAAGTAGCCAGAATTAGCCATCACTCTGGCTCTAGAGACCAGATACCAGCAACCATTACTTTCCTTCTACCTTCTGAAGAGATGACAATGCAAGAAAAGAAAATCCTGGAGCATTCAACGGGAAAAGGCAGCTAACTCTTCAAATTTAATTCTAACACTATACCATGTCAGAGAACTCCAACTTTCTAAGTAAGCCTTAGCAAATTTATAGTTTCCTTGATTTTTAGCTACCTAAGAAACAATGCCTCTGGTTTTGCACAAGGTAAGGGAGGAAGAGATGGTAAACAACAGTTCTAGCCTTTCTCTGTGAAGGACACTAATAACCAGTTCCTCCTCAGGGACAAGTTCAATGAAATGATAATCCTTTGTTCTGTGAAACTAATGAATTATCATTTCTTTTGCTTTCTTACCAAGGTCAATTGCAGTACTAATAGAAATATAATGGGTTACATAAATATTTTAAATTTTCTAGTAGGCACATTAAAAAAATTAAAAGAAGTGATATTTTGCATATAGTTATATAAATCTATTATAACTCAATACATGTAAAATATTACCCTTTTGACATGAAATCAATATAAAAAATTATTGATATTTTACACTTTTTTTCCATACTAAAATCCTGTGGGTATTTTATACTTACAACACATCTCAGTTTGGACTAGCTACATGTAAGTACTCAATAGCTACATGTGCATAGTGGGGAAGTCCAATTAAGTATATGTCTTAGAAATGGATGCTTCGAAAGTGTGGCAAATATGTTCTTTAATGACCATTGCCTTGTACTGATTTTCTCTACTACTTTCCTTTTTCTTCCCTGTCTGTACTGTCATTTTTCTTTCTCTTTTCCCTCTTTGAAAGTAATCCTCTTCTTTCCTTTTCTGGTTTTGCTCTGCTTTGACATCACTGTTATTTTTAGTAGTGAGCTGCAAAGACTATAAAAATGACCTTGACCCATCCCTTTTTGATTTTACTTCAACACAGACCCATATTCCTCTTTTTGGGTGGGTAAGATATGAGGCAGATGCAACATATTTTTTTCCTCTTACGCCGAAGGAAAGTGTAAATCTCAAACAACTTTGCCTTCATAGCCCTTAGTTTTTCTCTTATAATGACCCTTGCTTCTCTCTCAAAGGAATGGTGGACAAGATGGGGTATCTCATTTTAGAGTCCTTTTACAAAGTATTAGGCTTATCTAAATCAGGCAAGGTAGTGAGACAACTTAATAAGGACCCAGTTGATTCTTTGGCATGGAAGAGTTTAAAAAGGAGGTAGCTATGAGGTAAAAGTATTAGAAAGAACTCAAGAATTTCTCTACAGGAAGTGTCTTTAGTACTGACATCCATGGGTTAATCCTTAGCTGGTCTTATTTAGCAGAGGGTAAATATCAGGTAGGGGTGCAATTTAGGGGTGGTACAGGAATGTTTGATGCAGATATAGCCTGAGATCCCCAGAAAAGTGTGAGGAAAGAGACAACCAACATCTCTTCTTTTTTTCCTAGAACTTATTCTACTTTTTTTTTAATGGTTTTTAAAAATCCTGGTAAAATGTTAATCACAGACAGTTCAACAAAGAGGTTGTTCAAAATCTATCACTGTGAAAAAGTGAAATTGACCTAACATTCAACAATAAGGTATTATAAAACTAAATGCTATGAGACCTAAAATACTAATATGAAAGTTAACTATGTATAAATGAACAACCAGGTATTAGAAAAACTGGTCATTAAATAGCCTTGTGCTTTTCCAAGCAAACACACACACACACATACACACACACACGCACACGCACACACACACGGTCCAGATAAATCCCAGGAAATTATCATTTGATATCATTCTAAAAAACAAAAAAAGAAAACCATTCTATAATTCAAAAATTATAATGATCTAATTATACCTAATACATTATCTATGCATTAAAAAATATCAAATGATATGCTGTACTTGCATAAGACTTTGTAATTTACAAAACACTTTCCCATAAATTAAGTCATCTGATCCAAATAACTGAATGAAAAAAGTAGGATACGCATCCATTCACATATTAAGCACATGTTGAGAGCTGAGAACAATAAAAAAGATTTAGTTCCTTATCCCTGAAATGCTCACAGTCCCAGTAAGAAAGAAAAAAAATTAACGAATAAACACTGCAGTATGGTAAATGTGTACAAGGGTCTATGAAAGTACTAAGGACTGAAGTCTAAATTAGTCTGGCCAATGGCAAGAAGGTTATTTTATAGAGAAAAAAAAAAAAAACCAAGGCTCAGGAAAGCTAAGTGACTTGACGAAGTCTTTACTGTAGATAAATAACAAAGTCAGGTTTGAACCCATATTTTTGCCTCCTCATCCAGTACTCTTTTTACTACATCAGACTCACTGCTCTCTGAAGTGTGACAGCTGCTTTATACTCCGTGAGAGATGGCCTCTGTTGGCGAAAATTTTTCCTTTCCCTGTACCCTCTCCAATGTTTCTGGATAATCAATGCTGATTTCTCTTCTAGTTCCCGATTATGTTTTTCCACCTGACCTAAAAAGATGACAGACACTATTACAACCTACTCACCTCTATGCTTTCTCAAATTCTGGAATCAGGTCAATGATAGCAACAACAATCTTGCAGTTCTTTTATTTTTTTTCAATACTGTTCACTGATTTTCCCAATTTTATTATTTTACAATAGTTCTAAGATTTTAGAAACAAAGCACTCCAAAACTTTTTTCAGATTGTGCAGCTTCTTTAGAGAAAAGACTCATAATGTTTTCTGTCATGGGAATGAGGAAAGAGTTGAATATCCAACAGCAAGAATGTTTAGAAAAAAGAATCACAAGTACATGGTTAGAAAGTCACTTAGTACCACCAGAAGGAAGGGGTAAAACATGTGTATGTGTTATCTACTCTGTGTGCTTCTAAATATCTCTTCAGTCACTCATTTGGCTATTCAGAATCAATAGTTAGATGACTTTCTTTTTACTGTCTGGGAGTTGGTCAGCATATAGCCCAGATTTCACAATAGCTAATTAATAGAATAAGGCAGTAGAAGGCAATAATAAAAAGAGATGTATTTGAGAGATAGTACAGAAAAATTGATAAAATTTAATGACGGCTGGATGTGGAGGTAAGAAAAAAACTGTAGGATGCCTCATAGATGGGAAACTGAGTAGACTATTGGTGCAATTATCTGAGATGGGGAATAGAGAGAAAATTAGAGGGGAGAGATAATGACTAGATTTGGGGATACTTGTGGATAGCTAAGTAAAGCTATTGAACAGACAGCTGGCTATAGTGCTATATTGTCCAATATAGCAGACACTAGCCACAAATGGCTAAAGTGAAATAAATTTAAGAATTCAGGTCCTCGAGTACACTAGCCACATTTTAAGTACTCAATAGCCACCTCTAGCCAGCAGTATGTATTAGACAGTGCAGACACAGAACGTTGCATTTTTATAGAAAGTTCTGTTAAGCTAGAGCGTAGGAGAGAGGGTGAGGATGCAGACGAGATTTCAGAGTGCTCAGCACTCATTTAGTAGTTGAAGCTACAGTTATGGATGGGATACCTTAGAAAGAGCAATATGAGAATAATGGGGTGAAGATGGAGCCCTGGGAAATATCTATATTTAATAAAGGGAAGAGAAATAAGAGACTAGTGAAGGAAAATGGGAATGAGTATTAGGAGGGGAAGAACAATAGAAGAACCTTGAAATCGGTATCGTCTCTCAGTCTACACGTTAATATTAATTTCAACTTAGTGTGTCAAAGGTGGAAAGAAGGCATCACAAGGTTTGTACTGAAGTATGAGTAAAGTTCTGATGGCATTATGACAATATTCCAACATCCTTACTTCAGTTCAAGGGATTCTTTCTCTATGTCACTAACAACTATCTTTTAGAATAAATTTTTCGAGGTTTCACTAATTTATCTGAAAGAATAGAAAAATTAGTGTAAAGATTGCTCATCATCAGCTAATAGGCTTTAATCAGAAAAAATAGTAACTTTGTTTTTGACTTGAGATTTAATGATTCATCTTAAAAAGGAGAAACAAGAAAAAGGTCTCAATATAAGAAATCATCAGGTAGCTAGGAAATTTGGTTTATTAAAAGATATCCTAAACGTTCTCACAGTTAATGAAATTGATATTGCCACCAACCTGGATGAACTATTTCGAGCATACTCAGTCGTAATTCTCGAGACAGTCTCATGGCTCTCTGTCTTTGAAGTTGCAGTTGTAATTTGTGGTCCTCTTCTTCCTTCTGCCTATTTAGCTTCAGTAATATTTTTGTTCGTTTAGATCTGTGATGGAAAATTTTAAGTACATTATGTACAATTTTCATAAATCATACATCCACTCAAGAAGTATATGAAAAATGTTTAAACTCACTAATAATCATATAAATACAAACACAAAAAATTTTAAGATAACTCCCAGTGTTGTTAGAGTATGATGAAATAAATTTTCATGTGCTACTGCTATACTTTTCTGGAGAAATATTTAAAATACATATAAAAAGCCTTAAAATTTTTAACCAATTAATTCCATTTCTAATAATTTTCTTAAGGAAAACCCTGACATGTACATCAAGATTTATGTTCAAGGATGTTCTCCATAACATTACAACAGCAACAAGTTGAAAACAAACCACTTGTTCCATAATAGTGAGTTGGATAAATAAATACCGATTCACTCACTGGATGGATGCTATAAAAAATAAAAATTTCAAAGAATATTTAGTAACATAAGAATATATCCACAATCCAATGTCAAGTAAAAATAAGATCAGGATACAGAAAATAAAATCAGGATATAGAAGAGATCCAAATCTTGTAAAAAATGCATATATATTGAAAAATAAATTATTAAAAACATTTAAAATTTCAACAGGGATTTTCACTGCATGGTGTGATTATGGATGATTTTAATTTTCTTCATGTTTATCTATTTCTAAACTAATAAATATTATAACTCAAGAGATACACTAAAAAGGATAAGAGAAGAACGTATTATCTCCATAGACTTAATCTGCATGTATCTAAAGAACATTTCTCTTAGCTTCTTATAATTAAGCTGGCAATAAATGTAGTACCTTGGCTCTCTGTAGTACTAACAGGAAGACTTCATAATGATGTAGAGAGGGCTATAATAATTTTTAACTCGATTTCTTTTGAAAAAGCAAAAACAATTAGTCATAAGTCAAATTTAAAAGGAAGTATTTTAAAGTAGAGAAGGGAAACACAAAATAACTTTGATTACATTTCATGTTTTGTGTTCTTGAAATTTCTTAGCTGCTACCAATTACAATTTATTTTCTTTGGTTTTACACTTAGGCCAAAGTTCAAACTTTGTTTCAAAATGTCTTTCTTACTCCTGTTATCAATGGGAGAAAATACCTCAAGTATGTGTGTCAAAAGAAGGGGTCCTAGAAAGGATGTAGGGCCAGCTCAATAGTTACTAAGTATCTCTTGGTCCTCCTGAGTTAGAGATCAAGCAAGAGCCTTTCTCTTCCCAGAGTGGCTGATGGAAACTTGCTTCTCCTACGAACTACCCTCCCAAACTTCTGGGTTGCTTTGCATGTAGATAGGATGTTTTGCCCTTTACATACTTATGGAGGGTAAAAGAGAACACAGGCCCTAAACAGAATCTCCTTTCAAATTGATTAACAAAACAAAAAAACACCCCTAACATAATGGATTATAGATTATAACACCAAATATTGCATTAACAATATTTTTAAATATGTTATTAGTATCGGAAACATAGGAATCATTAAAACTGCATTGCTAGAGAGGCAGGATAGTTAGCTTAGAGACGTTCCCTCCAAGATAACACTCCAAAATCCTTCCTTTGTCCTTTATACAGCTTTGGCTAATCATAATATCATTATAATATCACCCGCACTGCAAGTACCACGTCTTCAGGCCTTGCTCTCAAGAAAAATGAAAGCCCGTAATCCAGACAGCTCAGGGAGAACTCTCTGAATTCGCCTGCATTTTTCTCCTAAAGTGTGTACTTTCGCCTTAATAAAACTTGCACCTTCCTGCTTGCTGTTTGTCGTGTCCTTAAATTCTTTCTCTGGACATAAGACAAGAACCTGGTCACCGGAGCTCCGGGTCAGGGTCCCTCTTTGGACTCCCGCCCCATCGAGCTCTCTGCTATCATTAGGAAATGTAATCTGTCAGAAAACTGGGTTTAGGAAATAGTTTAGGCATACAGGCTATGAAATATGGTAAAATTGAAAAGACTATGGAGCATGCAGGTGAAAGTAAAATATAAATCAGGAACACAGTAGAAAAGTAAGGTTCAGTGACTAAAACAGGACTATAAATTTTAAGTATGCATGTTTCTGGACTCATGTGCTTTAATTTCATGTTTGAAAACATTTATTAGGAATTAATGTGATTTTGAATGTTTCCCGCCAACCTGAGGAACATTCTAGTCAT
The DNA here is from genome assembly GCF_000151845.1 of Pteropus vampyrus. Lineage (NCBI taxonomy): Eukaryota > Metazoa > Chordata > Mammalia > Chiroptera > Pteropodidae > Pteropus > Pteropus vampyrus. The sequence continues at coordinate 24,811,621 of NW_011888782.1, read as the reverse complement.
TCTGTCAGTAAGAGTATCTATAACCACTCGTCACTCAAAAATTAAAAGACCATTAACTACTTTCTTTGTAAGAAAGAGTAAGCATTTGACTCTGGCATTTGTATTGCACTTCTGAAAAGGAAATCACTGATCAGATATCATATTTTCAAATTAATTTATGTAAACACAGTCCATGATTTACATTTAACTAACATGAATCTTTACCATCAAAGAAAGAGCTGACCAAACTATCTGCTGATGACATCAGGACTTCTCCAGGAAGTCCTCTGTTGTAGAATAATTAAGTATGAACCTGGGGAGTCCCATATGAGTTGATGGGCAAAGTAGTTGATAAGCTATGTTCATTAACTCAACAAACATTTGTCTGAATACTTGCTGCCTGCTTGGTACTGTCTTAACAGAAAAGAGAGACGGTTCTGCCCTTAAGGAGCTCAGTTTTAAGGGGAAGTTGAAGGGTACCAGAATATGTCACTTGGGTATAAAGATTATTTTGAGCTAGAGGCAAATGAGAATCAATGAATGCAGGAAAAAGCCTTCCTGGAGCTTCTCTTATCAGAATAAAAGAAGAAAGGTCTAAGAATGAGGAGTGCCATAAATTCCCGCTCCCAAGAAAGTTTTTTGGCCTTAAAGAGGATAGAACATGGACCAACATAGACCTGCACAAATAACCCATATGTTCCATTAGTTTCCCCAATACATTTACCTTTGCAAAGTTTGCTGCCCTTGGAAGCCTAAAACCCTTTTCTTTGCACCTGTCACATCTCTCCAAATTTATTATTCTTCATTAAAATCTCTATAAGCCCAAGTTATAATCACCTCTTTGAGTTACTAATCATATGAGGTTTCTTTTGCATGATTTGTGCTGTATAAATAAACTATCGTTGTTGTTGTTGTTGGTCTAATGTTCAGGGCCCCAAAGAACCTAAGATGAGTAGAGAAAAAAACTGTCTTCTTTCCCCATAAAGTTAAACTATCATTAAAACACCTAAATATCAACACCATGATACAAGTAGATAAACTGTATGGTTTCAATACAGTAACTCGAGCAGCTATTAGCTGCTACAGAAAACATCGCTGAGTAAGAGTACTTAACAGAAAATAAAGTTTCTGACCATGAAAAATGATTAAATAAAAAAGAAACCTCCAGAAAGTGCTTTAGCAAGGTTGTGACTATAAAGACTGCCTCTTGCTAAATCTTAAAAACCTCTGCTGAATCTGGGCCCATAATTGTGAGTGCTGGGCAGTCCCTCCCCCCAAGAAACATGGGAGGGGGAAATTACTATAAAATAATGACGTGACCACAAAGAGACAGAAATAACCTTTGCAGAAAGCCCAGCTATAAAGGAAGCAAGAGAAATTTGCATAAACTGTTGTAACTAGTAAAAGATAAAAGGTACTGAAGCCTGGGCAAACTTGAAATTAAAAAATTAAATAGAACCTAAAGGTTAAAACTATACTTGTTTTTCTTAAAACTTCAAACTCGCAATAATAAAAAGGAAACAAATTCATTATAATGTGAGATTTAAAGAATTTTGGCTTAAAAGCTAAATTCTTCTAATGAAAATATTTATAATTAATCTGGTTTTGTTACATAAAGCAATGGTATTCCCATTTTAAAACAGTGTAGTATTAGATTCCATAGACATACTTGCATGTGGACAAAATCTGTAATCCTCGGATACTTTAAATTAAGATTTTAATATTGCAAGAGAAAGTAAACTGGCAAATTTGGCAAATACTGTGAGACTTACAGGCAATGGAAATACACATACATGCATGCAAGACTTAGCTCCTAGGTCATTTATGATAAAGTAGAGCCATCTCAGAGGTGTTATCTCATGCAGTCTAACTTAAAACTAAATTTTAGTTCACTATTTTAAAATATTTTTAAAACCGAGAAATGCAGCTGCAGTTATTAAAAGAATAGTTTCAGTTTTCTTTAAAAACTGACTTCTGGAATATGCAAGTTTCACTTTAGTAAACTAAAATTTAGCTAACTAAAATTTAGTAAACTAAAAGGCTGCATGAAAAATCACCTCTGAAATGGTTCTACTTTATCATAAATGACCTAGGAGCTAAGTCATTTTTGTGTGTTCTTTTCTTTGCCTTTAAAAATCTGGATGGCTTAGTCATATCGAAAACTGGGCCATGTCTTCAGTATTTCATTTTTTGTCTAACTGAAATAGAGATAAATGACAAACCATGTCATATCTCAATGACTGTATGTATCCATACCCTATTTACTGAGGAAAATCAGGTTAACGTACCTAAACACACACATTTGAACAATTATGGCAATTTTGGTTTTAAGGGTTGTAGACTATCACTGGCTCCCAATGTAGGCTTGGGCCACAAAAAAGTCTTGAGTGAACAGGAATGTATATTTGTTAGACTCCTGTCTCACATTATGTCCTTTGCTTTGAAAGTGCATCTGGTTAGTGGAGTGCTAGTACACTCAGAAATGTGTAGAATAAGAATGAAAGTAAGAGTATAAGAAATGGGTTAGAAAATTAATTAAAAAAAAAAATCCCCAAGTTTTCACTCAGCTGTACTCTAATAAAATATATCTAGCCCTTTCAGATTATCATTCCTCTCACCAAAATTTTTTACCTGAAACTCCTCTGCAAAGTAATCACAGCAGATGGAAGCTTCTTTAATCTCTTTCTAGTTTGGAAACCCTTCCAATAAGCTTGAATCAAACAAGCTGCTTGATGTAGTTTCTGAAATTAAATGTCAGAATTAATTTAGACATCTCTAAGAAAGACTTTTTTAGAAGTTTACCTCTTAAGATATCAAGCCTGGGCAAGTATTAATCTTCATCTCTAGTAAGCTGAGGAGGAGGCAACATTTTTATAGGCCCAGGATACAGAAGGTCTATGAATATTAAACCTGACCTCTCAAAGGAGGTATGTTAGGCTCACTTGGGCAATATCTAGAATGGATTCAAGATATAGTCTGTTTAGCTCCAAATTCTTCCTGATTAATCTTACTTCTCACTCCCTTTACAAATATTTCATAGTTCTGCTTCTTTAATGCTTTAACCTCTTTGCTTGACGTCTTGTCTGGCCTCACTTATTCGAAAACCCAAGGCATGAAGAACTCTGTACAGGCCAAAAAATATAAAAAATAATTAAAGGCTCTGGGGTTAAAATTCAGTCCATAAATAACCCCTTTTCCCAACAACCTATGGCTGCTCTGGATCTTAGGGGTAAATAACTAAAGAGAGGGGGAGACAGACAGCAAATAAATAAAAGATTCAAGAGGCTATCACTCTCCCCTATTTTGAAACTAAAATGTTTACTAAAATGTTAGTAAATACCATTTATATTGTTATTACAATTTAATACCTGCTCTTCTACTTCCTGGTAGACCTTAGGGCTTAAAAGGCCAATGAGCTGTTTAAGTTCTTGTCTAAATTCTGTCCCAGGCTCTTGTTTATTTAGCAGATTTCTGAGTCCTGAAATGGAATAACAAAGATACAACTATTAACAATAAAATATAATGATTTAGTTATTTTATTGGTATTGATTTGAGGTTAAAAGTCTGATTTAGAAGCAAATGAACACAAGAAGATTAGTCACATAATTTTTCTTTTTCCTTCTCTTAAAGACTTCTAGATTGAGGTCTTTAGGATACTCCTCTGGCCTAAGAGTTCTTATGTGCTCACTTGTGAGATGTGATGCAAAATCTGTCTGGTCAATCTCTTTAATTAAAAAAAGGGGAGTGGAAGTGAAAAGTCACTTGTGATAAGTCAAAGAGTAGAGAGAGAGAAATTATTTGCTGTTTGAACATAAATACCCTAAACTAAAACTTTTTTAACTGAAATATTTTTAAAAAGATGATACAGAGTAAATGCCTACCCTGTGGAAACAAACAGATTAGTCGTCATTACTAATGAAAAGAAGCTATTATTAAATAAAAATATACAGAAACATATATATAACTTGAGGCAAATCAATAGCTTCCTGAGCAAATATAGAAGTGCTATAACACAAAAATACTGCATTTTTATCCCTAAATAAAACAGAGTAGTATAAGATACAAAGTAAGTATAATTTCTAAGACAAGTAGGAATGATGTATTATAATGTATGTATTCAATATAAACAAGCTACAATGGCTTTGGAGTAGACAATTGGAGAAGCCACTATCAGGATCTTTTCATGCTTTATACTCTCCTTAAGACTAAAGTTCTTAGCAGTATTAACAACTGTAAAATATCTTGAGGAAACTGAATGAGTTTTACTATTGAAAAAAGAAAAGGAGACTGACTGTTAAGGTGAAATTCCTTTATAATGAACTCCGTTGGACATTCACATTTCTATACAAGAAATCTAATTACAGAATTTAAAAATGTATATCTGGTACAATATCAACTAAAAGGTTTTATCATTGGCATCTTTTCTCCTCTATTCCCATAACACAAAATAATTACAACATTGACAATAATGACTGGTACAAGTTGTTACTAAAGTGTCATCAAGAATTATTAAAAGACCATTGTAATAGTTTTTATATTAAATGTGTCACATTATGTTCTAATCTTTAAAAATTCCTATATAACCCTGTAGAAATAAGCATATTTAATAAACTAGAAATCCATTTCCCATTTGTATAAAAAAAAATAGACTATAATGAATCACGACTCTGCCTAGTAAAGAAATAAAATAAAGCTAACAAATAACTGCTTGGCAATTAAAAAAAAAATCTGTGTGATCTTGGATAAATTACCTAATTATTCCATGCCTCTGTTCACACTGCTATAAAATGAGGATAAGAGTAAATATCTCATAGGGTTAAGAGGATTAAATATTTTAATGCATGTAAAGTATGCAGAATATTATCTGACAAGAGTAAATGCTCAATTAAATGAAAGCTATTCTATGGGAATGGTAATACACTGAGTCCTTTCCTCCTAAAATTTTCTGACTTTTTATTCACATATACATTTGATTTGGAAGTGAGAAAGATGTTTTGTTTTTGTGGAAAGACAGTCAAGGAGTTGAACAGTAATTATTAATTGATTTAAAGATCAAAAGGGCTGTCAGTCTCTCAAGCACAGCTCTATTTTCTCCAGTAAATCTTGGTAAGGTCACTGATCTTTTTGGTCATTATTTTATAACACTGTATGGTATATTCAGTACACAACCTTTTTGTTGGAAAGGGAGTAAATATTCATTGTAACCTCATCAGCAAAGTGCCATAAGCCATCTGTTGAGACACGAGGAAAGCCTGATCACATAAAAACTTTTTTCTGAATTGGCTATGTTATGATAGGGTTTTATTTCTACACTTTGGTTACTGAATTTTTTAAAACAAGCATTTTACTTTCCAGAAATCATCAATAAAAATGTTATTTTTGAGAATCTCAAAAAAAGAATACATATTACCTTTGTAGCAGGCACTTAGTCTCAGTAAAATCAAAATTTCCTGATGAGATTCTGCCATCAACAGTAGGAGCTTTGTAGCAGTACTTCTTAGGACTGGACTAGGAGTTGATAAAAGCTTGAAAATAACTTCATCTAAAATTGAATGCAGAATTTTTCCTTCTATTCTGAGTAAATCACCACTAATAGAACAAAATAAAAGTTAAAAATGTACCATTACTAACTGATAAAAAGATATCGCAACAAATTAAACATAAAAGATTCAGCAACTTGATGCCTGACTGTGGCCTGATCCAAGAAGAGAACAAAATTTTTAAATGTATAGCTTAGTTACAAGAACACAGTACAGTAAGGCAATTAATATTTATTGAATACTAGGTAAAATAGGGAATACAAAGTAGCCAAAGGCCCTCTCCTCAGAAAAATCTACAAATTGCAGAAGAAAGATAAACGTGCAAAACAGATGATTCAAAAGCTTCAGGTCATAAGAGGAAAATCACAAGACAGCACAAGGTTCATTGCTTAATGATGTATGAAGACAAAAATGCTATAGGAATTCAATTATCATGTACTTAATATAGGAGGAACTTTATCTTTCCTTTGTCATTTTCTTTATTACACTAACAACCTTATCTTGCTGTACTGATGTCATAAAAAGTCATCTGAAACTAAGAAATAGTCAAAAGAGATTTCTGGGTGTCCTTATTCAACTCACTAACGAGTATGTGATATTCTAGGGGTGTGCACCTTTGTTTATCTACTTACTATTGATAAGAATATTTTGCAATCCTGTAAAAGTAGATGTTGGCTTATAGAAAATGAATAATGGCAGTGATGCCTATCAGAGAGCAAAAAATTCTTACTTGACAACAATATAAATGACTACTGTCATTTATGCCGCATACTCTCTACCCATTCAACTTCTATAATACAATGTTGTTCTGGCTCCCCCTCCACCTTCCACCCACAGATTTCTGACCATTCTTTCTCAGTCTTCTTCACTGGCTCCCCTTCTCCAAGTTTCCATTTTCAGGCAATTTCATTTCTCGCTCTATTCTTATTTCCCACTAAGCTCATCTTCTTTCAGGTTTTCAACTATCAAATATAGGCTGATAACTCAGAAATCTATAGCACTACTCCAGATCTCTTCCGGAAGTCACAGTTTATCTATTCATCTATCAACAGACATTTGAGTCATCCTGTCTTTGGCCATTAAAAATAAAGCTGCTATAAAAATTTGTGTACCAGTCTTTGCATGGACTCTTATTTCACTGCCTGATGAACATATTCCCTTGTGTTGAACATAACCAATACTGAATTCATCATCTGTCTGTCTCCCAAAACCAACTCCTTATATATTGTTTTGGTTATATCACTACTCGACATGACACCAAAAATCTGCATCCCATATCAAAATGCTTCCCCAAGGCCTGATTTTTTCAAACAGCTTTATTAAAGTTTAGTTGATATACAACAAACTGCATGTATTCAAAGTATACAATTTGATAAGTTTTGACTTATTTCATCAGCACAATCAAGATAATGAACAACGTATCAACCTCCTTCTCCCAAAGTTCTCTTGTGCTTCACTATAGTCCTTCTCTCCTTGCCCTCCCTGGCACCTTATCCCCAGGCAAGCACTGATCTACTTGCTGTCACTATAAACTAGTCTACATTTTCTAGAATTTTATGTAAATGGAATCATACTTTTTCTGGCCTGGCTTCTATCACTCAGCACAATTATTTTGATATTCATCTGTGTTATCACATGTATGACTAGTTCATTTCTGTTTCATGTTGAGTAGTAATCTATTGCATGGATACACCGCAGTTTATTCACTTGTTTATGGACATCTGGGTCATTTCTAGTCTTTGGTTCTTACAAATAAATCTGCTATGAACATTTGTGTACAAGTCTTTATATGAGCATATGCTTTCATTTTCTTGGGCAAATACCTAAGAGTGGAATGGACAGATAGCATGTTATGTGTATGTTTGCTTGTTAAGAAACTGCCAAATGTTTTCCAAAGTGATTGTATGATTTTATCACTCCCACCAGCAGTGTATGAGTTCTTTCATATCCTTACGCTTGGGTCACTGTTTTAAATTTTAGCCATTTAATAAGTATGTAGTGGTATCTTCCTAATGACTAATACTGTTGGACATCTTTTCATGTGCTCATTTGCCATCCAAGTATCTTGTTTCATGAAATACTTGTTCAGATCTTGTGCCAATTTTTCAAACTTTTTATTATTAAATTTTGAGAGATCTTTATATATTCCGAGTACAAGTACTTAAGATATAAGCTTTCCAAATATTTTCTGGCAGTCTGTGTTTGGTCTTTTTCATTTTCTTACACAGTGTCTTTTCAAGAGCAGACTTAAAACTCTGATGAAGTCTAATTTATCAATTTCACTTTTGGTGTCACAGAGAAGTCTCTTAAGAAATTTTGTACAACCCAAGGTCACAATGGTTTTCTACTATTTTTATTCAATATGTTTTACAGCTTAAGTTCTATATTTAGATCTGTTATATATTTTGAATCAATTTTTGTATATGGTAAGAGGTATATATCGAAATTTTTATTTACATATTGATAGCCAATTATTCCATTACACTTAAAAAGACTATCCTTTTCCCACTGAATGACCTTTGTACCTCTTTTGAAAATCGACTGTCCACACGTGTAATTCTATTTCTGGATTCTGTACTGTTCTAATGATATATCTGAATATCTTTTCACCGACATCTCATTTTCTTAACTATTAGCTTTATAAAAAAGTCTTAAAATTAGGTACTGCTAGCTCTTCAACTTTGTTCTTCATTTTCAAAGTTGGTTAAGCTATTTTATACTTTAAGTCTTTTGACTTTTATGGGAATTGTAGAGATTGGCTTGTCATTTTCTGCAAAAATGGGATTCTGTCTAAGGTATACAGTAAGCCCCAAATTAACACTGTCTATAGGATCTGTGACTTTAACCAAAATGAAGTATAACCAATTCTATCATAGGCTAATTGACATAAACAAGTGTTAAGTTTCTACAGCATCTCATCTCTGCTCTAACAAAACAATGCTGAACAAAATTTTGAAGACTTGTATATCAGTTTGGAGAGAACTGAGATCTTAACACTCCAACATTGATCATCAACACAGTAAATCTTTGCACCTATTTACATACTATTTCATTTCTCTCAGCAATGTCTTATACAGTGAGTAGGTCTTTCTCCTGTCTTATTAGATTTAACCCTACACATTTTCTATTTTTATGCTATTATAAATTGCAATATTCTGAAATTCAATATGAGTATTAACTGATAGATGTAAAATTTTAATTTACATTGTCATACTGATTTTGTATCCTACTACCCTTGCTATACTGAGTGATTAATTTTAGTGGCTTCTTTGTACATTCCATTAGATTTTCTATATAGATGACACCGTGCCATCAAAAGACAGTTTTTATTCTTCCTTTACATATAGAAAACCTTCCCATTTCTTGCTTGACTGTACTGGCTAGAAATTCCAGTACAATATTGAATAGAAATGATCACAGTGGGCATCCTTGTTTTGTTCATGATGTACCTTAGCTGTAGGTTTTTCCTAGATGCCTTTCATTAGGCTGAGGAAGTTCTACCTTCCAGGACTACTTTGCTGAGGTTTGTTGTTTTTTTTTTAAATCAGGAATAGATGTTGAATTTTGTAGAATGATTTTTCTGCATCTACTGATATGATACGGTTTTCTTTTTTTGTTAATGTGAATTATGCTGACTTTAGAACATTACACTAGCCCTGAATTCCTAGGATAAACCCAACTTATTCAAGATGTATTAGCTTTTTAATATATTTGTATTCAACTTGCTAAATTTTTGTTTAGATTTTTTTTTCTTTTTTTTTTTTTACATTTCTGTTCATGAGTATACTGATGAGAAGTTTTCTCATATCATTGTCTGATTTTGGTATCAAGGTAATGCTGACCTCATACAATGATCTGGAAAGTATTTCCTTCTCTTCAATTTTCTGGAAGAGTTTCTTTAGAATTCTTTCTTCCTTAAATGTTTAGTAGAATTTACCAGTGAAGAAGCTATTTAGTACTAGAGTTTTCTTTGTGGAAAGTGTTTCAGCTACAAATTCAATTTCTTTACAGTTATAAGGATATTCAGGTTATCTATTGGTTCTTGATATTTGATAGTTTCTTTCAAATAACTTGTCTGTTTCATCTAGACAAGCATAAAGTTGTTCATATTATTCCTTATGATACCTTTAATATCTATAGACTCTATTGTCTGTTCTCCTCTCTAATTCCAGATATTGGCAGTTGTATTCTCTCTCCTTTTTTTCCTGATCAGTCTTGCTGCAGGTTTATTAATTTCATAGAACTTCTCAGACAACCAGCTTATGGTTTTATTTTCGCTATTGTTTTTGTTACTATTTATTTATGCGTTGATCTTTATCATTTTCTTTCTTCTGCTTACTTTTATTTCCTTCTTCTTAGTTTCTTAAAGTGGAAACCGAGGTCAATCATTTGAGATTCTTCTTCTTTTCCAATATAGGCATTTAGTGATATAAATTTTCCCACTGAGTTTAAGATCGTACACAAGCCCTAAATTCCTGAGATAAAATACTGCTTTAATTTAGATGCATCCCAGAAATTTGGATATGTTGTGTTTTGATTTCATTAAAAAATAATTTCAAACTTAATTTTTTATTTCTTCTTTGTCTACTAGGTTATTTGCATTATCATTTCTCACATACTTGGGGATTTTTTCAGAGATCTTTTTGATATTAATTTCCAATTTAATTCCATTGAGGACAGAGAACATACTTTGTATGACTTAAATCCTTTTAAGTTTATTGAGACTTGTTTTATGACCCAGAAAATGGTCTATGTTTGTAAATGTTCCATTTGCATTTGAAAAAATTGTGCATTTTGCTGCTGTTTGGTAGAGTTGCTAAAAATGTTAATCAGGCCAAGTTGGTTGATTTTGTTCAAATATTCTGTACACATACTAATAACTTCTTGTCTACTTATTTTATCAACTATCGAGAGGTGTATTGACATCTTTCACTTTAAATACAGATTTGTCTATTTCTCCTTGCAGTTCTATCAATTTATTCTGTGTATTGTTAAGCTCTGCTATTAGGTTGATAAACATGTTTTCTTTATTACTATGAAATAACTGTCTTTATCACTATTAATATTCTTTACTCTGAAACTTACCTTTTTCTGATGATAATGTAGGCACTCCAGCTGCCTTTTGACTAGTGTTAACATGGTTTATCTTTTTTCATCCTTTTATTTTTAAGCATACAACAAAATACATGCTTCTATCTCTCTCCTCCCAGCATGTTACTGTTGTAATACTTTATTAATACATGTTATAAACCCAAAATACATCATTATTTTTGTATGAGCAAGTGTTATTATATTACATGTAATCATAAGAGAAATAATCTTCATCAGTTATCTATATAATTATCATTTCTGATATTCATTTTTTTGTGTAAATCACATCAGAGGTATAACGAAAGAAGAGAAAGCAAAGAATTAAAAACCTATTGAAGAAATGATGAAAAACTTCCCTACTCTGGCAAAAGAAATAGACATACAAGCCCAGGAAGCACAGAGAATCGCAAACAAGATGAACCGAAAAAAGCCCACACCAAAACACATCATAATTAAAACGTCAAACATTAAAGACAAAGAGAATCTTAAAAGCAGCAAGAGAATAGCAGTCAGTTACTTACAAGGGAGCTCCCACAAGACTGTCAGCTGAATTCTCAACAGAAACTTTGCAAGCCAGAAGGGATTGGCACAAAATATTCAAAATGATGAAAAGGACCTACAACCAACATTACACTACCCAGCAAAGCTATCACTTAGAATTGAAAGATAGGTAAAGAGCTTCCCAGATAAGAAAAAGCTAAAGAAATTCATCACCACCAAACCAGTATTTCAGAAAATGTTAGAGGAGCTTCTTTAAAAAGGAAAGAGTTCAAAAATATGAATAATAAAATGGCAATAGTACATATCTATCAACAATTATTATAAATGTGAATGGATTAAATTCCCTAATCAAAAGATATAGTGTAGCTGAGTGGGTAAGAAAATAAAATTCTTACATATGCTGCCTATGAGAGACTCACTTTAGATCAAAAGACACACACAGACTGAAAGTAAAGGGACAGAAAAAGATTTCATGAAAATGGAAATGAAAAAAATCTGGGGTAGCAATACTTATACCAGACAAAATAGCCTTTAAAACAAAAGCTATAATGAGAGACAAAGATGGAGCCAAACCGTAAACACTACTTTGAAGGGACATGTGCATCCATATGTTCACTGCAACATTACTTACAATAGCCAAGATATGGAGGCAACCTAGGTGTCCATCAATGGATGAATAAAGAAGAGGTGGAACATGTGTGTGTGTGTGTATAGGTACACACACACATATATATATACACTCACAGACACGCATTATTATACAATGGAATATTACTTAGCCATAAAAAATGAAATCTTGCCATCAGCAACAATATGGATGGAACTAGAGGGTATTATGCTGAGTGGAGTGAGAAAAGAGAAAGACAAATGGCATATGATTTCACTTACACATGGAATCTAAAGAACAAAATAAAAGAACAAACAAAACAAAAACAAACTCATCGATACAGAGAACATTTTGATGGCTGCCAGATGGGAGGGGGAATGGGTGAAAAAGGGAAAGGGATAAAGAAGTACAAATTGGTAGTCATGGGGATGTAGGGTACAGCATAAAGAAATAGTCAATAATATTGTAATAACTGTGTGTGGTTTCAGATGGGTAGTAGATTTATCAGGGTAATCACTTCGTAAGTTAGATAAATGTCTTAACACTATGTTGTACACCTGAAACTAGTACAACATTGTATGTTGACTGAAATTGAAAATAATTATTAAAAATAACAAATAAACAAATAAAAAATGCCACTCTACAAATTTCCAGTTATAAAATAAATAAGCCACAGGAGTGTATACTACAGGAAATATGTCAGTAATATAACTTTGCACAGTGACATATGGTTACTATATCATGGTGATCATATCGTAAGGTATATAAATGTCCAATAACTATGTTGTACACCAGAAACTAATATGATATTGTATGTTGACTATACTTTAATATATAATTTTTAAGTAAAGAAAAAAAATGTTGCTCAACTATCTTTTTGCTTGCATTGTTTCTGATGAGAAAGTTGCTGTTATCCCCAGCAACAAGTTGACTGATGTTCCCTCTTTCCCTCTCTTTCTGCTTTTTTTTTTTTTTTTTTTACTACTTTTCTCTATTTCATTTTGGATAGTTTCTATTGCTATGTCTTCAGATTTACTAATCTTCTGCTGTGTTAATCTGATATTAATCCAATCTAGTATATTTTCATCTCAGACATTGTAGTTTTCATGTCTAGAAGTTCAGTGTGGCTCTTATATATATCTTTTCAACTTCCTGGACATAAGGAATATAGCTACAATAACTGTCCTAATGTCCTTATCTGTTAATTATAACATATATGCCAGTCTTGATTAACTGATTCGTCTCGTTATAGGTTCTGTTTTCCTGCTTGTTTGCATTCATGTCCCTTGCATGAATTTTATCTTGATAGGTACTAGATATTTTTATATTTCTAAAAATATTTTGGAGTTTTCTTATAGAGATTTTCAAGTACCATGTAAAAATCATTTGGAATCAATCATTGAGCAAAATTAGTAATGCTTCTTACCAAAAAACTAATCAGTAATATTTTGTAAACCTAAGTCACTTGCTGATCTGTATGACATTTAATAGCATAGTTATGATTGTAGATTCCATCTGAACATCATCAGTTTGCACTGACTGCAAGAAATGATCACTTTGTATTACTAAAGAAAGAAGGGTAAAAAATATCAAAGCAAAGATTCAATAATGGCACAAATGGGAGAAGGTGTTACCTCCTCTAGGAAGCATCTCCTCAACACTTGGGCACACTTTTAACGTCATAACTTAAAACACTATACTTATGTTGGTGTGTCAGTCTCTTTCACTACTTTGTAAACTCAATTACAGACATATGCTGGGAACACAGTAGATGCTTAATAAATCCATACTGAACTGAAAGAATCAATTGTTTCAAATGTGTATGCTCTGCCTTTCCATTTAACCAGGGAAAATGGTCTACTACTTCTTCTATGGCCTTCTATAGCACTTGGCACAATATTGAGCTTGCAGTGTGCTAAACAAATATACAATTAGGTATTTTTTATTGTGTCCCAGTATTTTTCTTCAGATATCATGGTAATTTTTCTTCTCTAACTGTGAGATGTAGTCTAAATCTTAAACTCTGAGATAAGAAACCAATTCAATAATAAACTTCCAGTTTTTTAAGGTATTTTATATTAATTTGTTTTTCTGAAAGACAATGGTAGTATAGTCTCATGTACAATCTACATACAATTGATATCAACAAAACTGGAAAACTGGTAATGCTTCAAATAAAAAATAAAAAATTATAAATATTTTGTAAAACCAAGTCACCTGTTGATCTGTAGTATGTTCTGTACCATAGTCATGACTGTAGATCCTATTTGAACATTATCAGTTTGCAGTAAGTGCAAGAAATGATCACTTTGTAGTACTAAAGGAAGAGAAAAAAGATTTAGATTTGACGATGATACAACTGGAATTTACTTGTCCTTTCAAAACCAAATCTAGCATGACCACTTCTGCTAAACTTTTTGCCTGCATGTACTTTACAATAAAGAACTTCAACAATAAAGAAGATTTTAATATTGGCAGTTTCAATAACCATTCCATTTTTATGAAAAGTTATAGTCAGAGAGCATCCACAAACACCAAGCTAAGAACATCTTCTTTGTTAACTCCACTTAACTGAAAAATAAAATATAACATATCTTAAATCTGAATCTATTTTTCTAGTAGTGCATTTCAATGAATAAAATCAACTTTCCTGTAAGGAAGAGAGAATATGAAGAAATAGAAATAGTACAGACGACTAGAATCACATTTTAAACAATTTAATTGTTATAAAATGTATCCTGCTTGCTACTATCTTGTCTTAAATAATAATAAAATCGTTAACTATAAAACAACATTTGTTTTTATTGGTTTATAATTTTTAGGCTCTGAACAGCCAGTTATGAAGACTTGGCAATGAATGCTTATTCAAGCTGTTGCACCTCTCAGAATATCCATTTCCTCATCTGTATAACTAGAAATAATAGTTGTCTCACAGACTACTGGAGAATGTCTTAGAACAAGATAGGTTTCCAGTAAATGTCAGTTTCTATTCCCTTCTCCACTAAATAATCAGAATTTTAATTACAGTGGGATCAGGTATGCTAGCAATCTCTGTGAACACTTTCCTAGTTTCTACAAAACAACTTTTTTCTTCTTTCTCTCTCCTGAAGGAACATATTTGATTTCTTTCACATATTAACTACTATTCTTCATTTCTATTTACATAGTCCAATATTTCAATTTTTCACTAGACACCAATTTTTAAAATGTTTAACAACTTCAAAAAACAATTCTACTATTAAAAACTTCTATGATTTATTTTCTATTACTTCAATAATAAAAAATTTCTCTGTAGCTGGGATAAGTACGTCATTCTATTTTCACCTATTTAAAGATGTTTCATTAACTCTTTAACTAACTTTGAATTCACTGAAATCATACAAAATGTACTGTGTATATATCTTGTAGTATGTAAATGTATAATAGAAAAAATTATGCTAAAATAATTTACTAAAGTTTCATTTTATTTTTTATACTGTTTATCTTATATTATTATATGACATTTTTAGAGCCCCTATTCTGTTGAATTTCAAGTGTAGTCAGATAACTATTTGGTCCCCCAAACAAAAGCTGATACTTTTGCCCATTTCTTTATTTAATTAAACTTTATATAGAAGTTTCAAACATACATTAAGAGTACCAGCCATTCAACTTTAACAATGATCAACTCATAGTCAATCCTGCTTTATCTACCTTACTCACTTCCTGCCTCCCACTTTATTTTGAAATAAATCTAAAACATCATTTAATTTTATTTATAAGTTATTTCAATATTTAGTCAGAAAAGATATGATTAAACAAACAATAAAATATAACCATTATCTAACCTAATCATGATTCCTTGATTTTATCAAATATCCAGTTACTGTTCCAATTTCCAGTTATTATGTGAATTTTTTAGTTTGTTTGAATCAAGATCCAGATAACATCCACACGCTGAAATGATTATATTTCAATTTCTTTTAATCTATAGATTCCCCCTCTACCTTTTTATTTCCCTTGATATTTATCTGTTTACAAAACTATATCAACTGTCTTATGAGCTTTCCACAGTCTAGTTCTGCTAACTGAATTCCTGGGGTATAATTTATTTCTCTGACCTTCTATAAATTGGCAATTGGAGCTAGAGGATCAAAACTATTCACATTTGAATTTTTGGCCAATACATTTCGTATGTGAGGTTATGATGTGCCATTAGAAGGCACTTAGTATCTGGTTGTCTTTCCTTTTGAGATGTTGAAGATGATGGATGATTCATTTCTAAATCTGTTAATTCACTAAGGGTTGCAAAATGGCAATTTTATCATTCCTTTTTTATTTATTAGGTGGAGTACTTTTTATAAAGAGAAATTTCTCATCAATATGTAAGAAAAGGCAGGATAAACACTGGATTCGCCATTTATTAAAATGAATTGGTTCCCTAGCGGACGCTAATGGTTAATTATCAAAAACAGTCTCACTATATTTGATGGGTTTCAATCTGTTGTAGTTATTATCCTGATTACTGTGCAGATTTCTCATTTTTGGCTAGTAGAAGACTCCTTAAGTTGACTCATGTGAGTCCTTTTCACAGAATTCTGAGACTTTGATTGTTTCCTTCCTATGTATTATTCCAGATTTTTCAGGTTTACCATGCAGATTTTCTACTCCAGACCTATAGTCAGCCGTTTCTCCAAGTACCTGAATCTTTTAAGATAAAAGGTTATTGGATACCCCAATTTTGTACCCATTTATTTTTTGCATATGAATTCCACAATCGCTTGAGTTTTAATACTTTTGATATTTTAAATCTACAGATGACCTAAGGAACACTGTCACTTTTGTTATAGTTACTATTTTTGAAAAGCATGCAGCATATTTTAAAAATTATTCAAGTAGTCTCTCTTGCTCTTTTTTCTAGGTCTTTTATATCCCCCTATAGTAAGATTAAGTACTTTATATTTTTGGTAAAATAGTTCTTTAAATTGAGAACTTTATATTAATATTTGTTCCATAATGGAAAATGAAAACTTTATTTTTTTAATATTTTATTATTAAAATTTATTGGGGTGATGATGGTTAATAAAATTATATAGCTTTCAAGTGTACAGTTCAATAATACATCATCTGTATATTGCATTGTGTGTTCACCACCCAAAGTCAAATCTCTTTCCGTCATCACATATTTGACCCCCTTTACCTTTACCTACCTCCTCCTCGCCCCTCCATTCCCTCTGGTAACCACTAAATTGTTGTCTGTGTCTATGTATTTTTGTTTGTCTTATTTATTTGTTGCTTTCAGTTTTATATCCCACATGGGTGAAATCCATGTGGGATATAAAAGGTTCTCAACATTTCCTGTCTATTTCACTTAGCATAATTATCTAAAGAACCATCCACGTTGTTGAAAATGGCAGTATAATGTTTTAAAAAAGGGAAATATCTAAGCATATTACTTAGCTCTATAGGGATGTAACTACCAAAAGTATTAGTTATACTAACTAAAAGTAGCGCCTTTGGAAAATGGGAAACAGAGCAAAGTGTGAGGACCAGGGATTGAGATTTTTATTTAATCATCCATATAGAACTTTTTGACTCTTTAAATTATGGGCAAGCATAATTCTAAGAGAAAAAAAAATAAAAATAAAAATTCAGTTCAATTTTTACTTTCTAAAATAAATCAATGTTCTTATATTGTTCTTATAGTTAAATTTATCTTAGATTAAATCTTTCAAGAGAACAGAAATGCTGCCATGAATATTGTTAGGCATTACTTTCTCAGTCTTAAGATAATATAACACTTATATTTATGTTTCTCTATAAGTTTAGAAATAACCTATAACTTTCAAATTCAGTAAAATATCATTATGTAAAAACTTACTCTTACACGAATAGTCTGAGTTAACATATCTACTCTGTACAAAGGGATTTCTCTCACACTACGTCTAAAATAAAACTGTGATCTTTAAAACTCAAAAAAATTTCCTCTTAGACTAAATTATTAAAATTATCATTAATTCTTGGATTTGCTAAATAGAAAAAGCTAAGGTGAAAGTTATATTTTAGCAATTTTCCCCTTAATATATGATAACCACATTGTCAGTGTTGGCTATTTAAAATTGTAATGTCCAAATGGGCTTTTATTTTCTTATGTGTGGGGTTATTTTGATATGTTTCATTTAACTATGGTTACGTATACAGTTAATAAGGTATTTATTTTTAGAAGAAAAAAAAACAGGTGACTTTACAATGACTATAGATTACATTAAAAATCTTTTTTCTTACCATTTTGGATAAGTTGAACATGGCCTCCCAACAGCCAGAAGAGAGAATCAGTCACAATTTGGAAAAAATGTAGTAATTCATCTTTTTCTTCACCCTTAACACACACACATACACACACAAAAGTAACCCAATTTAACTGCTTTATTAAAAGAGAGACAAAGAGAGACAGAGAGAGCCAGAGAGAGACAGAGACAGAGAGACAGTCAGAGACAGAGAGGGAGATGCTTCTCTCTGAGGAGTCAGAGGACCTGGTTTCTGAATCTAACGTAGGTATTTACGAGTTATGTGATCTTGAAGTCTTTAGTTTCTTAATTTATAAAACTTGTAGTTACAGGCTAGTAGTACCTACTCACTAGAAACAGTTGTTATCCAGAGGTCAAGTAAGACAGTATAAATAGTATAAGAACTATAAGTGGTTACACTAAAATTTCTCAACACTGGCTATGCAACACTGTAGAGCTTTTTAACATATACACATGCACGGACTTTGGTGCACACATACTGAATCCGAATCGCCAAAGTTAAAGAATGGCTATCTGTATTTTTACAGATAATTTGGGTGATTTGGTTATGCAGCCAAGGTTGAAAATTACTGCAATATGCAAATGCAGATGCCAGCATGTAAAGCACTGTTATTAGTGCATTTCAGTTGCAGCTTCTACTCTGACTCCATGAAGGCATAGACCATGTTATTTAGCTTTCCACTTATACAGTCAGTGTCTAAAACAGTTCTGCCACATAGTAAATGTTCAATCGGTATTTATTCAATAAATAAATGATAATTTTCCTTGCTTCTTTCTTTCCGGAAGGTAGGGAGAGAAATTAACTTTTCTAGCGTATGTGTTACAATGGGAAATAAGAAACAGATTCTATTCACAATTCTGTCATATATTGGCTCTGTAACTTTAATGAAAAATTGTAGAAAGGCCACTAATCTTTTTCATGTCCTAAATGTTTGTACTGCAGCACAAAAGTAATGATGAGAACAGCAAAAACATTATGATTGCCATGATTATTCATCAAAATAATGGAAGTATTGACTTCCTATTATTCTAGCACAGGTTTAGATAGGTGCTTAAATAGACATGTGCTAACTTAAATATAAGATTAAAAAAAAAGAAAGGAACAAATGTCGTTAGATCAAGAATCTCTTTAGTTCAATATGCTGCTTTTGCCAGTTTCACCAAAATACACAGCAGGCCATCCTCATTGCTGTCAATCTCAAAGGATAGTGCTCAACTCCTAGACTTCCTACTTTCCTTAAAAAACAAACAAACAAACAAAAAAAAACAATAGATAATGTCACCTCTAAATTCATGGCTTCTGAGACTGGTTAACAAATTTACCCTAAATCACTTCAAAATTCTTGCACAGGTGCTTTTCTATTCATATGTGAAAATGTGTGTGTATACACATATGTACGTATGTATGCATATGCATGTATATATTTTAACTAGTTTGCTATTTAGGCTAGAACATCAGGTATCTGGTATCTGTCTCACCAGATGATCTATTACCTATATGCTAACTAATTAAAAAAAGAAAAAAAATCTAATTGGGAAACACCTAGGTAGATTCAGTTTTCTTATCTCCTTTTTATCCCTCTGTTTTAATTTTGTACTGTAGTCAAGTGGCCCTCTTTTTCTATAGCTGATTTACTCTTTAATGTATGTACTAAAGGATTTTTTTATTCCGTACATTATCATTTTTTATTGAAAAAAATCTAATACTTAAATATTAAAATAAGTTAGACATATCGTCCTTTCTCACCATTAAAAGTAGGACCACTCGATAATTATTCTGAAATCTCTAAATGTGCTCATAGAATGCATTAAAAGCTAAGTATTTCAATATCTGTAAGGCTTTTTTTTAAGCATAAAACATAAAAACAGGTTTATTAAACCCAACATCAGCAATTTAGTTCCAGCAAAACATCATCCATCACACTGATGTTTTTAATTTGAACTCTAGTGATTTTGTAGGTTTGTTTGTTTTTAATATCTGAAAGGCCTTTAGCTAATAAGTATGAAGAATTTTTTACATCTATACAAATACCATAATAAAGAATATGAAAGTATAATGAAAAGTATTAAAGGACTACATAAATGAAGATTATAATTATTATTGCCCTTAATGGGGGAATATTAAATAAAAGTGCTTTGAAGAAAACATAATGCTTTCAATAATGGTCTGAGCTATTCATGAGATAGAAATCATTTTACAAAGAAGAGAAACAAGTACAGTGAAATCAAGTGATTTGCTTAAGAACACATCCAGAAAAAAGCAATCAAGTCCAACAAAATTTTCATAGTTCATGCCATTATGAGTTGAATAAAATTAAACCTAGCAAATATGCAAATATTGATTTAGTGCTAGCATCCCTCAAAATGCCAGTGGAGATTCTACAAGTGGAATTTATGATCTACTGCATAGAAAGGATATACTCTACCACTAAGTTATGCCAATAACACTGCTTATACTCAAACCACTATGCAGTCCATACTGTTGTCTCATTCAATTTGTGCATATCAAAACCTTTGAATGGTTCTGATATGTGTTAAGTTTCAGTTAAGATAGCACTGTCCTTATAAGAGAACATTCGCCAAGATAAAACATGTGGCGGGCTATAAAACAAATCTGAAAAAATTGTAAAGGATTGAAATGATACAGAACAGAATAAGAAATGGAGCACAAAAAAACATCAAGAAAACCCTCAAATATTTAGAAATTAAGCAACATAATGTCTGGATTAATTAGAATTCTCAATTCTACATTCTTAATTCCATGGGTCAAAAAAAAAAAAAAAAAAAGAATATATACAGCATCTAGCACAATTCACTCAAGAAATACTTGTTGGATTGAAATGACCCTATATGTAGGGTGAAATATTTTTACTAGAGAAGATCTGAAAGAAAGATCAAATAGAAAGTTCACCTTTATTCTTCAACATTGGAGTTACTGAGAAAAGTCCTGGGCCTAGAGAATAATACTTTACTGTAATTTATGTCGAAGGTATGTTTTAGGAAGATACTATGAAAACAAATGTATACAGGTGCTGCTCAAAGTTGAATAATAAACAGATCCTTCAAAAAGTCATATAGTATGCTTTAGCCAGCACTTTAAAAACTTTAAATATAGAAGTTTTTTGGTTGTAACTTTGAAAATGTTTGAATCAACTACTCCAATTGTATTTTCAGCCAAATACTGCACATTTGAAAAATAATATGGAACATCTTATCAAGAATTAAACTGCTCTGGCTACAAAACGCAAGACGCTAAATAAACACATATACCTTAGCTGCGTTGATGAAACATGTTTGCAACTGCCTCCCCAAAATGAGAAAATTTTCTGCAGCTGATGGAAGTAATTCATTGTAAAATTCCTCTGCATCTTCTCCTGGCTCTAAGCCCACACAGCAATGGCTGAAATAAGAGCACAAGTTTGTGACTCAGGTTGTGTTAATTATAAATTTCAACTGCATGCTAAAGCTTCTATAGACACTGTACCTTAAAGAGATTTTTTTAGTACCTTTCTCTGGTTTCCAAGCCAATAAAGAACTTTTGTTGTAAAATTATGCAACAACTTTCTAGAAAAGTATTAAGTCATGTGGACTTTGCCTGTACTTGGAGCCAGACCACATATGTCCTAAAAACCTATTTGTCAACCCTTCAGGAAACAAAATACACTTGGCTCACAATAAAAGAGAAATAAGGCAAGTTTTCAGTGAATGGGCTACAAAAACTCTAAAAGAAATAGGATACCTTGAGAGTCTAATTCATGACATGTGTTAACTGATGCATTTTTAGATATCAAATAGCTGAAAAATATCTGGGTGAGATTAATCTGCAAGGGAGAGATTGGGAAATCAAACATTCTAATTTTGTACCAATTTTGCTTTCTAATCTACTTTCCTAAAATCTACAGAATATCTGACTGCATATTTCTTGGATCAGAGAGGGAAACAGCAAAAACCTAACTCTAGTAGTAACACTTTACATGTGTTCCTACATTAAAGGAGAGGTAGTCTAATTAGAGAAATGACTTCATATAAGTCACTCCCTGGATATGAAATGAGTATATTGGAAATCTCAATAATCGAAAGTATTTGTGTATAAACTATACCAAAAAAGTCTCCAACCCCAGAATGATCTCTATGAGTGTACTCTAATGAGTAAGTACTGCTATTTGAGGCTCTTCCACAAAATGTGCAGACACTGATGACCAAAGGAGACTATATACTGAGTATGCTAAAAACTTAACTGGCTTATGACCAATGTATCATGTTTTTTGGGGTTTTTTTGCACATCATCTCCTAAAGTTAATGGACTAATGCTCACATGTACCAGTTTCTTTTTCCTGTTTGGTTCCTAAAGTTAATTACTTAAGAGTATCTGCTTTGATTGAGAACATTAATAAAATTATGATTTTTGTACACTCACAAACATGGGGACTCCACTCAAGAGAGCCTAGCTCAATCAATATTGTCATGAGCTAACATATCTATCTAATCAAAACAAAGACAGAAAGCTTTACTTAAATAATTAATCTTGAAAATTAAAGTATAAAAAAGAATATTATGGATATTTGTTAATTGTTTTTTCTAACAGTATACCTTGAATCTGGCTTTTCTGTAGTAACAAATTAGGAGTACGCAGTTTTAAAAGCTAAGATCCAATTAGTAAAGCACACTTTCAGTTACTTAACTGGGAAGTGGCTTAGACACTGAAAACGTCTGGTTTATTTTATTGCCTCTTTTAAAAATATTTTTGATTTCTTTTCCTTTCTTACATGGCGGTAGATCAGTAAATGCTGCTTCTAAATTCTGACAGGATTTGGGTTACCTAATGAACTATACAGTTGAGATAGCTAAATCAATACAAACTGAAATGAAGTTTCTGTATCTGTTCTCCTAAAGGACTTGGCTTATGCCTTTCATTTCAGCACCTATTTCATTCTGCCTTGTATGCTAAATTCACGATTGTGAGTCCATCTCTACTGTAAGTTTTTCCAGTATAGAGCCAGTACCTTCATATCTTCATTTCTTCCTATATTCCTTAGTGAATAAAGAATCTGTTGGCACTTGGAATTCAGTGGTGAGCAAAAGGCATGATCACCATCTTCACAGAGCTTATGGATGAAATTTGGACTGTGAAACATTCATGAATATATGGTTATGAACAAAACCATATAATATAAAGGAAAAGTACAACATTAACCTACTACAGAAGGTTGCTAATGCTTGTTAGGCAAATGAATAAAAAGAAGCAAATATTGAAAATAAGAATCCACAAATATATCCCTCAAGAACAAACAGACTTATTGCTTCATTTTACCTTAATATCTGTGTAAGCTGGGAAATTGTAGTCCAACCACCCTGGATTCGAGAACAATCTTGACTGAGGACCAAGAGGCAATACTGAATGAGGTCATAACAATATATATCTTGTTTGACTTTCTTCAACTCTGAGCTTCCTAAAGGTGTGTTGTTTATTATTTCTAAGGCAAAAGGAAAAAAAATTTACTTATTTTTGCTTAATAAATCCAAGAGCTATCTGTATTTTTATCGGTTGAACTGTAACTAAAAATACATTAAAAAGAAAAAAAAGTCACTGCTTTATTACGTTAAGATTTCTTTGAACAAAATAGAAACAAATACTAAAATTGGTGTAATTGTTTTGTTACATAAACAGTGTTAGCCAATCACGAAAAGATTTTCTTACCTTTTAACTTCAATAGTATAACAGGGACATTCTGCTCAGGACTTTTTGCAACTTCAGCAGCTAAAGATAAGATCCTTGGGTCTGTACTCATTGGCTTCATTTCTCAGATCACCTATACTTTAACAAATCAGGAAAATAAAGATTATATTACCCTAAAATACTCACTCCCTAAATTAAATATAGTTTTAATATAAATGAAAACTTTACCCTTGCTTGCTTTGCCTAAGAAGGGTAGACTTTTTCATTTCTCCCTTATAGGAAACTGGTTTTTCTAACTAGTGTACCTCTAAAAGAGATAGAGACTCCTACACCTTACTGTAACAGCTACAGTAGGTATCTATTGTATACTCTCTAACAGTCAGGAACTGTGCTTGGGGCTTCACATTCACTGTTTTTAATCTGCACAATAATCCTAGAATAGGAATTCATTAGCTTTTATCATAAAAAGAGAAACTCAGTGTACATAAAAGAGCCAACATAGGCCTGAGACTGCTATCCTTTCAAAGGTCTCCTTATAAGGCTGGCCTTTGACTGGTGTCTAGGAACTTGGATTTTAGGAGGTTTCTACCATTCCCTAATAAGAATGGCTCGCTGTGCCTAAACTGTTTGTAAAAACAATGTGATTTATGCTGAACATCTGCTTTCCTTCCTGAGGTTTGGAATTCCGGTACATGGTAGCAGAAGATGCCTACATGACTATACTCCAATAAAGACTCTGGTCATTAACTCTCTAGTAAGCTTCTCTGGTAGGCAACACATTAATATGTTGTCACGACTCACTGCAGGAGAAATTAAGCAGGTCCTATTGTGACTCTAGGAGAAGACATTTGGAAGTTTGACCCGTTTTCCTCTGATTTCACCCCATGGGCCTTTTCCTTTTGCTGATTTTGCTTTGCATTTTTTCATCACTAAGACAAATCGCAGCCACGAATATGTCTATATCCTGAGAACTGTGAACCTTCCTAGCAAATCACTGAACCTGGGGTTGGTCTTGGGGATCCCCAACACACAACTCAGAAATATTATATAAGATAACAAGAGCTTGTTTATAAATAGCTTACTGAATAAAATCAACTATCTTAAAATTAAAAAATAATCCACATCCCAATTCAATTTGCTGCTAAAACATTTTATAAAAAGGCATTCAAAGCTCAAAGACATTAACAAAAGCTAACATATATTAAGTGTTTACTATGAATTAAGCACTGTGCCAAGTGCTTTTATATGCATTACTTTATTTAATCCTCACAATAGGACTATAAAGTAGAACCTGTAACCATCTTTATTTTACAGATAAAAAAAAATAAAAATTGAAGAACTTAAACTTGTCACGGTTCCACCAGCATGTGGTGGAGTCAGTATTCAAACCCAGTCAAGTCTGACACCAAAGTCTGTGGTTTTAATTACAATGTTCATAATATTCCTTCCCATGTAAAACAGTAAAAAACACAAAACATATTCTAAAATTATCTACTTTTAACTCACTTTTTTTTAGTTCTTATTCTTCATAACTGGCCATCCTTTATATTAAACAGTTAGCTATAATAAAGGTATCCAAAATTATCCCATATTAGGTAAAATACAAATCTTTAAAAAAAAATGTTTTCTGGAAATATTTTAAAGCCCAGCACAACTTCTGGCACATAGGCATAAAACTTTGCAAGTGTGGATACAGAGTTATCTCAATCTTTCCAACAGCTGCATGACATTATGCTTCCCTTGTAAGAGTGCATCGAAATACAGTAGTTCCCTGCTTTATCTACAGTTTCGCTTTCCATGGTTTCAGCTATCCGCAGTCAACCGTGGTCCAAAAATATTAAATGGAAAATTCCAGAAATAAATAATTCATAATTTTTAAGTTGCACACCATTCTGAGTAGCATGATGAAATCTTGCACTGTCCTGCTCCCTCCCACCCTGGAAGTGAATCATCTCTTTGTCCAGTGTCCCACGCTTCCAGCCTATTAGTCATTTAGTAGTCTTCTTGGTGACCAGATCGACTACCATGGTATTATAGTGCTTATGTTCCAATAACTCTTCTTTTACTTAATAATGGCCCTAAAGTGCAAGGGTAGTAAGGCTGACCAATTCAGATATGTCAAAGAGAAGCTGTAAAGTACTTCCCTCAAGTGAAAAGGTAAGTATAGTACAGATAGATATTTTAAGAGATCGTATTCACATAACTTTTATTACAATAGTTATAATTGTTTTATTAGTTATTGCTAATCTCTTTCTGTGCCTAAGTCATAAATTAAACTTTATCATAGTTATGTATTTATAGGAAAAAACATAGCACATATAGGGTTCGGTACTATCTATGATTGCAGACATCCAATGGAAGTCTTAGAATGTATTCCCCTTGGATCAAGGAAGATTACTGTATATTTAAACATTTCCTAGATTAGAAGTCATTCAGAGTGTATAAGCAAAGCTACAATGACTATCAATGTATGTGTCTTTATGCACTCATATTAGTACTTTGTAGAATGAATTTTCCTTAAAGTTAGATGGCTGAGTTACCAGATATATATTTTTAACATTTTGATTAGATCTCAAATTTTTCTCTAAAATGTGTGTTCCAAATTATACTTCCACCAACAATGTATGAGGGTGCTCATTTACTATACTTTCACTAATACCTGTTATCATTTATATTTTTGCCAATCCTCTAGATGAAAAATGGTATCATCTTGTTTTAATCTCTATTTGCTTATTAGGAAGGCCAGGCACATTTCATGTTCACTGGCCATTTCTTTCTAAGGAATTTTTTATTCATAACCCTCAACAATTTTTCTATTGGCTTGTTTTGTTCTTTTGTAGAAGCTTTAAAGAACGTTTTATCGTTTATATTGGTTGTAAGCACTTTCTTCTTGGCTGCCATTTATTTTTCAAAGATTGATTATGGTGCCTTTAACATAGTTTTACACTTTTCATGTAGTCAAGTCTGACAATCTTTTCCTCTGTCTTCTGCCATTGGTGTCATGCTTAGAAAGGTCCTTTGCACCGCAAGAGCTAAAATATGTTCTCCTAATATTTTCTAGTCTTTATATGATTTTGTTCTACTTATCTCTTCATTTAACTTACAACTTTATATTTTCAATATACATAAAAGTTCTTTTGTGAATGGTGTAAAATAGGAACCTAACTAAATTCTTTTAAGTTAGAAGAGATTATAGATTAGTGAAAAAAGAACAAATGCACATAGCTGTCATAAATTCCTGAAGTTATTAGTCACGAATAGACATAAAAGAAGCAATCTGAAATGGCATTTGGGTATATTTTTGGACTGTATTTAGTTCATTAATTTATTTGTTTATTCTTGGGCTAGTACACTAGTTCATTTTAATATGTTTGGAGAAAATTCATAGTAGAAGGTAAGCTTCACTAGGGCAAAACAAAGACCACCCTTGATAGCTGCTTCCTTCTCTCAGGTTCACTGCCAGGCTAGACTAGTGCCTAGCATATGGTAGGTACTTAATAGATACATGTTGAAAAAATTTAAAAATGCACAAATTTTGAGATTCCCAAACTCAATTTCTTGATCCTCTGCTTTTCTCGTTACAAAATGGAAACCTCACATTTCTAGTTGGAGAGCTTTTTTAGGTTAAATGGGCTTAAAACACTATTCTTGCCCTCTGGCTAACACAATGAAACATCATCACCACCAAACGTGTGTGGGGCACTATTTTAGAGGCAAGCGTCACGAAGATTTTATGTAGGACAGATTCTCATCTAATGTTCTGGTTAGGAAGGAAAAGTATACACTTACATACACAGACACACAAATACGTATATGTAAAATAAGTTATATAAAATATGTTAAGTGCCAAGTACATGGCACCAAAGAATATACACCATAGAGGTCAGAGGACTGGGCTCTGCTGAACCAGTTTTCTTATTTGTAAACAAAATAGCAATTCTCACCTCCTAGAATAATTCAAGATTTAGAAGAGACGGCAACCACCAAGGATGGTCCTAAAAAGTTGCATGACAGTAGAATTAAGCCTCAAGAATAATAATCTGGAGTTTTTAATATATGCCATGAATTGCTTTAAATGCTTTCACATATTAACTCATCTCTCTCAACAACTCTACCTACGGTATAAACAGTATTATTCCGCTCCCCTCCCCCCATTTTAACAATGAGCGTACTTAACTTTGGTATGCACAAAGTCACACTGAAAAGTATGAAGGTGGGGTTCGAACCCAGAGTTTGACTACAGAATTTGAATTCTTAATTACCACACAAAACAGTCTTAGTATGCCTTAAAAGAGCTAAATTTAGACAAGCAGATAGGCTGAGGGAGACACATTCATCTACCTAACTGGAACAATAAATTGACAAATTTGGCTAAGGTAGGAGGGAGCAGAGTTTGATAACATAATTATCCTGAAAAACAACCACCTGCTATGGTAACCACTTATAAACTTCCTTTTGGATGCTTGTCTTCTAATATAACACTTCTCTAATCTTTACCATTAAACTCACGACTTTTTGACAGAAAAAAATTACTTTTCAATTATTAATGCTATTACCCGGTCGCCAGAGCACGAACTCTGGCCTTGATCCTTTGGTAATCTGGTGGTCTTGGCTGTGCCGTTACTGCCTCCACGGATCACTATAAAATGAATAAATAAAAGACGACGACATAATGCAAACTACTTGCAACTGATCCTAAACATCTGCAGTTCAGAACTCCGAATCTTTCCCCCACCCCCACGATCCCCGCCCCAGCCCGACCCCGCCTCCCTCCACGTGCCGGCCCTAATAGCACCTGGAACTTCCTCTGAAACAGGTCAGAAAACGATTGCCTAGGAAACGGCGTCGCCTTCCAGTCAGGCCCAAGGGCAGAGGCTCAGAGGCCGCCGGCTTCTTTACTCCGGATTCTAGACCCAGCTTGGGCACTACCAGGCCTTGGGCCAGACACCAGGCCTTGTGCCGAGTCCGCCCGCTCCCTCCCCGGGCCTCAGTTTTCACACTAGATTTCTACAGAAGGCTTGGAGCAGGATAATTCTCTTGTTAAGCGCTCCTACATTCCGGGGCACTTGGCCTCGGAGTCTGGGCTCCTGACCTCTTGGTACCGCCAGTCCCGCTGCTTCCCCAGCCACAACCTCGGGTCCGTTACCTCATCCTCACTTCGCGTTCCTCCACCAAAGAACTCCGATCCCACTGCGCACCTCAGTTGCGCGGCGTTCCCAGGGAGGCGTGCGTCGCAACGCGGGAAGGGGCCTGGAGGCGGGACCAGGATCCTCGGAGCCAAGGGGCGGGGCGCTCTTCGCCAGGCAGCCAATCAGCACGCGAGAGGCGCCCGGTGGGGACGCGCGCGTTGGGCGCGGGGCGGAGTCTGTGGTGGCTGCGCTGTGGCTGCAAATGCAGCTTCTTCAGGCTGAGGTGGCAGAAGGTAGGCAGCGGTGGAGGCGGAGGCCAAGTCGGAGACGAAGGATAATGATGAATGGACCTTGGCACATCGGCAGTCGTGAGCGGGTTCTTAAGTTAGGCGAGAGTTTTGAGAAGCAGCCTCTCTGCGCCTTCCACACTGTGCGCTGTGAGTGAAAAACATTCCGGGAGAAAAAGGGGAGCTCCTGGGTATGGGGTGCAGAGGCACAGACGCCTCCGAGGTAGTTCCCATAGACTTCCACTTATTCCGCTGGAGAATGGGATCCCCAGCGCAATCCTCTTCTCTGCCTGGAGCCCTAGAGTCGGTGGAAGGATCAGGAGTCGAGCAGGTGTGGGAAAACCCTGGGCAGAGAGATTTAAGTGAAACCAACAGGCAGAAAGGGAAACTTTGTGGAGGTCTGCAGTGGTGACTGTGGAGACAGACATGACTGGGGCTGATGCAGAGATGGAAAGGAAAATAGTAAGGTGACAAATGGAAAAGAGCAAAGGACTGAGCTGTTATGTAGTGGTAAGGAAATGCCTTGAGGCTAGTGGGGAAATAGTTTCTCTTCACTTTTTCTGTCTGGCTGATGAGGGTTCTTATTTAGCGTGTTCCTGGGGAGAGATTCGGAACCATTCCAAAAATCTGTATCTCTTTTGGACCACCGATTTCATTCAGTCAGTTATCAAATACTGATTATCAAAGTGTTGGAGGCAGTGTTATTAATTTCTTTTTTGGAAGACATTTACCTCAGTATGATTTCTGTAATATCCTTTTGGTTGTTCTCTGGAACTAGTTTTGATGTTATTCTCTTTTATGTTGTTGAGGTAGAAAAGGGAGCTCTTTTGTTTTAATAGTAGGATGGTGTAGACTACAGGAAGGAAAATGTAGCATATGGTTCGGTATGTAAAACATTCATTCTTTGCATAATAGCTCTCAGAGAATTATAGAGCGAAAAGGAAACTTTGAGATCATTGAATCATAACCTGTTATTTTTCTAAAGCAAAAATTGTAAAGCAGGTGTTTTTTCACTTCCTTTCCCCAGCTCTGCCCTTCCTTAGTGTCTCATCATTCCACCTTTCTCAGTCATTCTATCCTTAGGCTATCCAGAGATCTTTATAGTTTTTACTCTGAAGTAAAAACTATAAAGATAGTTTTTGCTGCAATTAAAACTTACATTTCCCAAAAGTTTACTTAAGTTGTAGATAATCTAATTATAGTAACTCAGAGTAAAAGTATGAAGAACCAATAGGTTTCTAACTCTCCAAGGATATATTTACATTTTATAAAAGGTTTTATTAAGCATAATTAATATCCAATTAATATCCAATTGATGCAATAAACAGGGGAAATATTTGCAAACAGATCTTAAACAATGTCGCTTAATTATTCTCTATCCTGTGTCATCCAAAGCGTCCTACAGTGAGACAACTAGTGCTCTCTGTACAGTTTCTTTCCTTCTCCAGTCCTATTTTACAAAAGTATATTATAGTTTTTATCTGGTTTCTCCATGCCTTTCTCTCAAATAGTATCTCCTCTCTTCTTTCCTCTTTTTTCTCATATATGTAGTAGTCTTAATTTTTCAAATTACAAGGTTTAAGATTACAAAAATTTGCTCAAGAATGTATTTTCATATAACTTTTGTATACTCTTTAAGGGCGTGAACTCCAAATTAATAAAATAGCCTTTGGAAAGCACTTTGCATGTGCTTCAGAGCCTTTCATTTATAAAAGTTCTCAAAATGCTGGAATTGTGTTGTCAGAGTCTGAGAATCAATGATCCAGTTTCAAGGATGAAAATAAGCAAAAATACAATAACAATAACAACCGCAATAAACTCAGATTTTGAATACACTCTTAGTCCTGTGGAAGACATTAGAAAGATTTTCAGTCCTAGTTTTTTTCTTGTTGAAGCTGGCAGATTTTTAGATTTATTTAAATAAAACCAGTCATTATTCTTGCAGATAGATTCATTTCTCAGATGATACTCTTAAGGACTCAGAGCAAGGGAAGGAAACTATAGAATAGATCTGACTTTTTATACAGAGCAGGCGGATCTAATTTATAATAAACACTCAAGTCAATGTACTCTGGGAGAAAGTAATATTTTCTTTCTTAAATTATGCCTGTCCAATATGCTGAGGCTTTGGAAAAACCTATATGTGAATTCTGGCCGGTACCACATATATATATAATGTAACTTTGGGAACATTCTCTAAGCTCTCGGCCTGTTTTTTTATATATAAAATGATAACAGTAATATCTAAATTTCAGATGTAAATGGTAATAATATCTAAATTTCAGAGTTTTTTAAGGATTAAATAAGATACCATAAACAATTTAGCACATTATTTTGCTGCATGGTAGAGAATAAACAGTAGTTACCATTATTCTTGAAGGGTTAGTTATGTGTGTATGAGGAATGCCAGTGAGTGTAATTTATTTAGACTTTCAAAGGCATTTATCAGAGCTTGGCAATAAAACCTATCGAAAAAATAGTCTGGCATATGGTGGGGAAGACATGGGATGTTTTGTAAATGATAAGCTAAATTCTTAGTCACAGATGCCTCACTGAGTAGAAGAGTTTAAGTAACAGGACCCACTAGAATAAATTTTGGATTTGGGCTAGTACTAGTTTTACAATGTATTTCCAGATAAGGAAATAAACAGTGAAATGTCTAAGTTAGTAAATGATACCGCTTTTTGCTGTCACAAATGATGAGCTCATGGGGTATTGACTGCAGGGAGATTGTCTGAGGTGTCAAGTGAAGCCACTCCCAAAAAAGTTGTTATGCTTTGATGTGAGAAAATATTAGAAAGTACACTAGTGAAAAATAGAATTAAAATTATATTTACAGTTAGTGATCTCTGATCAGTGCAATATATTGGAAAGGGTATGGGTTTTGGAATTAGTTGAATTATTCCAGGAAGTATATTTATTACAGTAATTGTGGATTCTTTTATGCAAATATAGAGATTATTGATGATACAGCCAAAATAGTCAGAAAGGTGATCAACATTGACAGAAAAAGTATTAAATGCAAAATAATAAATGTTTTTCTACTCTTTATGTAATATAAGTAATTGTATTGTAAATGTGAAGAAAATAACATAGATGAGGAAATCCAGAGAAAATAAATAAAAGATAAAATTGATGGTGAGGTTTCCAAACCAAGGAGAACTGAGGGAAATAAACTATTTAGTCAGGAATCATAGCAACTCAGAAAAGAATGCATTTGACATTTGGAAGCATATAGAAGCCATGAACTTGAGATTATTCAACAAATTATATAATTCTAGAACTGTACTTAACCCCTTGAAACCCAAAACTTGTATACTTTAAGAAAACTTGTTTAAATAAATAAAAGACAGCACGACTTAATATAACAAGTAATAAAAAGAATTGTTAATTCTAACAATAGAATAATTAGAAATGTAAATAGGTTCAGAATGGTTTTGTTGGACTTATTGATTATAAATTTATGCTTAACATGAAGTAAAGCTACAGATATTTTGAGTGCATTTCTGTTTCTTTAGTTGTCTCATATACTATAGGCATCTATGTATATGCTTCAGAGATTTGTGAATCCCTTGAAATTATATAGCATTTGATATGTATGTTCATATATGCATTTTTCTGTGGAGAGGATCTGTACCTGGTCTGTAATTTTCATCAAATTTCCATAGGAACTTATGACTATCCCTCATCTCCTAACACCATCCCCCCAACAAAAACACATATGCACAAAAGTTCAGAACTGTAAGTATAAGGCAAAGAGGCTATATAATATGAGAAGATAGAGTATGTGGCTTGAATTCCCTACTTCATCTTTTACTGGCTTCATTACAGAGGAGTTCCCAATTGGTAAAAATATAGATGAGAATATTCAATTCAAAAAATTTTTGTAAAGATCAATAGTGATTATTTATAAAGGAAAATAATCACTTTTTAAACACTAAAACAGAGGCTATAGATTAACAGCCTATTAGCTAAATTTGACTTTAGAGATGCTTTGTTTGACCTGCACGATTAACTATTTACAACTAACATGAATCAATTGTAAATACCTAAAATCAAAATCTTTTATACAAAAATCTGGATTACCAGCTTCTTTTTAAAAAATCAGAAGGTCACCCGGCAACACTAAGCCCATATTCCTTTTGGCAGCAGTTGGCTAGAACCAAGTAGTGGTTGTCCACTTGAGATTGGGCTTATTCATTCTCAGTGTCACTATAGTCCCCTCTGGTCTGCTTCACTGCCTTGGGTTACCTGTCTGACTTCAGAGCATTACTCAGCTAGAGTTAAATAACAATCATACTTCCCAATGTTGTCCTTTGTGTCACTATGAGAAAAACATGGGAGATCAGAGGGCCATGGTTTTACTCTAGGATGTCATTTCTAATGTTTTACATATTTATCACAGAGAATTCTTTTGTCATATATTAAATAATGGGTGCCCTCTATAAGAAAAAAAAGTGTG
The DNA here is from genome assembly GCF_000151845.1 of Pteropus vampyrus. Lineage (NCBI taxonomy): Eukaryota > Metazoa > Chordata > Mammalia > Chiroptera > Pteropodidae > Pteropus > Pteropus vampyrus. Next base: position 24,778,061 of record NW_011888782.1, on the reverse strand, counting down.
CTAGTGAAAAGTAGAAAAGGAATATGGCAATATCTACCCTAAATAAATGATAGTCTTGAAGTAGAGATGAATCTGATCCTCAGGAAACAATTAGAAAAGAAGCCTTTTACACATAATTTGACTTTAATAAGTTTATACTTAAGTAGGTTTGGAGGTGGTTCAGAGAAGTGTTAACAGTATGAAGCAGAATCAATTACAAAGGTCTCTTCCGTACCCATAATATTAAAGGCATTGTGCTAGGAGCCACAATTCTGGAGGAATTAAGGTACGAGGCATTGCGCTTTTAAAAATTACAGCCCAATAGGACATTTCTACAAAGAGTTAAATAATTTCAGGTAATGTATGTTAGGTTTTGATGAGTAGTATGGTAAATGCTATAGAGTGGATAAGAAATTGTGATTTTGGGATTCAAATTCTAAGCAAAAGCCAAGAGAAAAGCTGAAGAGCAAGGTTGAGATACTTTGATAGTTCAGCCTTTTGTTGATTGAAAAGTAGTTTGTCCTCCCCGAGAATGGAAGGATATGGCTCTGAAAGATAGTATGAAAGAAAACATAGTGATTAGATGTGAGTACTGAAGAAGATTGAGGAATATTTAGAGGAATACTTACACTGATGAGAACCCTGAAAGATAGTTAAAAATAGAAAGTTGACATTTTAACACCAGTTTGTCATTGTGGGCACTTACATAGCCCAGATGATAACTTATTTGTATTAAAATATTTTAAGTGGCAGTTACTTCATTTCTATTGTATACATCCTTATAAAATGACTTTGGTTCTTTAGAGTCACAAATGATATTTACTATTTAAAACTGAAGTTATTTTCTTTCCCCATTGATGTTGATATCAGTTAGACTGATGTCAGAGGTTGATGGCCAACCTCTCATCTTTTTATTCTAGCTGGATTTTGTGATTCCTTATTCTAGCTTTAGCAGATATTAATAGCATGATCTTGAGCAAGAGAATTAATTTCTTACACCCTCACTTCCCTTATCTGTAAGATAGGGATATTCACTACTTTCCAGGATTGTTGTGAAGCTTTAAGGTGAAAGTAATTAGGAAAAAAAATTTTTAATGAACTTTTAGCATGTAAGTTATAGCTGTTACTGTTATTTTGTTTTATGTCTTAGTTCATTCTCTTGGATTTTTCTGTCTTCTGCTTTATATTTTCTCTTTATTTCTGTGATACTCAAGGCTGAGTTTGGATTTTTTCCCTTTAATATCACTGTCTTTTCATCCATTGACATTAACACTTATTTCTCTAAGTCCAAAACCTCTTTCAAGGATCTAAATCTTAATTATCCTTTATCTTTTTCATTACCTTGCTACTACTAAAAACTTCCTCAATTTATTCTCAGTCTAATCTTTATCCTCAGTTGTACTACCTAAGGATACATTGTAAATCAAACTCTTTCATATTTTTCATATTGCTTGTTATTTTTAATCCGTTTTTTAATATCTAGGAATAAGCATCAGGATTTGAAGAGATGGTTATTGCATGTATTCAGTTTTGAATTAAAGTAGCCTGAAGAATAAACCGTATTATAAAGAATACTTTGTGTGAATTGGTTATATTTATATGTGTTTGAGGAACAGAGGAATGGATTTCATTTATTTTCTTAGAGTTGCTATGAGAATTAAATATGAAGTATTAAACAAGGTGCCTGGCATATAGTAAATTTTTCCATAAATGGTTGCTATTATAATTGTCATTGTGAAGCAAGGCTAGCCTTTGTTTATTGACAGAGTGATGATTTGATGAGCACTGGAAGATTCTCTTTTCCTAAGATCTGCCCATTGTGGTCCTTTAATATTCACTAATAAATATTTATTACTTTGGATTTAGACTTTTGCCTTTGGGGCTCCCCTGTTAATATTGAGGTAAATCTCTTGGGGTTTAGGGTAAATTGGGAGGGTCTCTCAGGGGCTGATAATGTTCTATTTCTTAATCTGGTTGCTAATTATAATTAGGATTATGATTTGTGTTCTATTTTGCATATGTGCTATATTTCAATATAGAGTCAACCTAGAAAAATAAATATAACCCAAGGAATTCTATATCAGAATTATTATCAGTCATTGATATATATTGATGTGAATTATTTTTAAGTGGGTTTCATTTCTTAGAGGTTTTTAAGTTTGTTTAGCATGTGAAATATCTCAGCACCCTAAATTCTTTCTAGGTGACGTGTTTTAATGACGTCATTTGAATTATGTGATTAAACTCAAAATGAAAACTATTTTAAGTTCTTCTGAAGTGGCAAATTTTGTTAAATTTACACATCCTTTAATGGTGTACATATCCATGAAAAACTCAAGCTGTTAAATAAATAAGATTGCTTTTTGTTAAGTTTCCCCATGACTATATATTTGCCATGTATTCATGCTATATATTTGCCATGTATTCATTCTGCTAGGACAGCACACAAGTGGTAGTAAGCACCCAAGGTGACTTGAAAAAATTTATGGGAGAAAAAGACTGAAAATCGAAAACATTCTACTGATATCAGTTTTTAACAATCATGAAAATACTGACATTATTTAGTTTTTAGCAGTGGAACATCTTAGTCTTGTTCATCTTTATTTAAACAGGCTTCCAGGGAGCATGGTTTGAGGAATACTGTTTTAGAATATAGCTATTTTTTCTTCTCAGAATATTATACTGGATTGTATTTTGTGTGTTTGTTTATAATATAAAGATTCTTCTAAACCATTTTAATCTCTGGTTGTCAAAAAATGATTTATCACTCTAAAACATGCTAATATTTTTGATATCCAGGTATGCAGGTGTCATTGCATTTTATAAAAATCTGTATCTGTGTCTATTTTTAGATGACTTCAAACCTGCTTCTGTTGACACTTCTTGTGAAGGAGAGCTTGAGGTCGGCAAAGGTGAACAGGTGACAATAACTCTGCCAAATATAGAAGTGAGTATTTCTATATATTTAGACTAAAGGAATATTTTTGTAAGATTTCCACTAAATTTAAATGAAAATAATTGCGCAATCAATGTAGTGACAGTCAGTTAAAGTAATTAATAAACACAGCAAAGCAAAAAATATTATTTTAGGTAAAACAGTCTTGGAATTCTTTAATCTATTTGAGAAGTTTCAAGAACTATCATATCAAATGGTTTGAAACAACTGAAAGCCTAAACAAGTATTTATTAAATTACTTTATGAGACAGATTTTATATTCTGAAATGGGAACAATAACATGC
>NW_011888782.1:24732384-24773232 GCF_000151845.1 Pteropus vampyrus | reverse complement strand
GGGTGCATATGGGGGCACAGTAGGAGCTGAAAAGGTATTTAGGGATCAGATAATAAAGAACCTAATGTGTGATGCAAAAGTATTTGAACTCTATCCTGTAATTCTTTTAGACAACTAGAATTGTTAAATTTACCACCTGTCAAGAACAAATTTTTTTCTGCTGGGCATAGAGTCCTTAAACAACTATGAATAAGAATAGAAATTAAAATCTCAAATAAACTTTGGATTTTCCCTCTTTATTAAAGAGGGAAAGTTTATGTTTCCCTCTTTATTATGAGGGAAAGTAGGAAGTTTATGTTTCTTCAGAGTTCTTAATTTTGTGGGTAGTTTGTAGAAATGTAATGATGATTAGTTTGAGGCATTTAGATTTTCCTGTTTTTCTTTATGAACTTGCTTTCATCATTCTGGTAAAAATTCCTAGAAGCTTGGAGTCATCCCATAAATTAGAACTTTATTATACTATACTATTAAGAAGGTTCTGACAGTTCTTCGATAGAGTATATTTTCTAATTGTCATTCTTCTAGGGTTTTTTTGGTAGTACCAATTAGAAGAACAAAATAAAAATAAAGACGGTTAGGCTGGTTAATTTTGAGCATTACAAATCTGTCTTCTTTACAAACAGTTCTCTATGGTCGACTGATATAAAATTTCAAAATGATGAATTTAGAAAGGAAAAGACTTATTTGACTGTTAAAATTTGTCATTGGTACAGTCCAAGTTTGGCATAATTTTATTGCTGACTCTATCTTATGGAATACTTTGTGAGCCTGGATGAAGTAGTTCACCAGAAACTTCCAATGAAGGAAATGCATCTCTAGTGGTTGCTTATGACTTTAGCCCTCAAACCCTGGACTTGTGAGAGTTGCATATGTCTAGAGGGCTACTATGCCACTCTAGATGACTGTCTTGGGCAAAGTCCGTTCCAGGATGATCCTAGTTTGATTCCTTTCAATAAGTTTACTTAGCTCACATGGGAAAATAACCCACAACACTCTGGGGGCTTCAACCTATTTTAGTATCAGAGTTCTAGTTTAACATCTTGTTACAGTTATATTTTTAAATGAATTATATCTTTTATCATTATATAATAAACACTTCATCCTATTTTTGTGATTTTAAGCTTAAATAACATCTTATCTAATATTAATATTGCTAACTCTGCTTTCTGTTTCCATGTTCATGGAATTTTAGCATCTCTTTCTTTTATTTAGCTCACGTTTTTAATTACATCTTTTGTTAACAAAATATTCTGTTTAATTTTTAAACCCAGTTTGACACATCTATTTTTATTAGGAAAATTCCATCCACATTTAGTTCAAAGTTGACATACTTGATTTTTATTTCTATAATTTTATAGTAGGTTTATTAGTTATTTTAATTCATTTTTCTCTTTTCTTTTTTATTAGTTTTATCAGGCATCTCTTCTTTCAATTATTTTTTCCCCTCATGTTACTTTGAGACTACTATTATACTTTTCCATTCCATTATTGTTTCCTTTTCTTTCCTGGTGTTCATAATCAGGCATTATCAGATTTGCCTATCAGCAGATGAGAAACAAAACTAGGAGTAAAGAGGAAGATAACAGTAATCTAGGTAAGATGATGATAGTGTTCTGAAGTGGGATAATAGCAGTAAACATGGAGATAGGATGTATTCAATAATTATTTAGAGGCAAGGATAGTTCATATGCTTAGAATTTCCTGGTACTTTAACGCTTTAATATCCCTTTCTTGGGGTATGGAATAAAGTACTGGGAAGAAATTAAAGTTTAAAATAAGAATGGTGCTCAATTTAATGAGGAAAAAAAGTTTAATTTTAAAATACTTGTTCAAAGTGTAAAAGGCAGGTGTAGAGATTATGGAAGTATTAAAAGTCTATATTGTTCATATTCAACATTCATTGAGTATCTGTGAAGGACTTGGTAGTTTAGGTGCTAGAAGCAATAAAAAAAATTATGATACAGTCCTTAGTCTTCGGTAACCCAAGAATACAATAATATATTGTATTCTAAGTAATAATACAAATATCTTTAAGGAGAATATATTGCACAAATCTTTCATCAACTATAATTTGGAGTTCTTAGGTTGCTGTTTTGAAGTTTCTTACTCACTTGTTTTCAGCCAGGACATCTGAAAAATATACTTACCAGCCAAGTTGGCCCAGTTTGTTTTATCATAATCATGCTCCTTGCTCTCTACCTTACCAGGGCTTCAAATAAGTGCTCCACATCTCACTCTTCTATGGCCACTCCAGACATGTCCTCGTCTATGTGCTGTACATGCTTGATTTCCTGTAGATCACTTTAGTCTTAGAGGCAAGGTGGAAAACCAGTTCCTTTCTTTTGGTTTCATCATTTTCTCTCCCTACCTCTCAAAAGTCTCTAGGATTTACCTTCCATTTATGGTATCCTTAGTCACCAAATTTATCTCATATTCCTGCTTGTGGTCATGTGTTAAATCTCTAATGTTTGATAATGTTTTAAATATGATATACCCTTTAGTCTTATAAGTCACCCTTTTCTAACCTGATCTAATATAACTATCGTATTTGACAAAATTATCATAATCAGTATACTTTTATTATAATGCATTTTTATAAAGTTCAAAAACAAGTAAATATAACACTTTATTATTTAAGGATACATATATATGGGATAAAGTTAGAGAATTATAAACATAAAGTCCTTCAGGATTGAGGGAGGCTGATGAAAGATGGAGGAGGAGCATGTAGGTAGATGTAAGTTATAAGTAATGATGTAGGTTTCTTTAACATTTTATTATGGAAAATAGAATAGCATAATGAACCCCCATGTACTCTCACTGAACTTCAAAATTATCAATATTTTCCTAAGCTTTTTTATATATTCTTCTATCGCTTTTTTCCTAGCATATTTTAAAGCAATCCCGGATATTATGCCATTTCATAAATGTTTATGTGAGCATCTCTAACTGACAAGGATTTTTTTTTTTTTACCTAAGTATCATGCTATTATCACACACAGCAGAATTAATTATAATACCTGGCCCATACTCACATTTTCATGGTGGTCTCAAAATGTCTTTTTATTGTTTATCCCCAAGGAATCCAAATAATATTCCTTTAGTATTTTGATATTGTTCCTTAAGTCTCTTTTATTCTGTAAAAGTCCCTTCCTCTTTTTATGCCATTAGTTGGTTAGAAAAACCAAGTTATTTGTCCTAGAGAATATACCCACTGAAATTCTGGGTTTCAAATTGATTCTGCCTGGTATTATTTAACTTGTTTCTCTATTATTCTTATTTCCTGTAAAGTGGTAGTTAATATCTAAAGGCTCGATGATAGATTCTTTGTGGGGTTTTTCATTTGTTTGTTTTTGGCAAGAATACTTTATAGATAATGATGCACATTTTTATATAATATCATGAAGCATATAATGTAAGGTTGTCTCACTTTTAATTATGCTAAAATTAATCTATGGGTTTAGTGTAACAGATCCTATTCCTTGATACATTCATTTTCCTTAAACTGCATAGGGAAGTACCTCTTTGAGAAAATGCCATATTTAAAAAACTATATTTATGAAGGAAGGAGAGGAAGGGTAGGAAATATGATTCAGGGCTTCTGTTCCGTTATGTGTAAAATATATTGGTTGTATTAGAATTGAATCTCAATTGCCCATTGAAGACCAATGAAACAAATCTTTACTGACTCAAGGCAAGTACTTCCTCTGTTCCCTTTCCTCAATGATAGCAGCTTTAATATCTCAGCCTTTCTGCATCTCTGTCCATTTTACTACACTTCTTGTTTTCAAAGTGGCAAATTTAGGTAATTAGGTGACTTGAAGTATAACATAGATTGAGAAACAGATCTCAAAGTCTTTCACAACTGAATTTCTATCACAAATTTTAAATAATGATAATTAACTTCTTAAACAGGGATCAACTCCACCAGTAACTGTTTTCAAAGGTTCAAAGAAACCTTACTTAAAAGAATGCATTTTGATTATTAACCATGATACTGGAGAATGTCGACTAGAAAAACTCAGCAGCAACATCACTGTAAAAAAAACAAGGTATGTGGTTAACAAAATAAATTATTTTATTAGCATATAAAATGCTAAGGAAATGTCTGTGAAAAAAGTTATTGAATTAAATCACATTATTTATAAGGGTTATTTCTGTGTGTACAAAAATCTTTGAATCTTTTTCTTAGTTTAAATTTGGTGGAAAGCCTGAGCCAAAAGCTTGTACCATTTCTCCCTATGATATATAAAAGCTTGTTTTGTTTCTGAATGTTTTCTATATGTTTAGATATACCTTATTCTGTTGTATATGCTTACATAGAACTGGATTGAAAGGAGCCATTTTATACTCTTCAAAATAATTTCATCTTTATTTGTATAAGTTATTGAGCACCTCGAATCTGTAAGGCACTAGGAAAAGGAAAGTTTTCTATACAAGTACTAACCTCAAAACTCGTGCATTTTAATTGGATTAGCATATAATTCTATTAGAAAAGTCAATAAGAGAATAAAGCCATCTCAGATCCTTTTTTGGAAACAGATGGGTGTATGAATTACCATATAATGAAGGGACTTGCTCTAAAAACCATACAAATAATATAGACAAAAATTGCTCTAAGAAATTAAAGAAAGGGAGGGGTTATGGTTGATTGGAACATTCAGGGAGCCCTTATTGGTGTAACTTGAAAAAAGTTAAGATTTAGAGCTTTTTTTCCCCCAAAAAAACATATTTGATAATAAAAATTACCTTCAATCCTTGTTAAATAGATAAGTTCCCAAAACTAACTTCAGATTAGGAAAGAGCCTGGGAAACTATTTTTTATTATCTCCTCCCCCAGGTGATTTTTATTAGTAACAAAGTTTGGAAAAAACCAATTTAATGGATTGGAGATATAAGTAAGGTTTGAAGGCAGGAATGTATCAGACTTATTTGGGGCCAATGAAAAAGACCTCTTTGAATAGGCCAGAGATTGTCTCTGTGCCTGTATATAATAAGTATTGGAAAGTGAGGAGTGAGATTGATAGTGGATTAGATAGAGGTAAGATCATAAAGGTAGATTGAAGCTAATGCTTTCAACATTAACTAAAAATTAGGACATTGTCTTATTGATGGTAGTTACATATTAAATTTTTAAACTAGGAATTCTTTTAATTTAAAATATTTTTGTTTTGAAACATTAATCTACCAAGCAAACTGAGTAAAATGAAACAATGTGGGAAACAGAAAAATACATAAATCACAGTTTTTGAGAGTAGGAATGAAGAGAGAAGTGAGGTGCTAAATACTTTGTGAAGGAAGAACTGATAGGATTTGATGATTGGAAATCATCAAAAGATGATTTTGAGAGGCAGAAGTCAAGCAAATTGTTATATACTCTTCTTAAAAGTATTGAAAAGGAAGTCAATGAACCTGCTTTAGTAACATATCTTAAAGTTATGAATGAAAAATGTGGAAATGACTTAATTTTAACAGAAATAATAACTTTAGAATTTAGAAAATACATTGTACCTATTATATACTTAGGTATATTTCATTTTCTTTTAGGCATTCGTGTATCTTATCTCTTCAATATTGAGTAGTAGTTTTGTTTTTATTCATACTTATATCTCTCATAGGTCATAAAGTATGACCTATGTATATGCCATATGTATATAGCAGGGCACAATAAATATTTGTTAAATAACGAATTAAATTAATATTTTAATTCTTGAATATCACTTTAAAGATGTCTAGGGAAAAGAGTAAGTGGTCAATTTTCATAACTTTGTAAGTTGAAATTGTTGTTACAATGCCATCATACCTGTTTTGACCTCTGATATTCTTATTCGCAGAGTTGAAGGAAACAGTAAATTTCAGTCTCGTGTAGAGCAACAGCAACAACAAGCACGGAATTTAACTAGGACTCCCAGTCTTGTAAAACATTCTCCATCTGAAGACAAGATGTCCCCAAGCTCTCCGATGGATGATATTGAAAGAGGTAAATCTAAGTATATATGATTTCCTTTAAAAGAAGTTATTAAGAATAAGTAAAAATTTTCATCTTAGTTAACAAATAAACTAACTATAAAATTTTATTGAGAGCATAATATTTTTATTATGGGATTTTTGTGGGGAAGAGTATAATTTATGATTTAGGGTATTGTGTAATTATATATCTGTATAAGAGCATTTGTACCTTTTTTTTTATTATTCAGGAGAAAAAATGGCTGTTTAGATGTGTGTAACTGGAATTTTCTTCTTTTTAACAGTTGTGATGATTCAAATTCAGTTCTTCACAGCATCTTCCTGTCGAAGTTCTTTATGTATAGCCAGACTATAGATGTCTAAGATGTCACCAAACCAGTAGTGAAGTGAGGAGATGTAGTAAGCGGAAGCAGCAGGCAAGTTCTTCTGAATTGCTGCTCACTTCTCAGCAGGAAGGTGTTTCTAGGGAGGCACAATCCTTTTGAAAGTAAGGAAACTTAAATCTCAATTTTTTTCTAGCTACAGTTTTGATGTTGGTGTTACAGCAATTGTAGTAGGAGTAAGACCCTGATCACCAAAGTGTATTTGCTTCTACACTTTTCCTTCATAACTTGCATGTAACTCTCTAATTTTACTTGCCCCTTTCTAGGACCAGTATAGTATTAGATCCCTAATATATTAGTGTTCCCTTTACAGACAGTAAGGAAGATATAAGCTCAGAACCCTTGTTGCTAAAAAGAATCTTGCATCTTATTATTATATCATATTTGCTTCCAAAATGGATTTAAATCATGATTTCATTATATACATGTATTTAGTAAAATACTGTAACAGAAATCACGGTATTAAAGGGAAAGAGAAAGCAAATTTGTTAATTAATGAAACATTAAATTTAGATCTGAACTTTCTAGCCACGAAGACAAAAATAAGGACCTAAGTAGCATATTTTATATGAGACAGATTCCAAAGATTCAGGCTCTTTTCTGCTATTAAATTCTAAAAGGAATTCATCATACGGAATCTTTTTTTTATAAAAGGGAGCATTAAAGTATATAGTATCTTCAACAATAATTTTACAATACAAGAAGTTCCTCTATGTGGGAGTTTTTAAACAGAGACCTTAATAAAAGCATTTATTGAAGCAGTGTGTTGGAGAGGATAAATTAAAATCATCCAAGCATAAGATTCAACTTTGTATAAGAATTTACATTGAGTATAGCATGTTCCTTAAATGGTCTTCTTTGAAATATTTTCTTGACCCTATGCCAGTGCCTCCTGCCATGGTTGAATCACCTTCAAATTTATATCTAGATGTCTGGCACTTGTATTAGTGTTTCTATGATTTAAATTTTACATTTACACCTTTGAGCTACCTGGAACTTTAGTTTACAAAGTAAGATAAGAATCTAAATTTCTGTTCTCTCCAACAGTATCAATAAATAGTATTGATAGAGAATCAACAAATATGGTATTGATAAAGAATATATGTCAATATTCATTTATTGAATAAGCTATCATTTCTTCTAATGATATGAAAAGCTGTTTTTTTCATGTGCAAACTTTCTACATGGACTTAAGTCTGATTCACAACATAAAATATACAATGGCCAATAAATATATGAAAAAGTGACCAAATTCACTAATACTTTTAAAATACAAATTTTAATATTAAGAGGTATTTTTTCATTTATGAGATTGGCAGTAGCTAAAACATTTGTCAACATCCAGTAGTGGTGAGGACATAAAGGGAAGCAAGTATGTTCATACATTTTTGAAGCAAGTATAAATTGGTACATATTTATTATTAGAGGATTTTTTTTCTACAAAGCACTTAGAACAGTATCTAGTACATGCAAAGTACTATATGAGGGTTCGTTATCATTATCATCAGCTTTATTTGCTAATAACTATTAAAGTAAAAATGTGCATATCCTTTACCTAGAAATTCTAGAAATTTCTTCTGTAGCAAAACTTGTACAAACAGATAGATATATTCATAGATATATCTATATCAGCCACATAAGAATGTTCCATGCAGTACTTTTTATACTAAGGGAAAAAATGGAAAAATCCCGAGTGCCCATCAAGAAGGGATTACAGTGCTACACATCCATTTTTAAATAGAGATCACATTTTAGTAACAAAAAAGGATATCCAGATAAATCATTAAGCAAAAAATCAAATTTTTACATGTGTGCGTGTATGAACCATTTTTGAAAACAAAATTTATATAGGTTTGTCAATGCATAGATTTTGGAAGACATACTAAAATATAGGCATTATCTTTGGGAGTTTGGGTTATAGGAACCTATCATTTTTTATGGTGCAAATTTCTTGAGTTTTTACAATGAACTTGTTTTTTAGATAATGATTACTTATTTAGAAGATAATAAACCGCTGAAGAATAATGTTAATATAAAACCACTCATCATCTTACCATAATGCAACTATCAATTTCTACCAATACTGTAAAACTTTTACATTATGTTTCTGTAGGTAACTACTAGGTCCTAAGCCTTCCTATACATTATTTCAACTAGCCTTTAAACTTTTTCTTAAGAAATATTTCAAACATAGGAAATACAGAGAATAATATAACAGATCATATACTTACAACTTAGAGTTAACATTTTACCACCTTGGCTTTAGGCTTTTTAAAAAAAATTACAGAAATCTCTTTCCTTTCCAACACACGCTCCTCCCTTTGCTGTCTATCTGTGCCCATGTCTGAATGTACTCTAAAGGATTTATATACTTTACTATTCATTGAAACAGTTTATGTATGATAGGTTTTTCTGATGCTTGATAGTTTGGGTAAATTTCTATAACTTTAGGTTTACTTATGTTTTCTATTTCTTTATTCAATTTTGGCAATTCATTTTGTCTTGAAAATTATCAGTTTAATGCACATTTTCAAATTGCTAACATAATTTATCCATACAAATCTCTGTAGTACCCATAGTTATGGTCCTTTTTTATTTCTAACACTGATTATTTGTGCCCTGTCTCTCTTTTTCTTAACCACTCTGAATAGAATTTGATACATTTCATTAGTCTTCAAACAACCATCATTTGGTCTAGTGAGATATAGTATATGAGGTGACTAAGAATGACATCTTTGGAGTCAGACTGCTTGCATTCAAATCCCAGCTTTATCACTTATCAGCTGTGTGGCTTAGGGAAAGTTACTTAACCTGTTATTCTCTCTGTGTATGCCCATAAATTTAATAAATTAGATGAAATGAACTAGTTCCTTAAAAGACACAAAGTTCACTCAAGAAGCCGATAACCTGAATATTCCTAAATCTTATAAAGAAATTGAGTTGTATTTAAAATCTTCCTCCTACCCCAACAAACACAAAAATCTTCAATACAGATTTCTAGTGAATTCTACCAGTCATTTAAGGAAGAAATAATACCAGTTTTATACAAACTCTTTTATATAATTAAAAAGGAAGGAATTCTTTTCAACTCATTCGTTTAAATCAGAATTACTGCTACCAATACCCAACAAAGATATTACAAGAAAAAATAAATAAATAAATAAAACAAAAACCTACAAAAACATAGATGCAAAAATTTAAAACAAATTTTAGTAAATTGAATTTAACAACATATAACAGCAGTTCTCAACTAGGGATGATTTTGTCCTCTAGCGTGACATCTAGCAATGTCTGGAGACATTTTTGGTTGTCACAACTGGGGTAAGGGGAGTAGTGCTACTGGCATCTAGTGGGTAGAAGCTAGGGATGCTGTTAAACATCTTAAAATGCACAGGACAGTAACAAGGAATTATCCAACCCCAAATGTTAATATTGCCAGGGTCAAGAAATGCTAATATATTAAGAGGATAATACATCATGACCAAGTGGGGTTTCCCCAGGAATACAGCCTTTCAAAAATCAATCAATATAATTAATTGTATTAAAAACTAAAAAAGTTAAAGCCCTCTCAAAATAGTAGAAGATTTGACAAATTTCAAGTCATTCTCTTTTAACATTTATTTTCAATTACAGATGACATACAATATTATATTAGTTTTAGATTTGCAATATACTGATTAGACATTTATGTAACTTCCAACATGATCACTCCAATAAGTCTAGTACCCCGCTAGCACCATACATAGTTATTACAATATTAGTGACTATATTCTCTATGCTGTACTTTCCTGTGACTTCAACAGTCAATCTTGATAAAAACTTGTGGCAAAATAGAAATAGAAGAGAATTTAACCTGATGGAGGACATCTAGGAGAAGCCTACAGATGAAATCATGCATAATTGTAAGAGGCGAAATGTTTTCTCTCTAGCATCAGGAATAAGAAAAGATTTCCACTCTAACTACCTCTGCGCATTGTATTAGAAGTTTTAATTGATGCAGTAAGTCAAGGAAAATACAGAAAAGCATGCAGATTGGAAAGAAAGAGGTAAAACTGTCATTATTCACAGATGACATGATTGTCTATGTAGAATCTGATGGTATCTAAAGAAAAAGCTACTAGAATAGTGAGTTTAGCAAGGTTAAAAGATACAGGGGAAATATACAAAAATAAATTATATTTCTGTGTACTTGCAATGAGCAATTAGAAATTATAGGGAGCATTTGAGATCTTGTTCCCTGGCATATGTTGTCAGTTAGGCTCAAATAAACTAGTAAAAAAAAAAAAGAAAGATGTTAAAAGTATAAAAACAAAGGCATTTATAAAAGCTTCCAAAGATTAAATAATTATAAATAGATCTGACAAAATATGTAGAGGACCTGTATACTGAAAATTATAAAGCATTGCTGAGAGAAATTAAAGAAGCTGTAAGTAAATGGAGAGAGAGAGTGTTCACGGGTCAGAAGACTCAATATCATTAAGATGCCAGATTGCTCTATGGATTCAGTGCAATTCCAATCAAAATTACAGCATGCTTTTTAAGAAATTAAAAGACAGTGGCTCTGAAAATTAGATTGTCAATTTGAACCAAAGCCCACAAAAGCAGGCAAGAATCTCTATGCTAAACCTAAACAGGGCAACAGCCTGCAAAAATTAAAAAAAAAAAAATAGCATACAGAATCCCCCTAGCATAATAGCGAAAATATTTAGGATACAAGAGAAAATTACCAGTCATAACATGAATCAAGAAGATCACAACTTGAATGAAAAAAGAGAGTCAGCTGACACCAACACCATGATAAATCAGATGTTAGGATTGTCTGACAAGGATCTTAAAGCAATGATCACAAACGTGATTTTAAAAACAACTACAAATTCTTTTGAAACAAATGAAAAATAGAAATAACAGTAAAGAAATAGAAATTTAAAACAAAAACCAAGTGTAAATTATAGAACTGGCAAATACAATAATAGTAATAACAGTAAAAAAACTAAGATGACAAGAGATCCCACATTTGTATCAATGATATCTTGGAGGAGAGTGAGAGTGGGGCTAAAAGAGTATTTAAAGAAATAATGCCTGAAAAGATCCCATGTTGTATGAAAGATGTAAACCTGCATATTCAAAAAGCTTAATAAATCTCATATATGATGAACTCAAAGAAATCCATTCCAAGATACATCATAATAAAATAGAAAACTAAAAGCAAAAAAAAAAAAAAAAACCCCAACTGACAGCAAGAGGGAAATGACACGTTAGCTGTAGAAAAATGCTGTCCAAATGGCAGCATATTTCTCATCTAAAACCAGAGACTGGAAAGAAGTGGCACAATATTTTTTAAGTGCTAAGAGAAAAGAAATGTCAACATGAATCCTATATCTGGTGAAATTATTCTTCAGTAATGAAGGAAAAATAGCCTTTCTCAGAAAGAAAAGCTAGAAGAATTTAATACCAAACTATCCTTAAATATTGGTTATTTAAGCAAAAATAATAAAAGAGGGAGTCAGGAAATGAGAAAGAACAGCAGAAAGAGCAGAAACATTGACAAATACAAAACCTTATGGATTTTCTTGTGACTTATCTAAATCATACGTGATGATTGAAACAAAAAATTATAACACCTTTTGATACTCAAGACAATATTTAGAAGTGAAGTCTACAGCCATACCATACTGAATGTACCCGATCCTGTCTGATCTTGGAAACTAAGCGGGGCTGGGCCCGGTTATTACTTGAATGGGAGACCACCTAGGAATACCAGGTGCTGTAAGTGTTAAAAAAATATATGTATATATTTTAAAGTGGAGGACATAAAGGAATCTAAATGGAAGTGAGGTTTCCACACCTTACTTGAAGTGGTAAAATATTGATGTCATGTACGTATATTGGAATACTCAAAGCAACCACTCAGGAAAATATATAAAGTGACACTTTCAAAAACACCATAGTTAGGTGAAAGTAAAAGGACGGAAAAATATATGCCAAGCAAACGTTGATTTTAAAAAGTTGTGCAGCTGTATTAATAGTAGATAAACTCAGAGCAAAGTAAATTACTACAAAGAGGAACATTAATAATGCTAAAAGGATTAATCTACTAGGGTAACATAAAAGTGTGCACAAAGACAACTCAAAATACATAAATCAAGAACTAATAGACCTGAAAGGAAAATTCAACAAATCTGTAATTATTCTTGGGTTCATCAGTGGATATACTTACTAGACCAAATGTCAACAAAGATATGAAAAAGCCGACAATATAATTAACAGGATCTAATTGACATCTATCTATATCTATATCTAATCTATATGTAATACTCCATGCAACAACAGTGGAATTCACTTTCTTTTCAAGTGCCCATAGAATATTTATCAAGGTAGACCATATCCTGGGCAATAAAAGAAGCCTCAATAAATTTATAAAAACTGAAATCAGAGATATGTTCTCTGTAATGGAATCAAACAAAAATAACAGATAACAGAAAAATCTCTAAGCACTTGGAAATGAAACAACATATTTCTAAATGATCCATGGGTTAAAGAGGAAGAATCAAACAAAATTAAAAATACATAAAATTAAATGTATAAAGTAAATGCAGCATTCCAAAACATGCAGCTAAAAGAGTGGGCATAGAGAAGTTTATTGCACTAAATGATAGAGGAAAGATGTCAAATCAATACCTCAATATATCAATCATACCTCAACAAAGCAGAAGAAAATCAGATTAAACCCAAAGCAAGCAAAAAGTAGCAAATTATAAAAATAAGGGCAGAAATTAATGAAATTGAAAACAGGAAAACACTAGAGAAAAATCAGTGAAACAAAAAGATGGTTCATTCAAAAATTAATACTACTGATAAGCTTCTAGTAAGACTCACAATAATAAAAATACAGAAGACACGAATCACTAATATCAGAATGTAATATCATTACAGATTCAGCAGTCATTAAAAGGATTATAAAGGAATGTTAAAACTTTATGTTTTTAAATTTGACACTTTAGAAGAAATGGACCAATTCCTCAAAAGCTAAAGACTACCAAAATTTAACCAAGATGTCAATAATCTGAATAGTCTTATGACCATTACAAATATTAAAGGTGGTCAGACAGAAAAAAATCGAGAACCATATAATTTCACACATAGTGGGGCATAAAACTGAAAACAACAAATGAACAAGACAAACAAATAAACTCATAGACACAGACAACAGTTAGTGGTTATCAGAGGGAGAGGGGGAAGTAGATAAGGATAAAAAGCATCAAATACATGGTGACAGAATGAGATTTGACTTTGGGTGGTGAACACACAATGTGATATACATATGATGTAATATTGAATTGTACACTTGAAACCTATATAGCTTTTTAAATCAATGTCACCTCAATAAATTTAATTAAAAAAAGAAAGAAATTGAAAGTGGATTTTTCAGAAACCTTGTAGGCCAAGAGAGAGTGAGATGATATTTTCAAAGTGGTAAAAAACAAAAAACTCTCCCAACCAAGACTACTTTAACCAGCAAAATTATCCTACAGAAACAAAAGAGATATAAACACTTTCCCGGATAAACAGAAGGTAAGGGAATTCATCACCACCAGACATTCCTTACAGGAAATGCTAAAGGGAGTTCTTCAAGGTGAAATGAGAGGATGCTAATTCATGACATGAAACAAATGAAAATAGAAAACTCACTGGTAAAGTTAAGTATATAGTCAAATCTAGAATGTTCTGATACTGTAATGGTAATGTGAAAACCAGTTAACTCTAGTATAAAATTTAAAATAAAAATATTAATAATAACCATAATAGTTTGTTAATAGAGACACAATTTTATAAGATATAAATTGTGACATCATAAACAAAATCTGAGAAGGATAATAAAAGGGTAGGGTTCTTTTATAAGATAGAAATTATTGGCTTAAAATAGACTGTTATAACTATAAGAGATTTTATGCAACCTCATGATAACCACAAAGCAAAAACCTCTAGTAGATACACACAAAATAAAGAGAAAGTAATCAAAGTGTACTACTATGGAAATTCATCAGATCACAAAGAAAGACAGCAAGAGGAACAAAGGAACTACAAAACAACCAGAAAACAATTATCGAGGTGGCAATAATAAGTCCTTACCTATCAATAATTACTTTAAATGGAAATGGATTAACTTCTCCAGTCAAAAGACATAAAGTAGCTGAATGGATAAAAAACAAGATCCAACTATATGCTACTGACAAGAGACCCATTTCAGCTTTAAGGACATAGTGAAAGTGAAGGGTAGAAGAAGATTCCATTCAAATGGAAACCAGCAGAGCATGGGTAGCTATACATCAGACTGAATAGACTAAGTCAAAAACTGTCATAAAAGACCAAAGTCATTATAAAATGATAAAGGGGTCAGTTTATCAAGAGGATATAATAATTGTAAATGTTTATGCACCTAACATCAGAGCACCTAAATATATTAAACAAATATTAATACATCTGAAGGGAGAAATTGAGACAGCAATACTCTAGTAGGGGACTTCAATACTCCATTTTCAACAATGGCTGAATTATCCAGACAGAAAATCAATAAGGAAACATTGGATTTGAACTACATATTAGACCAAATAGACCTAACAGACCTATATAAAATGTTCCATCCAACAGCAGCAAAATACACATTCTTCCCAAGCAGACACAGTACATTCTCCATGATAGATCATATGTTAGGTCACAAAACCAGTTTTAACAAATTTAAGGAGGTTGAAATCACGTTGAGTATCTTTTCCAACCACAGTAGAATGAAACTAGAATCAGTAACAGGAGGAAAACTGGAAAAATTACAAACCTATGGAAATTAAACAACATACTTCTAAACACCAGTGGGTCAAAAAAGAAATAAAAAAGGAAACAAAAACATCTTGAAATATTAAATTGTACAACTGAAACTTACTGGATAGCATTAACCAATGTCACCATAATAAAAATTTGATAAATAGGGAAAAAATGAAGAGTTAAGGGGGAAAAATATATTGAAATAAATGAAAATGGAAGTACAATATACCAAAACTTATGGGACACAATGAAAGCAGTTCTAAAAAGGAAGTTTATATCAATAAATGCCTACAATAAGAAAAAAGAAAGATCTCAGCTAACTTAACTTTATACCTCAAAGAACTAGAAAAGAGCAAATTAACCAAGTTAGAAGAAGGAAGGAAATAATATCAGCAGAAATAAGAGAAATAAGACTAAAAGAACAATAGAAAGATGAATGAAACTAGGTTGGCTTTTTGAAAGATAAAATCGACAAACCTTTAAGTAGACTGAAAAAGAGAAGAGTCAAAATCAGAAACGAAAGAGACATTATAATAGGAGCTACAGAAATATGAAGATTCGCGAGAGACTTATGAACAATTATATGCTAAGACATTGGATTACCTAGAAGAAATGGATAAATACCTAGAAACATACAATTTACCAAGACTACATCATGAAGAAATAGAAAACCTGAACAGACCAATACTGTAAGGAGATTGAATCAGTAATCAAAAACTTCCTAGCAAAGGAAAGTCCAGGACCAGATAGATGGCTTCACTGGTGAATTCTACCAAATATTTAAAGAAGAATTAATGTCAATCCTTCTCAAACTATTCCAGAAAATTGAAGAGGAGGAAACACTTTTAAATTCGTTTTATGAGGCCAGGCTTACCCTGATACCAAAGTCAAGAACATTATAAGGAAAGAACATTATAGGCCAATATCTGATGAACATAGATGCAAAAATCCTCAATGAAATACTAGCAAATGGATGATCAAGTGGGATTTTTGCCTAGGATGCAAGGATGTTTTAACATATGAAAATCAATAAACATGATATACTGTGTTAACAGAATGAAGACTAAAATTCATACGATCATCTCAATAGATGCAAAAAAGCATTGGACAAAATTTAACATTTGCACAATGAAAACCAATTTGTTGTATACACTTTAAATATATACAATTTTATTCATCAATTATACCTCAGTGGAGCTGACAAAAAAAATTCATCTGTATGTATTACATTGCATTATACGTGTTGGAGAAATAAAAGAATTGGAGGATGTTTTCTGCCAAATAGGCTTTAATTTTTACAGTTTTAATTTCACATTATTTGAATTACATATATATTTGAGTATAATGGTTTACATATATATTTGAGTATAATGGTTTAAAGTGTAGTATTTAGATCTAGACACTGCCTATGTCTTTTAATTTTCATAATCCCAACATTGAAGTATGGCTTGGCTCTATGGTAGAGGAGCTTTTAAAAGCATTTTTTTAGGTGGGAGGTTCTTGAATTGTTGTGTGTGCTGTTCAGAAACAGAATAGGGAGAAACAGATACTACCAGAGAAGAGCCAGAAAGGAAAGATTTGGGCCCAGGGATGCAGTTTTTACAGGAAAAATTGAATTGCTCCTTTTTTCTTTCTTCTTTTTATTTTTTTAACTCTTGATTGTGGTAATAAAGAATGAACTCAAGCTCCAACAATAGGTGAGTTGGGTGTCAGAATCTAAAATGCCAGTTTCCAAGCAGAGTTTAAAAACACATATGATCACAAGAAAATGCTAGCAGTGATTATTCTTGAGAAATAGGATTAAAGGAACTTGAAGAAGGGATAGGAAGAGGGGATGTTACTTTTCATTTTGTCCTAGTAGAGGGTTTTTTAAAATAAAATGCTTTAAATGCTGTAAATATATGTTTAATTTTATTTATTCATCAACGCTTTCTTAGAAACTAACACATTTAAATTTTATATTTAATATTGTTTATTTAACCCATCTATTATCTTCTGTTACATTTTCAGAACTGAAGGCAGAAGCTAGTCTAATGGACCAGATGAGTAGTTGTGATAGTTCATCAGATTCTAAAAGTTCATCATCTTCAAGCAGTGAGGATAGTTCCAGTGACTCAGAAAATGAAGATTACAGATCCCCTCCTTCTGATCCTGGGAATTATATCTCAGGACATCCTACTATGTCTGCCATGCCACAGTGCGAGATTCCTGAGATAGATGCTGGTCATAATAGATACAACAACAGTGGCCTTCTGATGAATACTTTAAGTAAGTATATGTAAGCATGAGTAATCGAAAAAGTAAGAATTCACAGTGAAGCCTTCTTGATTATGATCTAAAATTTGGATAAAGAGAAAAGACTTCTATTTTATTCACTTGACACTATTAACCATAACCTTTCTATTGCATTATTCATTTTCTAACAACTGTTACACACTGCCTTATTGGCTTTTCTCCTATCTTTCTAGATACTTTTCTTTTTCTCTTTTACTGGTTTATAATCTTCTACTCAGTCATTAGAGCTGGAGTTCTTCAAGGCTTAATTATAGGTCCTCTTTTTCTCCTTATTCTTTCCCTAGATAATTTCTGTATTTCTGTTACAATCAATAGATAACTTGTAAATTTGCATCTCTGACCCAGAGCTGTGAGCTCTAGATACATAAATCCAACATCATCTCTTAGTAAGAGGCATTTCAAATTCACTTTGTCTAAAACCAACTTATAATATTTGGCTAAGTGTTTTCTTCTTAGTGAAAGGCAGGATTCCTCTAATTATGGAAACCAGAAACCCGATTATATTCAAGGGTCGACTTTCTCTCTTTATAGTCCTTTACCTGTTTATTTTACCTCCTTGATATTTCTCAAATTCATCTACTTCTCTGCATCTCTACCACTATCATTCTAGTTAAATGCAATGACTTTTTGATTCACTTCATATCTACTCAAACCTGTTTTTAATCTATTATGTACATTGCAGCTAGATTGATCTTTTCATAATTCAGCTATAATTTGTCACATCTTCTGTTCTGAACTTTTCAATAGCTTATAAATTCTTTTAGAAGAGCAACATAACACCTTAACATAATGGTATTGCTCCTCCTGTTCTAGCAACATTTGTCATCTTTTGCCACCCTACTCAAATACTTTCACCCACATCAGGACCCTTATACAGATGTCCATTTTGCCAGAAATACTTCCTTCTTTTCATATAGTTCACTTTTTCTCCTTTAGATTATAATTCAAGGTTTACTTTATCAAGAAAGCCTTCCTTGACCTTCTTGACAAGATCAGATCTCCCTTTTTATAGACTTTCAAAGTAATATCTTCTTTATATCAAATGTCACAATTGTCAATTTATATTTATTTGTGCGGTTTGCTTTCTTCTAAAGTATAAGCTCCAGGAGGACAGCAATCTTGTTTATTTTTGCTTATCATTGAATACTAGCTCTTAGCACAGTACCTGATACATAGGCGATGCTCAGTAAATACTTTTTAATGAAGGCATGCTGGTTGGTACTGTCTGGGGGAGAATGAGATTTTCTCTATGTTTAAAACTAATCACACTGTGTAAATTAATAATGATAAAGTAAGTAACTAGGAAAGACTGACTAGCTCTAGCCAAATAGCAAAACTAAACAAAAAAGGAGCCACAACTGGGTAGCAAAGAGTCAGAGTAAATTTATGAGTTAATTAGGGGCCAGGAAAGGTCTTTTGAACTTCTAATTATTTATTTCTTTAGTGCTGTTATTCCTAACTTGAGGGATAAAATTGGAGCATCTGATTTCTCGAATGTTAGGATTATTAATATCTGAAATATTATCATTATTAACAAATTATAGGAGTAAAGCCATATGATTATTTCAACAAATTTGAATTTGACAAAATTCAATATTTATTAATTTTCAAATTTTACCAAAGGTCGAATATAAGGGAATTTCCTTAACTTTATAAAAGTTAATTATAAAAATCAGAACTACTGCCAACATGAGGTTAATAGAGACTAGAACCATTCCCATTAAAGTCAGGAACAAGGCAAGGAGGACTATTATGATTTCTATTGAGCATTGTTCTGAAGATTCTACCAAGTACAATGAAACAAGTAAAAGAAATGAGATATAAGAATCAGAAACAAGAAATAAAATGTTCCTTATTTGTAGATAATGTAAAATTGTCTACATAGAAAATCCAAGAGAATCAGCAAACTATAGAACTAAAATAATTTGGAAATATTGTGGATACATAAAGGGATATGCAAAAGTTACTAGTGATTTATTATACCGATAAAAACCACTTGGGATTCCTTTTAAAAAATAGTGAATTTCTTTTCTTGATATAATTTATCCAAATTGGAGATTTCCTAATAAGAGGAAATAAACTTTCTCTTACTATTACTGCAATCATCCCATTTCTCAACCTTATCAAACCCAATAACCTCTTTAATGACAGATGTTTTAAAGTCCCTTTTACTATATTAAAATGAATTTCATAGCTTAGGTACATACATCTTTGAAAATAATTTAATGTAATATTAAGAAAAAATGAAAAAGTAATTTATAGTAAATGAATATATATTCTACTTTGTAAATGTTCAAACATGGATATACTAGAACACATAACAAAGTAGCCATATGTTTGCACTTTTAATGAATAAATTTGAATTAAGAGAAGCAAGACAACATTAAATTCGTATTGTCAATAATTTTTCTTTTATTTAATGTGTTGAAATAAAGACAAACATATATACTCATATATTTGCATATACAGGCAAGTGCTGAGCTGCTATATTGCTGAGCAGCATAGAGGTCGCTAATGTGTTTTCCAAAACAATTTCGAAAAGAAAATCTTTGTAAGGTTCTGAGAAAAAAAAAATAAGTCTTTTTTCAGTTTATATGGTAGTTTTATCTTTGTACAATTCAGTGAATTTTAAATCTGTACAAAAAAATACTTTTAGTTTATAAGACAAATGAAAATTCATAGACACAGACAACAGTTTAGTGGTTACCAGAGGAAAGGGGGGAGTGGGGGAGGTAAATAAGGGTAAAAGGGATCAAATATATATGGTGATGGAAGGAGGTTTAACTTTAGGTGGTAATCACACAATGCAATACACAGATGATATATTATTAAATTGTACACTTGAAACCTATATAATTTTATTAACCAATGTCACCCCAATAAATTTAATTAAAAATGCAATTAAGTTCTGGCCTTAAAATTATAAACAGTTCTTCTCATACATGAATACCCTACTGGAGTTGCAAGTTGTATAGAATGTGGAAGAGGTCTTTATTGTACAAGACTGGCCCCAGCATTGCATGACATTTGGCATCCCTAAATTCTCCTCCCACTAAATGCTAGCAATCTGCAAATCATCTGGACAAGCAACTTCTCACATAAATTTCTGTAACATCTTCCAGGGGGCAGTATTGCTCTCATTGAAAACCTCTGATGTAGACTTCTGAATGCATGTGCCATCGGTAATCTCTTTTTTTTCCAAGTCATGATTACCATTTTGATTGAAAACATATTACCTGTACTAAGCATCTCATATTCAAAGGCTAATCTCATATCTTCAAAAATGACTGAGCATTTTAACAGCATGGAGATACTATGCATATAACCTCTATAATATGAAGTCTCTTGAGAAAAGTGGAACTCAGGATGTTTGGGTTTGTGTCACTTGAGAAAATCATATTACAGGCATCATATCAAGTTGAACAGTCTTATGCCATTAAATAGTTACATAACAAGTGGAAACTTAAGCCTTGAAAGCAATAAAATGGTCATGGGAACCAGTTGTACAAAAGAAGCTTTAGCAGATTTTTTTATCAAACGGTATAATCAGTTCTGGAGTTCAAGTAGTAGACAGAGATATCATACAACAATTTATATATGGCCTAAAAACTATTCCTCTTAAATTGGTATCAACTTCAAAATATGCCAGCTTTTGTTGATTGTGGAGTAGTTAAAAAATACAATAATTTTTTTGAATACTTATAAATTTTTTTGAATACTTATAAATTTATTTCTTATTAGAGGACCAAAATTATACGTGGAAGACAATATAAATGCAAATGATAAGTATGCTTCATAATTATTAGAAAATGTTTAGAGAAGAACTTATGTACATACTGCATCACCATAGAGTTGTTATATTATTTCAGCAATATAAAACCTAGTGGAATTACTTTCATATAATTTTCTAAGAACTGAGGCATTTCTATAACATGCATAACTTGGGGGAGTTTTATGTTCAAACAGTGTCTATTATTGGTTTTTATTAATTCTGGATTTTTTTTGGTATTTATACTCTGTTTTATCTGGCTTATTTCACTTAGTGTGATTATGTCGAGGTCCATCCATGTTGTCGCAAATGGCAGTATTTCATCTCTTCTTATGGCTGAGGAATACTCCATTGTATATATGTACCACAGCTTCTTTAGCCAATCTATCGTAGGACACTTTGGTTGCTTCCATGTCAAGAATTTTTTAACTATTGTAATTCACTACCCAAATGATTTTATCCAATCTCATAGCTTCAAATAAACCCCTACAATCAATGATTCCCAAATCTTTATTTCCAGCTCTAGCCTTTACCTTGAGCTTCAGACTTGTATATCCAATTACCCTTGTCATATATACTTAAGTATTTACTAGGTATCTCAAATGTACCATGTTGAAAATTGAACTTGTGATTTTTCTCACACAGTCTTGTTCCTCTGGTGTTTCTCATTTCATTAAATTATACCACGATTTATTCAGTTGTTTAGATCAGAAATTTTGGAGGTCATTCTTCACTTTCTCTCATGCCCTAAATCCAGTGTTTTTGATAGTCTTATATTCTCTATCTTCAAAGCATAAATCTGACCACTTAGCACCACCTCCACCTGAACCACCTGAGTCAAAGCCAATGTTATTTCTTATGTGAAAAACTGCAATAGACTCATAACTGCTCTCCCTGATTTCATATTTCTTCCACACTATTGTAGTTTATTCACTGATACACAGTAGTGTCCAATTCAGTTGCTTGCTTAAAATTTTCTGATAAATTCCCATTATATTTCAAACAAAATTCAAAGTTATTACCATGACCTATAAACCATGGTCTTCGAATATCTTTCTGACCTCATTTCCTATCATTCCCTTTCTTTTCATTATATGCCAACCACAGCAACCTTCTTACAATCAGAGAACACAACAAGGATGCTTCTGCCGTGGAGTATTTGTATGTGCTGTTCTCTGAGCCTGGACAATTACCCCCCTCCATGTTTTCATTAGTTACTCTTTACATTTGAATCTCTGTTCAAATGTCACCCCTCAAGGAAGCCTTCTCAACTACCCTATCTAAAATAGCACCTCCCACCATTCTTCCCATGCCCATCTTCATTTTTTCATAGTATTTATCTCTACTTGACATATTATATATTTGTTTATTTGTTTACTGTTACCCCCACTAGAATGTAAATTTCATGACCATAAGCACATGGATGAATTACAAGAGGAATCAATGAAGAGTTACTATTAACAAGCATAATAATTTTCACAATTTTTAAGTAAACAAATTATATAACTTTTTTGCACTCTTTAAAATGATATAGTCTGATCTTCTAAATACATTTTCTCTCATTTCCTGATGTAATTAAATCAGTGGTCTAAAAAGGGTGATGTTGGTATGTGAAAGAACCCTGAAATAGATGCCAGGTGATACTAAAACTATGCTGAAGGTTGGTGGTGTATTTTTTCTTTACAGGCAGTATTAATTTGAGTTACTAATGATGTAATTAAATTGTATCACTGATTATTAATGACGAAATGTTGGCTAACCAGTATCACTTGAAATTTTTCTATAATATTTATGTTATCCAAGCATAAATATATTAAATATTAAAATATTAAATATTTAATTACAGTTTTGCTATTTTTTATTTTAGGAAATGATTTGCAGCTGAGTGACTCAGGAAGTGACAGTGATGACTGAAGAAATATTCAACTATAAATATAAAATTCACAAGATGTGATTATTTTATATTAAGAATAAAAATTTCTAAGACTGAGGAAAATATATCTTAACTTTAAATGATAAAATAAATTAAATTTGATTCAGAATTTTCAGTTGATGTTACATTTTTTTACCTTTTATGAGTATCAGTATTTTATTTCATCTTAAAACTTTTATGAGGTTTTACAGATGAGAAAACTGACTCAGAGGTTAGTAACTTGCCCGCATGTTGTTAGTTAACAAGTGATAGATCAAGTGTTTTAGAGTTCAGTGCTCTGTTTTACCCCATTGCTCTCTCCAATTGTGAAATGTCAAAACTATTGATTTATAATAAATGTCTGTGGTTTTAATTATATCTCTGAGCCTTTTCTATCTCATATTTCTTAAATTTTTGTTGAAAATATATTAGTTCCTCACAAAATTAAGCTATAATTTAGAGTAAAGTTGAAGCTAAAACAGTTGCTTTAATGAAACGACTGTTATAATATTTTTCATCATTTGCTTATTTTGCTTTTGAGAGAAAAACAAGCAGTTAATTGTTAAAGAGATAATATTTGCATCTATAATACTTTTTAATTTGAAGGAAATGATAAATATTAGATTATAGTTGAAAGCCTCCAACTACAGTATGCAGCCTTTCAGGTTTACTTCTTTCACTTAGTAATATGCACTTAAGTTTCCTCCATGTCTTTTTCATGACTTAATAGCTAATTTCTTTTTAGCATTGAATAATATTGCATTGTCTCCATGTACCACTTTTTACTCACATACTGAAGGGATCTTGGTTGCTTCCAATTTTTGGCAATTTTGAAACAATTTTTTATTCAGCTTCACCTCTTACCATAGAGATTTCTGTAGGTTTTTTTTTTTTTTAATCCTTAAATTCTAGTTTTAACCTCTCCTACTTCTCTCTTTTCCCTGGCCTACCTTCAGCTAATCTGTGTCTTCACTTTTTCCTATTCATCAATACTCATGTGAAAACCACAACTGTGTCATTTATTACTTAACTAAAGCTAGATCAAATACTAAAAATCAAATAATCACTTTCTACACTCACAAAACCTGTTGGGATTTTGTGTTGAAATTATAGGTTGATTTGGGTGGGGAATATTGATTGACATCTTTACAATATGAAACTTCAAAATCATGAGCATGAAGGGGGCTGGGGGAGGATGAAAAGAGTAAAAGAGGTCAAATACAAAGTGACAGAAGAAGACCAGACTTTAGCTGAACACCCAATAGAATATACAAATACTATATTATAAAGTTATATACCTGAAGTTTATATAATGTTATAACCAATGTTACCCCAACAAACTTAATTTAGAAAATAGTTTTTTAAATCCCTACCTAGATCTATTGAATAAGAATTTTCAAGGGAAAAACATATAAATTTGCATTTGTGTGTCTATGTGTATGCATACATATACATACATTACATATTTATATATGTGAATTTACATAAATGGCTCATTATCAAGGAAGTTTAGTTTACACAGGACAAGATTAAGATTTCTTCCATCTCTGATATTATTTGATTCTATGAATACTAGCATTATATTGCCATAATAAAAAGAATTTCATCAAAAAGGCGAATCAGAGAACCGAAGTCAATACTCCAAAGTTTGGTATTTTGGGTACCTACGAGCACAAACGAATTGGTTCATAGCATATAGGTGCTGTTTCATCTGCTCTACCAGATCAAATGCCATTCTAGGTACAAGGCTAGAGCTGGGAGAGCCATTGACATAATTAGATCTGCAAGACATCTGTGCCTCTAGTGGTTAACTTGACTGATAACTTCTGATTGTTGATTTGTTTTGCATCCAGAGTCATTAACCAAACCAGAAAGGGCAATACTTCCTGAAAGAATAACTACAGCTTAATTATTAACGCCACTGTCAGAAATAAAGCTGGACTTTTTGGGTAAATGTTGGTGGGAGAGAAGGGGGATGCGTGTAATCAAAACAGAAGACATGGTCAAAGTCTGAAGTAGAGTTTAGGGAGGAAAGGGTAGACTTTTCCTGGTTTAATATGTCAATATATTACTCAAATGGGTAGTGTAAGAATTTTGTTAGGGATAGAGTCATAGTTTCCCATATTCTCAAAAACAAAATTCATTTTCCTGTTTGCTGACCTTCTTGTTGGTTTTCTTTTTTCTTATAGCTCTCTGACCATTCTTTTGTTTTCTTTTGACTGACATCTAGACAAACATCCCACTCTTTTGTTCTTTTACAAAACTCTTTGACTTAGCAAAAATAATACTGTATAAAATGCATCTATCATCATCATACTTGTTCTTGTTCTTCTTCTGATAAGGACTAAATATATTCTAGAGTCATTTGAGAGTCCATCCACTGAAATACAAATTTTTTTTTTGCAGTAGTGCCCAGAAAGTAATTGGTTCATAAGTTTTGCTAAAATTAAATTTTATTTATTAAAGAAATGATGGATTTAACCTAAAGTGATAACACAGGGCACAAATTTAGCGAAGAAGAATGATTCCCAAATGTACATCACCAATCCTTCTGTCTGATTTTCTTTAGCCTCACCTTTTTAATTGCTTATAAGATATTTCTAATTGAACTTTATTATGTTGAAAACCAAAATCAGCATTTTCTCTGTCTTCTATTTTGTGTTGACTGTCCTTCTTCAAAGCGTTTGGATTTACTAATACTGATCTTTCTTATCTGCCACCTACCGGCCACATGACTTTGGACAAATTACTTAGCCTCTTGGGACTTTCATTCCTATAAAATGGGGGTAGTAATAAGAATTAGAATAGGTAGATAGATAATATATATGTAATTCATTATAGGTGTTCAGTAAATGGCAGCAATTTTATCCTAAAATCAATGTTTAAATCTATGCTGAGGGATTGTAGTCTTAACTATTCTGCATTCTTTTGCAGTTCTACAGCATTATCTTACCCCATCTTGTGATCTGTTGTTCTTACTTCCCTATGCTTTACCTTTACTTAATTATTCTTTTGAATTAGTCTCTGTGACCCAACTCTTTCTTTTCCTATGGCTTTGTGCTTTGCTCTGGGCTAGGCAGCTGCCGAAGGCAACACCCATAGGGTTAAACCTAGTTGCTGAAGCCACCCCCCTTCCCCTCCCAATCCCCCTTTTCACTGTAGGCTGGCAGCTGTCCCAAGTGCCTACCGAAGCCAAATGCTTGAGGAGAGAGAAAGGAGCCAGCTATGAATCCTTTCCAGAAAAACGAGTCCAAGGAAACTTCTTTTTCACCTGTCTCCACTGAAGAGGTACCACCTCGACCCCCTAGCCTTCCAAAGAAGCCAACTCCGGTGAGTCTCCAGATTCACTTTTATCTCCAATAGGAGCAGACTCACTCTTTTGCTTCTCTGCTTTGGTCTCTTCTGCTGAGCTGTATTAGGTGATTAAAAACTATTCTTTCTTGGAGTTAAAATTAACCTGAAAACCAAATCTGAAAAGAATCTTGCTTTACTTAGGAGAGAAAGCAGCAGCAAGAGGTTGTCAAAGTTCTTCACTTGGGATCCAGAACTTTGCTGCATTTCTTTGTATATTCTGAGTTTCCCTGGGTGAAGGGGGAAAAAAAGCAGTTTGAATGTCCAGGGAAACTTGGCAAGCACTCCTGTCTAGAGAACTGTGTGTGATTGTTCTTTCTTTACCAATATAAAAATTCAGCCCTGAGTTCCTCCTGCATGCAGAGTCTTATGCTGGACACCAACAGGAGGTTTAGAATAAATCTAGTCTTTCTTACTATGTGTTCCAGTTTACAGTGGGAAACAGGACAGAGAAACAAAGAAGTAATAATAATGTTTTGAATTATAGACATTATACACTCCTAAATTTATTATCTCATTCAATTCTCACATTAAAGTCCTATAGTGGAGAAAATTATAGTAATAATAGCGACTATTTACTGAGTTCTTAATATGGGCCAAGGTGATAGTATTCTCATTTCTTTGCAGTAACAGAACTGAAATAAAAAGACAGGTGAAATGACATGGCCAGGGTGTTAACCAGGGTGTTAACACAGCTGGTGACAGTGATACGTAGCTAGTGAAAGTGTGCTGGTAAATTTCAGATTATATAATTCTCAAGCTGAGCTTGAAAGGTGAGAAGTCAGTTCATTGTCTTTCAAGTGAGTTACCATCATACATTAACATTTATTAATATTTAGGAGAGTCATTTATATCTATTCTATTTCATATGGGTAAAAGAATGAAAACATTAAATTTATTACCTTATTTAGTTATATCTTTCTAGTCCAAAAATATTTAAGGCTGCTTACAAAGATACGTAAATTTCTTATGAAATAAGAGGCAATATAAATCTCATGATAAGATATAACTCTCCCAAGGACAGATATCTTCATTCCCCCTCTCATGTCGAGCTATCATAATGAGTCAGGATTTGAAATAAAACATGACATTCCTTATATTCTGACTGATATAGTGCATGAAATAACATAGTCCTTTTAATGTCCAATAGCATTAAGAAGAAAATGTTATTGAATATCCTTCATGGGAAGAATGGACATTAATTTTATAAGATTTAAGAACTCTCTGCCCAAGGTCAAGGTGATCAATCAGCTTACCTCTAGGAATCTCTATTGGGCTGTTAGCCTGGCTCCAGCAGCCTCTGAATGAGAAGCCATCATATTACCAGGATTCCTTTCAGCATGGTGAAAAGAGCAGGTGGGGACAAGAGAGGTTAGTGCTCACAGTGGAGCTAAGCAGGTTACTGACATATGAATGTAACTGATTGGACATCAAGTGCTCCATAGGTCACCCCTTTGTTCTGTTCCTAGAAATAAGTATGATTATTCTGCCCAGAGCCTCAGGCTTTTCAGTTAGTAGTTGTGGGAAGATAAGCAGGTCTTGTGTCTAAGATCAAGAAATGTCTGAGCAGTGCCATGTTAAATGAATGAGGAACAAAGTAATATTCAGAATAGCTTCTATCACTCCTAAATCAGCAATGCAAGCATTTTAAGTATGATAATAGCTGTTTCATGAAGAGTAGATAGCGTTGCTTCACATTACCTATCGTGGTGATTTAAAATAAATGATTTTTTCTGTTTTGGAATAGTCTATTAGTTTAAATTGGGAGAGGGGATGGAGCTCCTGGTTGAACTATTGTCTTTCTGTTTCATAGAAAATCTGTGGTTCGAACTATCCCCTGAGCATTGCCTTCATTGTGGTGAATGAATTCTGTGAGCGCTTTTCCTATTATGGCATGAAAGGTAATTTTGTGTCTCAAAGTCTTGCTCTTCACTCATTTGCACCCCATGTTTGTAACATCTGGTCTTCTTGTATGCACTTCTTTCCCTTATCCATTCTTTCTGACTTCATCCAAATTGGTCTTTTCCTTTGGCCAGGGCTGCCAACAAATGCCTCATGGGGTTTCACCTAGTAATTCATACAGGCGAAGAACAAAAAGGCCTAATAGAAACCAGAACACAGGCTGTGAGAATATAAGTGGAAAAACACTCATCATCTGAGTTCCAGTATTCATATCTGTTCCTCATTTCTTTGAATTGGATTGTTGCTGGGAAGGAGAAGGAAGGGATTTTGGAAGAAGCACCATGTTATCTTTGTGATTGGCCTAAGCGATACTATGTGTGCACATAGACTGAAAGGAGGAGTATTGTATTTGTACACACCCCATTCACAATATAAGCATCACAACATAAGCATCATTCCATTCACAACTTCTATGGGCCCTGCTTCTACTGGCAGTCACCCCTCAGTCACTTCAGTGATAGAAGTATCGAAGGTCGAAATCAGCTTCAAAGACCAGAAATCAAATGCACTTCCTCCCTAAGTCACTTTAATTGTGTCTTATTTTGCCTCTCTCTCTCTCTTTTTTTTTTTTTTGCCTCAGCTGTGCTAACCCTGTATTTCCTGTATTTCCTGCACTGGAACGAAGACACCTCCACATCTGTATACCATGCCTTCAACAGCCTCTGTTATTTCACTCCCATCCTGGGAGCAGCCATTGCTGACTCATGGCTGGGAAAATTCAAGTAAGGAAGATGGAAGATCACGTCCCCAGAAGCTTCACAGATTAATTGTGCAGAGGTTATCAGTTCTAGCCTCTTCTTCCAAGCAAGAACATATGTCATCCATGACAAATAAGAATCTCTCTAAGACTGACAACACAGAAAAGCTATATCTCTTCATTATTAGTTTTTCCAATATTTTTTACATCTTTTTCAGTAAGGAGTTGCTTTGTTTTTCTTAAATCTAATTTTAATCTTCTATTCTATAGTTTAGACCAATTCTTGTTTTAATCTCAGTAGCAATAAAGATTGCTACTCACCAGAAAATTTATAATTTTAGAGACTTCAATGTCATTATTTGATCTATTCTCCATATTAAATCATCCCAACTCCTTTAGTATCTTCTTATGGGTCCCTCTTTTCAGCTCTTTTACCCTCTTTTTCTTTTCTCTAAACTCTTTATGCAGTTTCCTTCTTAAAAATATAGTTTTATGAGTTAGACTAATCGTCTTTTCAGTTCAGTATCTTTTGAGTCCCTGAAAATAGCACCAAGAGAAAATTATAGGATAATGTTATAGTTGTCCCCTGTAACATTATTCTCATAGGCTAAAAATGGATCTTAGATATCCATCACCTAGTTATTTTCTATGGACTTGTCATCTAGGGATTTGTCTAAATCAGCATTTCTCAAAGCACATTCTGTTGAAAATCAGTTACATAGGACATAATGAGTGACAATATGTAAGAAGTTAAAGATTTCATGGTCAAAATAAGTTTAGAAATGCTAGGCTGAACGAAGCTAAAAATGTTTCTTTACTGCATGACTCCTTGTAGCTTTTAACATGCTAATATGCATTGCAAAATCTTGAAGAAAAGGTTAGGGCACATAGTGTTTCCCAAACTTGTTTGATCATGGAATATTATTTCAGAGTATCTTGTAGACCTAGTGTTTCAAGGAATCCTCTTTAGTAAAAACTGGTTTATAACTCACTTTGGCCTCAATATATTCATTGTTCTAAAGTGTTTAATCAGCACCTTCTCTGTAGCTACAACCACAACATAGTACTAAACACATTTTGACTTGAGAGAAGAGAGATGGTGGGCGAGATCTATGTTTGCTTCTTGTGTAATATTAGTTACCAAGTCCATCCAGATAGGGTTGGTACTATTTGCAGAATAAACAGTATAAGCTGTGGTCTCTATTCAGTTATAGAATAAAAGACTTATATACATGACTTGTACTTTATTCTTTAAATGACTTCCTTTAAAATTGAAGACATATAGCTCTGAGATTTGGTGAACAATAGCTTCCCACCTATTTCAGGAACATTTAACAACCTCCATTTATGCCCTTAAGCATGAGCCTTTTTGAAGTATTCTTTAATTTTTTAATTTTATTTTTTTCTTGAGGTTTATTTAAAGTACACGAATCCAAAAATCTTAAATATACAGTTTGATGAATTTTAACATATGTAACACATTTATCTAGATCTCTCTCCCTAGGGTTTTTGTACTGTCAATAGTCCCCTCTCTTGCCTTCAAATTCTCCCTCAGAGATAGTCATTTTCTCTACCTAGAAGCAGGTACAAATTTCTGATAGCTTTAAACAAACTGTTAATCCTCCTTTTCCTGTCTTCTTTGTCTTATTACAATTATCTCCAAATTTTAAAAAGAATCATCTGTATGTTGTCTTTCTTTCTCATTCTTCATTATTATTCCTTCAGGTAGAGTAATATAATGTACTGCAATAGAATCCAATTAAATTCAATTTAATCTGATCAGGTTAATTCAATAAATGTTAACCAAATATCTTCTATTTGAAGAAACATGGGGGATAAAGAGATGAATAAGAAATAAATACCTGCTTCACATTATTCATGTTCAACTAGCTTTAATGCAGAGCAGATTGTGGTAAGTACAATAAAATATAGCATAAATCATCTCTTTATCCTATTGAAATTCCTCTCTCTAAGATCATTGACAGCGATCTCTTTGTTAACAAATTCCAGGGGTCTTTTCTAATAATTATTACTCACTTTGAACTTGTTTTTACATTACAGTTTATTTATCATTCCTATATTCTTGAAACTTCCCTGTGCTTCTTTAACACTGTGTTTTCTAGTTCTCTTCCTCATACTTTTTTAGATTCTTCCTTATTTGGCTTCTCTTTTGCCTTTTATTTACTTCACTGTTTTCTGAATGTAGTCATTTCCCTAGGGTTTATTTTTTACTCTTTTCTCTTTTCCAGATTCTCTTTTAGCAAACCCTATGTTGTCAATATTAGTTATTGCAGATAGCTCTTCAAACTATGTAATCCTAACCTGTCATTCAGGTTCTATTATGCATTATAACTGCATATTGACATTCATCTCCTGGATGTTTCACTTTATCATCATTTCCTAAACTTGTTCTTTCTTCTAGCTTCTCTATACACCCACATTCAATCAGTTATCAAATTCTACCGATTCTATTTCTATAATATCTCTCACATTTAGCCCTCTTCAACAGTGAAACTCACTACCGTTACTTGCCACTACTCTAGTTTTGGTCTTCATTACCTCTAAATTGGGCTATTGAAATGGATACCTAAAATGTTATCATTGCTTCCCACATCCTTTTCTTATAGTTGAACCTCTACACTAATGTCAAATTAATCTTCCTAACAGAAATCTTTGTTCACATTACTACTCTGCTCAAAATTTTCTGCTGACTAACCCATTGTCCACTAATGTCATCTCAACTGACCTTTCTGCTCCTATTGTCATACTTACTCCCTTTCAAGAATGATTACTAGAGAAAAATAGAATATTACTAATATTTCCCTCACTATGGCCAGTATGTCTTTTTCATGTCTGCTTGCACTGTTTCTATTTCATGGAATCTCCTTCCCCCTATTCTTCATTGTCCTAACCCAATAAGGCTCAGTTCAAATGCCACCTATGCTATGTAGTATTCTCTGTCTCTCACCTTTCCCCACTAGCCAGAAATAGTCTACTCTCCTGTGAACTCTTTATTTTTTTACCCTCATATGACATTTACCAAACTCTATCTTGTCATAATTATTCGTGTATAAATCTAATATCTTCTTCCAAATACTTATTAGAGAACAAAACCTCCTTTATATTTTTAATCACAACACCTAGAAGAGTGCCTGATAAATATTTCAATGAATAAATTTATTCACCCTCAGATATTCAGATGTAGGCACAAGACTGAGGATAAGTGTGGGCAGGAATGAAGATGACTTTTATCTCTAGTGTTGGTTTTTATGAACTGTGACCCATGGCTATCAGTCTGGACTCACCTTGACAGTCACTACAACCATTCTCTTAAATGTATTTATTGCCAAATATGCTTCTGGATATCTCTCTACACTTCTCTTTTCTCTTTCTCTGAGTAAGCTCCTCCTATCATTTTTGTCTTATCAGAGCTGACTCTCTTCATGATAGGTCTCTTCCTCTGCCATCACTGTACCTTACTTCTCAGCTCCTAAGCTCTACTTAAAAATAGCTCTGGTGATGAGATAAAATTTAAAAGTTCTTCCTCTTCCCTTTTCTTTTTCCACATTAACTTGTTCATGATAAAACTGAAGGAACACCAGACTATGAGTTAGAAAGCAGAAGTTCTAACCTAACCCCAATGAATACTAAATGGAACATCACTTTATGAATGTCCTTTAATGTGTCTGAATTTCACTTTCTCCATTTGCAAATGAAAGATTGATCAAGTCTATCTAAAACAGTTATGTGTCAAATGATTGGAATTACAAAGACGCCAATGATCCCACTTCAAATGTAGAATTTCCAAGCCTGTTAACTTCTTTCTCCTTTTGTTTAAGTTGCCTGTCAGTAGCATCCTCTCTTATATTCTTCATAACCTAGATTAATTCCCTGAGTCTACCACCTAGAAGGCTGCCTATTTTCCTTTACCAGCGGCCCCCCAATCTTTTTGGCACCAGAGACCAGTGTTCCTATGAGAATCTAATGCCTGATGATCTGAGGTGGAGCTGAGGTGGTGATGCTAGTGCTGGGGAGTGGCTGCAAATACAGATGAAGCTTTGCTCGCTTGCTAGCCACTCATCTCCTGTTGCGCAGCCTGCAGCCCAGGGGTTGGGGACCCCAGCTCTAAGCCACTTACACTTCTCTCATTCATTTTGTCCAATAATCTGATAATGCTCTGATCTCCCTACTCAGATTCTATTACTTCAGCTCAGACTCCTTTTGATTTTTCTGATGATTTAGTGTAGATCATCTCTTTTGGGTTCATGAGAGCTGGCCTTTTTTCAGTCTCTTTTCATTCCTTTTCTTTCTTTTTATTCCAACAAAGATAACTTTCCTCTAGAAGATTACAAAACCTTTTGCAAAAGCCTGTCCCCTCCTTCTGATATTAAGTAACCCTAGATTAGTCACCCAACTTCTTATCCCCCACTTGTCATTATAAACCTAAGATTCCTTCCCTGGAGAGCTAGCCTAGGAAGATTAGGCATTTAGAAGAGAAATCCACAACCTAAAATTTCTGGTGTCTCCAGCCTCTCTTTGATAACTTCATTCGATTCTTTATAGTGCACATCGGTATATAACACTTTAAAATCACAGATGTAAAATATATAATATCCAAGGTTCCTTCTAGTACTAACATTCTACTTATATACAAAGAGAATGCTAGTGTGGTAATATACATGAAGAGTATATTGTACATGTGGTAGTGTGCCATATTTCAATGTGTATATTTCTACATATGTTCTTACTGGAAATTTTCACTCTTTTACTTTCTATTTGCCATTCAGATTTTTTGGAAAAACAACCACCAGGAAGTCCCTACCAGCTGCATGATCTTTATCATAGACAGTCTATTGAAAGTCCCTGGCTCCTTCCTTACCCTTGGTAACTTGTCTATGAGGAAACTGTGGCAGGGATAACAATTAACCCAGGTATTCAAGTGACCGGGCTAAACCTAAGAGCCCTTTACCTCTCCATATATCTCAGTGGTAGGGTTTAAAGAAAGTTCTTTGTGTTGGCCGTTTCTTTTTCCTCTTTAATTGGAGTTCTTCCTTGACTCCTATCAATTTTTAGAACCAAAGACATTCCTTGAGAAAAACATCTCAAAGTATCCTGTTCTTCTGGTTCTCTTACTTTAACACATCATCACTCACTACAGATTTATCTTGGTCTTGGTATATATGTACTAGAGCAGGGATGCTTTGTGTATGTGTGGAATGAGAAGGGGAAGAGAGGTCAGGTATGAGAAAGGAGCTTGAAGGGAATGCCCATTATCTCTAACACTACAGGATACAGAGTTCCCCTCTCTTTCTTTTCCTAGTCTGTTTACGTCATTGACCATGTTATTTCTACTTGCATATTTCAGGTAACTTTTTCCTCCTCTACTACTTCCTCCTCCTGCTTTATTTATCCTGGCACTAAGAACAGTATGAACTCTGGGTCTATATTATTCAAGTTTCCGAATTCTGTTTGTAGACTGACTGATGTAACTCTCTCAACAGAACAATTATCTATCTTTCCTTGGTGTATGTGCTGGGCCATGTGATCAAGTCCTTGGGTGCCTTACCAATACTGGGGGGACACATGGTGCACACGTGAGTAAAATCATGGAATAAACTGAACCGCTTTTCTTTCATTAGGTAAATGTTTCACACATTCGTTACACATTTTTTTTTTTAATCAGAGGTGTCCTTTTATTTTCCACCTTTCTGTTTTATTACTAAATTGGTTAAGAAAAAAAAATCATTTTATAACCAGTTTAACTCTTTCCTACTTTATCCAAGCTCATTTGTATTTATTAAGTATTTGTGGACTTGTAAAATACCTAGTTAGTATCTCCTTCATAAAAACTCATCATATGCTTGAAGAAAATCATTAAAACCTTTATGCCCTCCATATTCTCTCACCTAATCACCTAACCATGCATCTATACTTTACCAGGGTTAAAAAAACAGTCTGTTAATATTTCCTTATAGGACATTGTAGAAGTCATATTCAAAGCTTGAATTATTTCTATTTATATGTAGTTCCACATATTCCGATTGCTTTATCCATTTTTAAAGCTATTGATGTTTACAGTGCAAGAAACATTTGATAAATTTTGTTGTCTATTGGTTCAGTTCATATAGAGGATTACAGTTGTTCAAGAAGCAGGTCATATGTATTTGTGTTTATAATGTGCCTATTACATGTATTTATCCAATGAGTTAAGAATTTTGTTTGAAATTTAATAAATATTAGATACCTCCTTATTGATGTCCCATCAAAAATTAGTGATACTTCTCCTACTAATTATGATAAATTTTAACATTTTGTTTTCTAGTTAGTGAGGGTATGTGTTGTAAGAGTTCAGAAGATCTTTCTATTGAAGTGTCCCTTTGACTAAGACAACATGGAGAACCAGAGCTTTAATTTTAAAGTTCCTTCAGTATCTGCTTCTGTCTGTTGTACACAAGGGGTAAATGGAAATATCAGGGACAAAATTTTCCCATGTAATAATTACTTTCTGGCAGTGGCTCAGGGTTGTAAAGATCACAAGTGCTACCAAGTCTTCCTTAGCAGTGAAGGCAGATGAAGAGTGCCCACAGATTAGAAATGTAAAGGAGATCTTTGCCCTTGTATACTTTTTTAAATTCTTATAGCTCTATATTCAATTTCTACTGTTGTTTTTAATATCAATATGGTTAGTATCCTCACCTCTCCATTTCAGAGTCCTGTCATTGATTGGCCTGAGTCTAATAGCTTTGGGGACAGGAGGTATCAAACCCTGTGTGGCAGCTTTTGGTGGAGACCAGTTTGAACAAAAACATGTGAGTCCTGTTATTCCTGTATTTTCAAGAATGTAGAGCAGGCTTTAGAAAAGGTGCCTGAGCGGTAGCCGTTTGCCAAGATTAAAGTAATTCACTGGTAAGATGATATCTAAGGAGTTATGTTCCATTCTGGGTACTGGTTGTTAACAGAAAGAGAAACTGGAGTACATTCAAAGGAAAGTGACCATGGTGGTGGTTGGACTAAAAGACATATCTTATGAAGAAAGGTTGAGCGAAATTGAGATTTATCCTAGATAAGATAAGAATGAAAGAGAATATCATAGCTCTCTATAGATATTGGACAGATAATTAAACCTGAGACCGAATGAGTGAAAGCCATAGGAAACTAGTATTTTGCTTGACAGAAGGAAAAACTTCAAATAGTCAGAGTTTGAAGTAGTGAGTTCACTCTCATTTGAGGTATTTAAGAAGAAATGTAGTAAGCACTTTGGGAATAGGAGAGGATGAATGGTGTAGAGATGATTTAGCATCTCTAGCTTTGAGATTCCATGAAAGGAGAAAATGACCATTTGGAATAAAACAGAATGAGTTTCTATAGATGAACTTGTCTACATGATCATCCCCTCTTTTCCTAAATACTTTGCATTGTCAATGGGGAAAAAAAACTGGTATGAATAAAGTGAAAATGGGCCTGTATGAGGAAGCAGTTACAAATAGGCAAGGGAAATAGTTTATTCTTATGTCAACCAACATTTCTAGCTTCCTCTCTTTTGCTCTCAATGTTCTTTTTTTGTCTGTCTTCATATATCTATCCTTTCATCTATAGCTATTTATCATGCTTCTAGGTATTCTCTCTCTGTTCTCTCTGTGTCCTGTCTTCCTGTGGTCATAACTCAAATGGAATCTTACCCTTTAGAACATTTTCATTATATTTTATATTCCTTATCTGTCTGAAGGGGCCATAGATTATAATTGCTTCCTGAATTTAGAGAAATAATTA
This sequence comes from Pteropus vampyrus, assembly GCF_000151845.1. Taxonomy (NCBI): domain Eukaryota; kingdom Metazoa; phylum Chordata; class Mammalia; order Chiroptera; family Pteropodidae; genus Pteropus; species Pteropus vampyrus. The sequence continues at coordinate 24,736,309 of NW_011888782.1, read as the reverse complement.
AACTGGCAAATGAGATTCTCTGCATAATTAACTATACAAATAGATCAAGTGGAATAATGTTTAAATGGAGACCAGAAGAGGAAATGAAACATACCATAATAGAAAATAAGGAAGGACAGATTGTGCTAATGTGTAAGAATGAGGCAGCATCAGCAACTTTATTTGAAAGTTGCTTCATTTGGTAACTGCTCCAAAAAGATATTCAATAATAGGACAATCCCACCTCCAGGTTTCCATCAGCCATGGACATTCTTTAATATTTTCTGGCAGAATTCCCATAAGCACTAGGTGAATTACCCTTCTTAATCAACAGTTTACACCACTGTCCTATGTTTTAATCCTATTTCTACCACACATTCCACAAAATCTGTTATTTAACTCATTCGTTCACTTAATTCATTCATTAAACATTTGTTGAGTCTATAATATTTGCAGGTGCTATGCTAGGTAGTAGGGATTACAGAAATGAGTGAGCTATGATTTCTGCCCTAAAGCAACTCATGACCTACTGAAAGAAACAGGCATTTAATGCACAGAAATTAATATTAGGGTAGATACATATAGGACACAGTAGTGGTATGTTATGCATGATAATCATTTCTGCCCAGGTAAAGGAGTCAAAGAATGTTAAAGATGCTTGTACTGAGATTTGAAATATGGGCAGATGTTTGTCTAGGGTCAGCCAGGTATGTTTTAAAATATCTAATATCATATTCGGACACCATGGAGGCAACATCTAAATCTGTCTCTGTATATATACATACCTCCAGCTGAATCTGAACATAGGGTGGAGGGTGGAGCTAAAAGGCACATTGAACTGATGATTTGTCTTGTTTATTTCAGGAAGAGGAACGGACTAGATACTTCTCAGCCTTCTACCTCTCCATCAATGCAGGAAGCTTGATTTCTATGTTTATCACACCCATGCTGAGAGGTTAGAATCTTTTCTGAGGGACTTTGTATAAGACTTTACTCTGGCCAGCCAAAAATCTGTTCAAGACTTTCTGCTCTCCATCTTCTTCTTTTATAAGGGCTTAAAACCTGAGAGAATTTCTTTCAATCTTGATTTGTCTGGCCTAAATGAAAGATTATGGATTAGGTGATGGGTGGAAAGAGGGCATCTATGTTTACAACCTCAAAAACCTGAGCTTGCAGAATAGAACTTCAAAGACTCAAGATTCAGGGTTACTTTTTTATTTCTTTAGGAGGTGTACAGTGTTTTGGGGAAGATTGCTATGCATTGGCTTTTGGAGTTCCAGGATTGCTTATGGTAATAGCTCTTGGTAAGTGCAGTGGGGCAGAGGAAACTAATAATCGTCAATGCCTGTCACGTATAAAGCATCATGTTAGCACTTTACGCAAACTATTTTATTCAGTCTTCACACCCTTTTTGGTAGGTGTTACTGTAGGGATTTTCCATAAACATTGGAAATAAAATAAATGAATGAAGTCAGAAACCTTTTTTTAAAAAGAGCTCAAGGTTACACAGCTTATAAGATTCCTGGAGAGCTTTAAGAAAGACCGATCCCTGGGCCCAATGTAGGACTAATTAAATCAGTTTATCTGTGGGATAGGGCCTGGGTATCCATAACTTTATAAATATCTAGGTGATTCTAATGTGTAGTCAGGATTGAGATCCACACTATAATATATGAGGAAGCAAGGAAGGTAATTAATCCTTTCTGTCAAACTAGCTTATTTCGTCTGTTATTTATCTGGTAATTGGAAGACATTTTTAATTCTTTGTGCCTTTTAAAGTAGCTTCCAGTTTTAGCTTTTTCCACCTTGTTCTGCAGTGCTCCAAAGAAATTTACTTTTGAGCAAAGAGTATAAGAGGAGTTGAGTAAGTTAGGGGAAATTCATGCAACTTAGATCAAATGGCATTCTCCACTACTGAGAACTCAGTAATAGAAGAAGAAAAGGGACGTGTGGGTTACTGAGTTTATGCAGTCTAAGGGGAAACTTGGACATAATTGTTTCTAATCATTGACCTGGAAACCTATTCTCACTCTGAGTCTTTGGGTGACACCCCTTTGGAAGATGTCCAATCCAAACACCAAAGAGCTCAATGGAGGGAAAAGAGCCCAGAGACTCAATGTGCAGTCTGATTACTTTCTACCAGGGGTGTGGCTAGTAGTAATACTCAGATTCCAATTCCAATTCCAAGGAAGTTTATGGATTATTCCAGGAAAGCTGTGATAATACAGTCCCTGTTTCCTTCTCCTTTCGAAGCCAAACATTTTTCCAAGTATTTTCCTGGTTTTCCAGTGATTAGTACTATGTCTCTTTCTCTGGATAATTGTACAATATTAATGTTTATATATCAGAGTAATTATGAAGATCAAAAGAGATGCTGCAAGTGAAATGTTTTATAAATTATGAAATATGAAACATGTTAGCTGTCATTATTAGTCATCTGCTTCTGTGTTCTTGGTACTAATAAGTCAGTCCTCTCAGCTTTCACTGTAATTTAATTTATTCATTTATTTTTTATTCAGCTATTCAACAAACATTTATTTAATGTACCTATTATGTGTCAGATTCTGTGCTAGGTTGGGCTTACAGTGGTACATGAGATAGCCACAGAGTTTGTGCTTTCTTTTTTTCTTATAGTGACATTAGTTAACAAAATCTAGTAAGTTTCAGGTGTACAACTTAGCAGTATGGCATATACATATATATACACATATATATTGCATTGTGTATTCACTGCCCATAGTTAGATTTCTTTGTGTCACCACATATTTAACCCTTTTACCCCATCTACCTCCCCGCTACTCTCTGGTAACCACTAGTCTATTGTCCATGTCCATGAGTCTGTTTCTTTGTCTTGTTCTTTTATTGCTTTTATGTTTATATTCCACATATAAGTGATATCATGTGGTTTTCAACTTTTTCTGTCTGGCTTATTTCACTTAGCATGATTATCTCAAGGTCCATTCATGAGTTTATGCTTTCAAAAAACTAATATAGTCCAGCAGGAAGAGGGAGACAGATAAGTAAACAGAAATTTACAATATACTATGATTAGTGTCACAACTGGATATGTACAGAGAAAGCTATCAGAACACATAGTAGGTAAGTAGGGATGAATGACTAAAACTTTGAAGGTAAAAAAAGATTTGTCTAAAGAAAGATATCTAAAAACTAAAAGATTAACAGCAATTAATCAAAGAAGAGGTTAGAAGTGAAACAGAAATAAGACATGGTATCTGTAAGACAAAGAGGTGAGAGGAAATATGACATATTCAAAAGCCTTAAAAGAATTCAGATTGCCTGGAGCATAAATGAGAAAAATAAACAAGAGAAATTGACATAAATCAGATAATAAAGTTCCTTTTAAGTAATTAAGGAATTAGAACTTTATCAGGAGGACAGTAGAGAGCTATAAAAGGATTTTGAGCTGAGGAATTATTAGGTTTTTATTTTTCAGTGGTGTTTCTGACCAATGTGGAGAAAGAATGAGTTAAGGATGAGTCAAGGATACATTTATTTGATTACTGGTCTTAAATTTTATGTTCAAGGTGAGTGCCTCACTCAACTCACCTTGTTCTGGTCCTGGTAGACTGACAAAACTTGAAATGATTAGATATATGAAGTGAGAGAGAACATAAGTCAAAGTTGGATGTTGGATTGTGATTTGACCAACTGGGTAGATAGTGAGATCATTAACTGAGATAATGAGGGAGAACAGGTTTGGAGCAATACCAATTGATTTAGTTTGGACATGTTATATTTTAGATATTCTTGAAACATATAATTACAGTATCAAGCAGTTATTAGGAAATACAGGTCTAGAACTCAGAAGAAATAGCTCCAGATAAAGATTTGGAGCTATTAGTATATGGAGAGAAATGAAGCCATGAAAATAGTTAAAATAACTAAGAGATAGTATGAATAAGGTAAAAAGAGGGCTAGGATAGAA
>NW_011888782.1:24717102-24732045 GCF_000151845.1 Pteropus vampyrus | reverse complement strand
CTTTCTAGGATCATTCTTAGTTTCAGGAGCAGTTTATTTCCTATCCAAAATCTTCCTTTTGTCTAGATACCTCTTTATTTGCTTACTTGTCTCCCAGGATTAGCATTCTTTCCCTGAACTATTTTTTCTATCACCAATAAAAAGGCTGTTGTAAGTAAAGGGTACTATTTGGAGGAGCTTTGGGGAAACTGAGAAGATGAATAAAGAAAAAGTGGTAGAGTGAATCTAACTGCAAGGAATAGAGAAATTAGAAAGTGAAGGTAGGATAAAATAAGGTGATTCAGGCATCTCAAGTGTAAGGATGTTGGAAAATTCTACTGGTCACTGAGAAAGGCATCTTTGGGAAATGATCTACTAGAGGGGCACCTTGCTGGCACTAGAAAATCTATGCTCTTAACCACCATAAAGTACCTCATTTACTCATTCTTGCATTATTCTTTGTGCTAGACCCTACTGGGAGGGTCTAGCACATCAAGGAGGAAAGTATATCGAGGAGGGTACCAATATGGAGTCTTCCTACAGATTTTGTTAATCAACTTGAAAAAAATCACACTTGACAATTATACAAGTAATATCAGCTCATTGCTGATTATTTGGGAAGTAAAAGAAAAAATAAAATAAAATTCATTTATAATTGGCTGTGGAGATGAGGTTAAAGAATAAAGGTGTGGGTTATGGGAAAGAGAATATGCTTCAGAGCAGAAACATATAGAATAGAACTGTTTGTAGGAATGATGAACAGTGGTTAGAGCATAGGATACCTAATAGAGAATAATGAAACATAAAGTGGGAAACTGTAGGTTGACATGAGCTCCCTTGTGGGCAGTGGCCACGTCTTTTTAATCTTTATTCCCAGTAGGGTCTAGTACAATGAATAATGCAAGAATGAGTAAATGAGGTACTTTATGGTGATTAAGAGCATAGATTTTTTTAATTAGGCCACAGGTCAAAAGTGATCTAATTTAAAAATCTATGCTCTTAACCACCATAAAAACTGCAGTTTCTGGCAGTTTTTGGCTTTGAGTTGCTTAATTTCTTGAATCTTCAATTTCTCATGTGTATAATGAAGAGAATAGTGCATATTTTGTTAGGTTAAATCAGTCAATATATATAAAATGCTTAAGACTTTACACGTAACAATAAATCTTCAAGAGATAGTGATAATAACCATCAGGACAATACTGAATTTGGGAACTCTTTTATGCCAAGAGTTTGGGCTCATTTGGTAGGTCTTGAAAAGTAGATTTTAATTTGGCATCAGATAAGGGAAAGAAGGGATCAGGGATTGAGAAACTAGTTGTTGGCCATTTTAATAATATAAGGAAGAAGTTGTGAGGTCCTAAATAAGACCATAGCCATGGTAATGGAAAAGAAGAGGCAGACTGAAGAAAGAAGATCAACGAAAGTTGGTAATATATCAGATGTAGAGATGGAGAAAGAAGAGAGATGACTTCTATTTCTGTGATTACAGGAAAGTCTCAACAGAGAGCTCTCTAATAACTGATTGTTTTATTCTTCTCTTGGCTCCCATAATTATTATAACTCCCAAGTCAGGAACTATTAAGTGGGTTTCTGCCCTTTATGAGATCTACCAGTCACTCCTACACTTCAGCAGTCTGTCCTTAGCATTGACATACTGGAGATGCTAAATAAGAAGCTAAGAAACTTGTTTGTATATCAATTGCAGTTGTGTTTGCAATGGGAAGCAAAATGTACAAAAAAACACCTCCAGAAGGAAATGTAGTGACTCAAGTTGTCAAATGTATCTGGGTAAGTCCATGAATTGTTTACCTGCCTTTTTCAAAGGGTAAGAGGTGTTATGCTGAGCATACAGGCCTTCAAACATGGGTATACATTTTTTTCAATGACTTCAGTTCTACATCTGTGCCTTTTGGCAAACTAAGATTAATTAATTAGCCTTCCTCTGTTCCCCTGTTTAACCATTAAGTAAGTAAGTAAGTAAATAAATAAATAAATAAATAAATAACTGGTTTTTTTTAATTGCCAAAAATATTCTGAAATGTAGTTTTATATGTTGCCAACAAAATATAAAGATAGATAAAATTATATCTGAAATATTCTGAAATTTAATGTCCAATTAAATCAAAGGCTTGGAATCAAAATCAAAGGAAGTCACTTAAAGTATGTGTGTTTGAAGGAAAGGATGATAAATTGGAAAAAGGCAGGGGGTGGTTTCTTTTTGTCTCTCCTCCCGTATCTATGTTCTGCTCTAGTTTGCTATTTCCAACCGATTCAAGAACCGTTCTGAGGACATTACAAAGCGACAGCACTGGCTAGACTGGGCAGCTGAAAAATACCCAGTAAGTTGGAACTGCAAAAACATCTTATAGCTCTGTAGCATCTTTCTTAATGTCCAAAATTATTCTCTTCTGCTGCATTTAATCTCTTCTCTTACTGTTCTGGGGTACTTCTACTCCAAGGAAGAAAACCATGTATGACAATTCAGCCAGCTCCTTCTTTCCCTTTCTTGCAGAGGCAGCTCATTATGGATGTGAAAGCACTGACCAGGGTACTATTCCTTTATATCCCATTGCCCATGTTCTGGGCTCTTTTGGAACAGCAGGTAAGAATAGTTATTTTGAAAGCCACTCCTTCTTCCAGCCACTTCCTTCTTACAGAAAAGAGATGTCTCATAATAGCATCTGCCTGACCTAGGGCTCACGATGGACTTTGCAAGCCACCAAGATGAATAGGAATTTGGTGAGTTGAAGAGATTTTTTTCAGAGAAGTCTATTTTCTTTATAATCTATATTAGGAAAAAATTAATTCATTTATGTTTATGTCTGAAAATTGACTTAAGATCATAAGAGAGGTGCCTTTAGCAGGAAAGTACTGAGTAGGCAAAATAAAGAAAGCTAATCTAGAAGTAAAAACCAGAATCTTATGTTTAGAAATCAGGGACATAAGGATGAGAAAGGTTTAAATGTATACAAGGAAGTGTTGAGAGGATAGCAAATGAAGTGATATAGACCTGGGATAGTGATTGTTTTCTTCCATCTGAGCTTGCCCTGGGCATAGCAGGGACAGGTTTAATGGTGCTAGTACACAATTGGCCCCATCTCTCAAGCAAATCACAGCGGAGGACTTGGACATGGGATATTTTGTCCATGGGTATAGAAAGCATGGTAAAGTTGTAAGCATTATTTTCTCTTTTTCCAATCTCCATTCTTTGGCACATAAAGTGCCACCTCTGCTCTCAATTGTGCCATTTCCTAAATCATTGTATTATTTTGCTACCATCTCAGTTGTGAATGAGGTAGGGTAGAATGATGCCAGGGTCTTATTAGCCAGTCTATTTGCAGCCTGCCAAATATAATTTCACCTTTTTCCTTCCTCTGGTTATCGAGGATTTACCATGATTGAACTCTTGTTGAGCATCCTGGAGAACAACTTCGGAAACACTGTGTGTCAGTGGAAATCTTCACCCTAACCATGATGTCTTGTCCTTCACATTATTATCATCCACAACTGCAGTTACTGATGTTAATAAAAACACTCTGACTCTATTTTCTTGGAAGTTAAGGAATGTATAGTACACAGAAAAGAATATTCTGCTTCAGGCCCATCTACCTTCAGCAAACATAGCCTAAAGCCATTCCCAGTCTGTTCCTTCACAAACTCTTGCAAAATGATAGTGGCCCTGAACTAAAGACCTGATGAATTTTAACTTATGCTTCTTATCTGCTAATACCAAGATTGTCGATTTAACCTTTTCCTGTCTTTAGCCATCATCTAAATTTAATTTATTATTATGTTTCAGGGTTTTATTGTGCTTCAGCCTGAACAGATGCAGGTAGGAGACTTCTCTATAGTAATGGGGATTAATTCTTTTCTCCTCTATACTTCTACCAATAGTTTTAGGACTCCAATCATAATTTGATGTTATTTTTCCTTGTATGCTGAGGAGTGCTAAGCATAAGGATTAAAATAATCACCACACAATGCAATATACAAATGATGTATTATTGAATTGTACACTTGAAACCTATACGATTTTATTAACAAATGTCACCCCAATACATTTAATAAAAAGAAAAATAATAAAAAGAAAATATTCTCCTTAAGTTCCATACTTCTCTTTCATATCCTTTGTTAAGTAAGTAGCGCCTGTCCAAGTCCAAGGAGAGTGAGTTTTGAGCTCATAGGAAAAGTATAAGCATTTGATTTTCTCTTCCATGTCAAGGTAGTATCATGGAAATACTGTCAAAGAAAGTGGAAGGCTTTGTTGTATGAGCCACCAAGTCAGAATCTCTGTTTATTGGTGACTCCCAGTTCTTTGTTAACCCCTCGTTCAAGAATTCCCCAATCTTCATTCTCTTCTTTCTTTTTCTGGCAATGACATTTTCCTTTGGGCTGTGGAAATGGAGAAGATGAGAGAAAATGGGAGAGAAGAGCTCTCAGTTGACTGATAGGAAAACAAGTTCAGAGTGAAACTGATTCCCTGGAATATTAGAAAACTGAGATGCTATGCAAGGGAAATAGAGTCTTAGGTGTAAAGGGACTGAGCTGTGGAATCATTCTGTACTTAGTATGATGAAAATGTATTTGAATATGAGGGAGAATGTGCACAAGCCAATGAGAGTACAATAAGAATACATAAGATAAAACGCTTGTAACTAATCCTTTTTACTATGGTATTACAGGTACTAAATCCCCTTCTGGTTCTTATCTTCATCCCACTATTTGACCTTGTCATTTATCGTCTGGTCTCCAAATGTGGAATTAATTTCTCGTAAGTGCTCATTATGCCTATGTTGCTTCATACTGACTCAATCTTTGCCCAGTTTGATAAAGATTCAATGTCAGTCCTTTTCTACTTAGTCATCATTTATTTGGGCTTATATCTCTGCTTTTATTTACTCATGTTAGATTAAATGCCTATTATACTGGAGGATGGGAATTAGAACTAATTAATTCTTATTGTAGGGAGTCTAAATCATTATTGCAGAGTTGTATGATGTTGAAAGGGTAGGTCCAAGCTTCATAGAAAGTCATGAGTATTTGAGAATAGAGTTCTAAACCAACTTCATACTTTGTTCTTGAAAGTTGCCTCTTTTAAGAAGTCCAAAGCCTTTGATGATAACTAATCCCTTTATTTTTTATTTATTTTTACTTTTTTAGGTGAGGCAATCCTTGGTTGACCTCACAGATTGCAAGGACCTTGTCAGCTTACAATCCCTTATTTTTTTATTTTTTATGCCTACAGCACCTGGTCTTCCTAGGTGGTATCCCATCCAAGTAGTAACCAGGCCTGACCCTGCTTAGCTTCCGAGATCAGATGGATCAGGCTTGTTCAGGATAGCACTGTCGTAGACTGATAACTAATCCCTTTAAGTCTTCTATTGTTTCTATGAAACAAGTGGGGACACCTGGTAAGAGAGAGGATAGCATTGTCCCTATTTACTGCTTTTCCTCCATTCAAAATACAAGTGTTATTCTTTATAAAGTTTGACAGAAGAGGGTTTCAAGCTTCTTCTACTTCCTGATTTAATAGCAATTTCTTTTTTAATGATGACCACTTTAACATATTCAAATGGCCTTTTATCATTTACTCATTTGTTGAGCAAATATTAGTGAGTTTAGTCGCAAGTGCCATGCAAATGTAAAAGCACAAATCTTGCCCTCAAGGAATTTATTGTTTAATAAGAGAGAGAGAATGAGTGCAAGGATAATTGTTACACGAAGTGAAACATGTAGAGAAGGAAGAGAGCTCTTCCTGCTCTCAGGGTCAAAAAAGACTTCTGAAGAAGAAAATGAAGTAATAATGTATTGTGCCTGGCATATGGTAAATGTTCAAAAATCTGGCTATAGTATTATTATTCTTGTTATTATGACATAATGGATAGAAAAACCGTCATAAACAAAGGTAGATGTGGGAAAATGTGGTGCATTACAAAGAATGGTTTAATATAACTCAGATAAAGGGAGAAAAAAGAAAGTGTGAAGGGGAGTTCTAGGAAATACTATAAAAAGTCTTCGGGACCAAATCAGAAGAGGTCTTTAATGATAGGCCTTGGGGGTTTAGACTTTATCCCATAGAGTATAATGTTTAGATATAATTTTCTCTCCCTTTTTTCTGCAGATCGCTTCGGAAAATGGCTGTTGGTATGATCCTAGCATGCCTGGCATTTGCATTTATGGCAGTTGTAGAGATAAAAATTCATGTGAGTTCAATAAATCTTAAGCTCCTTGTTTATTCTTCTGATTTCCTGAGATCTAGTACAGTACCTATTTTAGAAGGTGCACAATAAGAATTTGTGATAAATGAGTTGATACAGGGGTAGAGCAACAATGCAAAATGAGGTTCATCTCCCACCTGAGTGATTCAGAATATATTGTCAAGGAATATCCAAATACTATATCCAAGGCAGCTAGCCTTCTCTTTGGAAACATAGGCTTAGATGATACCTTACCAGATACTCAAACAAATACCTTTTGGCAGATAGAATAGACACTACTAGGGAATGATGTATAAGATCACAGCTGAGTCAAAAAGTATGAAGTTTGTTAACTGGCATCTGTGCTTGCTACATTGAGCTGGTGCTTCCCCCTCAAAACTGCCTTCAGAGTTTTTGAAGCCGAATGCTCTTCGGAGGGAGAAAACTGTGTCTTCCTGACTAGATGAGCTAGGATGTCAATGATATAAGTGAAATATGTGTTCTTGTTTTATCCAAAGGGTTATTTGTTGATGATTCTGACATGTATCTTTGTCCTAAGGAAATGGCCCTACCCCAGACAAGTCCCCAAGAGATTTTCCTACAAGTCTTGAATCTGGCAGATGATGAGGTAAAGGTGAGAGTGCTGGGAGATGAAGACAATTCTCTGTTGGCAGTGTCCATCAAATCCTTTCAGGTGAGATACAGACTTTAATGAATTAGAAACACATTTTGGTTACGTACCAAAGCAGCAACATAATTTAGTGGTTAAGAGCATGCATTTGTGGAGTCAAACTGCCCCAGTCCAAATTCTGGTTCTGCCACTCTCAAAATAACTTTGAATAAGTTATTTTATCTCTAAACTTCAGTTTCAGCATCTGTACAATGGCAATAATTTTTATGTCAGAAGCCATTGTAAGGATAAGTATTATATATAAAGGACTTAGCATAGTATTTGGGACATTGTAAGCTTTCAGTAGGTTGTAAAAGTTTGGCTTGCATGTTTTCACTACTATTACTTACCTACTCTGAAATATTTATTTAAAAATATTTTTAATAATAAAGGTAATATACATTTATTATTGAAAGTTGGGGAGTATGTCGGAAGACATAAAAACCACCTATAATTCCATCACCCAGAGACAATCACAGTGATCATTTTTGTATATATGAATAAACAAACTAATTTTTTTAAATGCTCAGACTATGTGTACTGACCTTGATTTTTTTTTAACGTTAATTGCATCATAGGCAAATTTCCCATGACCTTAGATAATCTTCGGTAACATGATTTTAATGGACACATAATATTCCATTCTATGGATATATTATAGTTTGTTTAAAGATTTCCTTATAGGTATTTAAGGTTTATTATTATATATATTCCTATAATGAATATCCTTACTCATAAATATTTATGCATGCCTCTAATTACTCCTTTGATTTATTCCTAAAAATGAGATAACTAGTTTAAAGGATAACGTCAAAAGTATCTGATGTGGTCGTCTGTCCTGGGATGCTCTGAGATTGTGATGTCCGAGAGGGAGTAGAAGGTGAGCGTGATAGATTTTTCATTCTATAGAAAATGCCACACTATTCCAAACTCCATTTGAAGACAAAAAAACAGAATTTCCACTTCCACCTGAAATACCACAATTTGTCTGTCTACACTGAGCATTCTGTGGAGGAGAGGAACTGGTACAGTCTGGTCATTCGAGAAGATGGGAAAAGTATTTCCAGCATAATGGTAAGTTAAAGAACAGCCTAGGTTCCAAATTGTTATGAGTATGATGACTGGCTCATCAATATCTTACCAAGGGTATGACTAATGAAACATTTTATGATTATCGGTTCCCTGTTGTCAGCTATAACTGATTTTTACTTTCCTCTTTTTAAGGTGAAGGATGCAGAAAACATAACAACCAATGGGATGACAGCTGTGAGGTTTGGATGTCAAAGAGATCCCAGGCCACTCTGTTCTCTTGAATCTTGGGTCACTTCTGATCTGTGGGGTTTCAGACGAAGAGGCCTCACATTCTATTAGTCTTGTACAGGGGTTCTCTTTCATAGGGTGTCAGAAGGCATTTTCCAGGACACAGAATGGATAGAATTGCTTTCCCATGTGGTATTCAAAAGTGACCCTATATCTTTGTATGTCCCCTATGCCCTGACGCATATATATCTTCTACTGAATTTTATCCATGTATCTTGTTTTCAGGAAAATAACTCAGTACTTTCCTCTCTGTGATCACCAGAGAGAAATTTAGAAGTGAACAAATAATCCTTCATTGTTGATAGTTGAATATCTCTTATTGTTACGGTGTTTTTAAGTATAGTTTTTATTATAAACTTATAGAAGCATCATGGTGTAATAAATGTAACAAATTTGGTTTTCAATCCAGGAAGGCTGAAGGTCTTGTCAGACAGCCTGGGACAGTTACAGAGATGGAGGTCACCTGCTTTCTGTGGCAAGAATCTGACGTGAAATAGACAGATACACATGCCTATGGTCGTCAAGATTAGGTGGTTTCCATTAAGAATAGATAGGACTTCCCTGGGTCAGAGATCCATAGGATCTTCCAGAAGCGGGTGAAAGAGGAAATTTCTGAATCAGTGCAAGATTATCTAAAGTCCAGGAATCACCATTAAGGATTCTAGAGGATACTGTCCTTATTATCCCATGAGCCAGAGATCAATGCAAAAGCTATCAAAATGGAAATGTACCAAAAACCCACACTGATGACACAGTTTAGGGGCCTAGGTTCAGAAGACTAAACAGATTGTTCTGGAAGGGTCGAAGATTGTATGCAGACTCCAAAACAATGATAATTTATTATGGGCTGGGAGTCTGAGCTTTGCATAATTCAAATCAGACTTCATTTACAAGAGGATAAATATCAGTTTTATATTTACAAGAGGATAAATACTGTATATATTTATATGTATATAATTATTTTTCTCAGTGGAGTATCAATTGGTGAATCCCACCATTATAAAAGGGAAATACATTGAATACACTGAAGCTGGATTAATGAGCAAACTCAGATTGCCATGGATGATTATGACAGTGTTCATCCTAGCTAGAGATTTGGTGAGGGTGTGGCGAATAGAAAGCTAATACTCCAGGAAAGAGAAAATTATGGACAGCTAAGAGTAGTGATTACTTTTTACATTTGAGTTCATTTACCAGTTAATGATATACATCACGTACCTTTCATGTGCCAGCCACTGTTCTAGGCACTGGGGATTTAGTGATTAAAAAAAAAAAGAAGAAGAAAAGAAAAGGCCCCTACCCTTTTATCATGTGTCTGTTTGGGAAGGTTTGTCTGATCTATAATATTGTTTCTATTCTTAGGTTTATTAACACTTTGCATAATGAGGTCAATGTCTCCCTGGGTACAGATATTTCCCTCAGTATTGGTGAAGACTATGGTGTGTCTGCTTACAGAACTGTGGAAAGAGGAGAGTAAGAGCATTACCTTTTGGACATTTTACTTTTAGCAATGATTGTTTTTTAAATGCTTTCTTTGCATATAGGTAGGGGTATATCAAGATAGTAGGTAATTTTGAATATACAGACTCTAGCTCTTTTTCAACCCTTGCCTCCTTCCCTTAGTCTCACCTTTTCCTACATAGATATATTGAGATCATGACTGCTGCAAAGACCAAACTATGTAGTTAACAAGGCCCATCTCTAGGAGATTTGCAAAGTTTGTTATTGGCTCCCATTCTTACACTTTGGTATTTCCTATTGGCACATCACTACTTCAGGCTTATCCTTTTAGGTTCAGGTTATATGCTGTTTCACTAATTCATAAGACTTGGATGGGAAAAATTCATTAAGACTTAGATGAGAAGACTTAGGTCTCGAAGTCCTAAGATGATTTAGTTCTAAAGTTAAAAAAAAAAAAAAAACCAACAGATCAGGGATGGAAAACCTGGCATGAAAATAATTCACTCCTAGGGACTCCTCTCTTCAAGAGAAATGGTGGCTTTGCTGCTTGACACACCATCAGTAGAGAGATAACTCTTTTCCCTGGTAATGGGATTACTTTCCTAAGCTGTGATGTTTATTCTAACCTAAATATCTCCTATTCCAGATACACTGTGGTACATTGTAAAACAGAAGATGATAACTTTTCTCTGAATTTGGGTCTACTAGACTTTGGTGCATCTTATCTGTTTGTTATTACTAATGTAAGTAGTTCATGGTTGTCCCTACTCTCTCCTTCCATATATCTGTATCTGTAACTGTATCTATCCTGGAATCCATTGAAGACTTTATGGCAAGACAGGATCACATATTTATTTGTAGGGTAAGATGATAGAGTCTATAATGACTTTAGAAAGCCTACTGTGGTTTTCATAGGGGACATTAAAAGAGAAAACATTGGCAGCAGGCACAGGGCCTGGGGGACTGGGAGATATACTTTATCTTGAATCATTACTATGAGTGACATAGTCTGCTTCAGTCTCATTATGGCTCTAAGAAAACAAAGAGTATGTCTTTCCGACTGGCTCCACAGGCAAGTTACCTAGCTTGCCTAAAAATTTACCTGCTAGCATATCACAGTCTGAAATACCAATACTGATAGCAAATGTCAATCTCTACATAAAGTTTGGGTGATCAGTTAACTGTGATCCATCAAAAGCAATTGTCTCAGCAATTACGGCAAGGTAACTCTGAATTTTAATTTTGATGTCAGCATTTTTAAATTTAATTTAATTTTTTATTAAATTTATTGGGGTGACATTGTTTAATAAATAAATTGCTCAATAACACATCATCTATATATTGCATTGAATATTTACTACCCAAAGTCAAATCTCCTTCTGTCACCATATATATATTTGACTCCCTTTACATTTATCTACCTCCCACCACCACCTTTCTCTCTGGTAACCACTAAACTATTGTCTGTGTCCATGAGTTTTTGTTTGTTTATCTTGGTCATTTGTTGCTATCAGTTTTATATCTCACATATTAATGAAATCATATGGTTCTCAACTTTTTCTGTCTGACTTATTTTTCTTAGCATGATTATCTCAAAATCCATTCATGTTGTTGAAAATAGAGATATTTCGTCTTTTCTTATGACTGAGTAATATTCCATTGTATATGTGTACCACATCTTTTTTATCCAGTCATCTATCGAAGGACACTTCAATTGTTTCCATGTCCTGGCCACCATGAATAGTGCTGCTATGAACACTGGGGTACATATATCTTTACAGATAAATGTCTTCAAATATTTGGGGTAGATACCCAGAAGAAGAATCACTGGGTCACATGGTAATTCTATCTTTAATTTTTTGAGGAATCTCCATTACTGTTTTCTGTAGAGGCTGTAACAATTACATTCCCATCAGCAGTATATAAGGGTTCCTTTTTTCCCACAACCTCTCCAACACTTATTATTACCTGTCTTGTTGATAATAGCCATTCTTAAAGGTATGAGGTGGTATCTCATTGTGGTTTTGATTTGCATTCCCCTAATAGCTAGGAAATTGAACATCTTTTCATGTTTATTGGCCATTTGTATGTCTTCTCAGGAGAAGTGTCTATTCAGGTCCTCTGCCTATTTTTTAATCGAATTGTTTGTTTTTTTGTTGTTGTTGTTGATGAGTTATATGAGTTCTTTGTATATGTTAGATATTAGCCCCTTACGAGAGGCATTGTTTGCAAATATCTTCTATTCAGTTGGTTGCCTCTTTGTTTTGTTGATGGTTTCTTTTGCTGTGCAGAAGCTTTTTAGCTTGATATAGTCGTATTCATTTATTTTTGCTTTTACTTCTTTTGCCTTTGAGGCCAAATTTATAAAATCCTCTCAAAAACCAAAGTCCATGAGTTTAGTATCTATGTTTTCTTCTATGCAATTTATTGTTTCAGGTCTTATATTTAGGTCTTTGATCCATTTCGAGTTAATTTTAATGTATGGTGACAGATAGCAGTCTAGTTTCATTCTTTTGCATGTGGCTTTCCAATTTTCCTAGCACTATTTATTGAAGAGGTTTTCTTTTCTCCATTGTCTATTTTTAGCTCCTCTGTCAAAAATTATTTGCCCATGTTTATGTGGGTTTATTTCTGGACTCTCAATTTTGTTCCATTGGTCTGTGTGTGTTTTCTGCCAATACCATGCAGTTTTGTAGTATAATTTGAGGTCAGGCAGTGTGATACCTCTAGCCTTGTTCTTTTTCTTTTTTCTAAGGATTGCTTTGGCTATTCAGGATCTTTTATGATTCCATACAAATCTGATGATTTTTTTTTGTTCTATTTCTTTAAAAAATTGCTATTGAGATTTTGAAGGGGATTACATTAAATCTATATATTGTTTTGGGTAATATGACCATTTGAATTATGTTGATTCTTCTAATCCATGAACACAAAATATCTTTTCATTTCTTTGTGTCTTCTTATTTTCTTTTAATAATGTTTGGTAGTTTTCAGTGCATATGTCCTCTACATCCTTTGTTAAGTTTATTCCTAGGTATTTTATTCTTTTTGTTGCAGTTGCAAAATAAATTGTTTTTTAATTTCTTTTTCTGAAATTTCATTGTTAGTATATAGGAATACAATGGATTTTTGTATGTTGGTTTTGTATCTTGCCACTTTACTGTACTTGTTTATTGTTTAAAACAGTTTTTTGGTGGACTCTTTAGGGTTTCCTTTTTTTTTTTAATCTTTATATTTTTATTTTTTTCAATTGTAGTTGACATACAATATATTAGTTTCAGGTGTACAACAGTGATCAGACATTTATATAACTTATGAAGTGATCACCCCAATAAATCCTGCACTCATCTGACACCATATATAGTTATTACAGTACTAGTGACTATATTCCTTATGCTATATTCTACATCCCCATGACTATTTTGTAACAACCAATTTATACCTCTTAATCTCTTCCCTCTTTCACCTATTCCACCTCCTATTTAGGGTTTTCTATATAGAGAATCATGTCTTCTTCAAAAAGTGACAATTGACTTCTTCATTCCCAGTTTGGATGCCTTTTATTTTTTTCTCTTGCCTGACCGCTCTAGCTAGGACTTCCAATACTATATTGAAACAGAATGGCAAGAGTGGGCATTCTTGTCTTGTTCCTGATCTTAAAGGAAAGGTTTCAGTTTTTCACCATTAAGTATATTAGCTGAGGGTTTGTTGTATATTGCCTTTATTATGTTGAGGTATTTTCCTTTTATACCCATTTTAATAAGTGTTTTAATTATAGATGGATGCTGTATCTTGTCAAATGGAGTTTTTTGGCATCTATTGATATGATTGTATGATTTTTTACTTTATTTTGTTTTTATGGTGTATCATATTAATCAATTTGCATATGCTGAACTATATTTGCCCATGGAATGAACCCCACTTGATTGCAATGTATAATCTTTTTAATGTATTGTATTCTATTTGCTAGAATTTTGTTTAGAATTTTAACATCTGTATTCATTAGAGATATTTGGTATGTATGTCCTTTTTTTGTGTGTTAATCTTACCAAGAAGTATTGCCCTTCTTCAGTTTTTCAGAAGTATTTGAGAAGGACAGGTATTAAAACATCTTTTAATGTTTGGTAGAATTCATTAGTGAAGCCATCTGTTCCTGGACCTTTACTTTTGGGGAGGTTTTTGATGATTGTTTCAATTTCCTTACTGTTATAAGTCTATTTAGATTTTTCAGTACTTTGTGATTTAGTCTAGGAAGGTTGTATATTTCTAAGAACTTGTTCATTTCTTCTAAATTATTGAATTTGGTGGCATATAATCTTTCATAGTATTCTTGTATGATCCTTTGTATTTGTGTAGCATCTGTTAAAACTTTTCTTTCATTCCGATTTTATTTATTTGTGTCTTTTCTCTCTTTTTTTTTTTTTTTTTTTAGTAGTCTGGCCAGGGGGTTGTCAATTTTATTGATTGTTTTAAAGAACCTGCTCTTTGTTGCATTAATTTTTCTATTGCCTTTTTGTTCTCAATTTCATTTAATTCTGCTCAAATTTTTATTATTTCTTTCCTTCTGCTGACTTTGGGCTTTATTTGTTATTCTATTTCTAGTTCTTTAAGATGTAGTGTTAGGTCATTTATTTGGGATTTTTCTTGTTTCCTGAGATAGGCTTGTAATGATATAAACTTTTATTACCACTTTTGCTGTATCCTAGAAGTTTCGATATGTTGTATTTTTGTTCTCATTTGTTTTTTTTGGTATCTCTTGATTGCTCCTTTTATTTCTTTTTTGACCTATTCATTGTTTAATAGCATGTTGTTTAATCTCCACATATTTGTGGATTTTCCTACTCTTTTTGCAGTTGATCTCCAATTTCAAAGCATTGTGGTTGGAAAATATGCTTGACATGATGTCAATCTTTTTTAATTTGTTGAGGCTGGTTTTGTGTCCCATCATATGCTTTATACTTGAGAATGTTTTATGTGCACTAAAGAAGAATATATAATCTGGTGTTTTGGGATGAAAAGCTCTGTAAATGTTGATTATGTCCAATTGGTCTAATGTGGCATTTAAGGCTGATGTTTTCTTATTCTTTTTCTGTTTGGATAATCTATCTATAGCTGTCAAAGGAATATTTAGGTCCTCTACTCTAATCGTGTTTTTGTCAGTTTCTCTCTTTAGTTCTGTTAGTAGTTGCTTTATATATTTTGTCACTCCCTGATTAGGAGCATATATATTGATAAGTGTTATGTCTTCTGGCTGTATTGCCCCCTTTATTATTATAAAATGTCTATCCTTGTTTCTTGTTACCTTTTTTATCT
>NW_011888782.1:24713679-24716232 GCF_000151845.1 Pteropus vampyrus | reverse complement strand
TATTTTTTTCTCTTGCCTGACCGCTCTAGTTAGGACTTCCAATACTATATTGAAACAGAATGGCAAGAGTGGGCATTCTTGTCTTGTTCCTGATCTTAAAGGAAAGGTTTCAGTTTTTCACCATTAAGTATATTAGCTGAGGGTTTGTTGTATATTGCCTTTATTATGTTGAGGTATTTTCCTTTTATACCCATTTTAATAAGTGTTTTAATTATAGATGGATGCTGTATCTTGTCAAATGGAGTTTTTTGGCATCTATTGATATGATTGTATGATTTTTTACTTTATTTTGTTTTTATGGTGTATCATATTAATCAATTTGCATATGCTGAACTATATTTGCCCATGGAATGAACCCCACTTGATTGCAATGTATAATCTTTTTAATGTATTGTATTCTATTTGCTAGAATTTTGTTTAGAATTTTAACATCTGTATTCATTAGAGATATTTGGTATGTATGTCCTTTTTTTGTGTGTTAATCTTACCAAGAAGTATTGCCCTTCTTCAGTTTTTCAGAAGTATTTGAGAAGGACAGGTATTAAAACATCTTTTAATGTTTGGTAGAATTCATTAGTGAAGCCATCTGTTCCTGGACCTTTACTTTTGGGGAGGTTTTTGATGATTGTTTCAATTTCCTTACTGTTATAAGTCTATTTAGATTTTTCAGTACTTTGTGATTTAGTCTAGGAAGGTTGTATATTTCTAAGAACTTGTTCATTTCTTCTAAATTATTGAATTTGGTGGCATATAATCTTTCATAGTATTCTTGTATGATCCTTTGTATTTGTGTAGCATCTGTTAAAACTTTTCTTTCATTCCGATTTTATTTATTTGTGTCTTTTCTCTCTTTTTTTTTTTTTTTTTTTAGTAGTCTGGCCAGGGGGTTGTCAATTTTATTGATTGTTTTAAAGAACCTGCTCTTTGTTGCATTAATTTTTCTATTGCCTTTTTGTTCTCAATTTCATTTAATTCTGCTCAAATTTTTATTATTTCTTTCCTTCTGCTGACTTTGGGCTTTATTTGTTATTCTATTTCTAGTTCTTTAAGATGTAGTGTTAGGTCATTTATTTGGGATTTTTCTTGTTTCCTGAGATAGGCTTGTAATGATATAAACTTTTATTACCACTTTTGCTGTATCCTAGAAGTTTCGATATGTTGTATTTTTGTTCTCATTTGTTTTTTTTGGTATCTCTTGATTGCTCCTTTTATTTCTTTTTTGACCTATTCATTGTTTAATAGCATGTTGTTTAATCTCCACATATTTGTGGATTTTCCTACTCTTTTTGCAGTTGATCTCCAATTTCAAAGCATTGTGGTTGGAAAATATGCTTGACATGATGTCAATCTTTTTTAATTTGTTGAGGCTGGTTTTGTGTCCCATCATATGCTTTATACTTGAGAATGTTTTATGTGCACTAAAGAAGAATATATAATCTGGTGTTTTGGGATGAAAAGCTCTGTAAATGTTGATTATGTCCAATTGGTCTAATGTGGCATTTAAGGCTGATGTTTTCTTATTCTTTTTCTGTTTGGATAATCTATCTATAGCTGTCAAAGGAATATTTAGGTCCTCTACTCTAATCGTGTTTTTGTCAGTTTCTCTCTTTAGTTCTGTTAGTAGTTGCTTTATATATTTTGTCACTCCCTGATTAGGAGCATATATATTGATAAGTGTTATGTCTTCTGGCTGTATTGCCCCCTTTATTATTATAAAATGTCTATCCTTGTTTCTTGTTACCTTTTTTATCTTGAAGTCTATTTTGTAGGTATAAGTACAACTACACCCACTTTTCTCTGGGTGTCATTTGCTTGGAGTATCGTTTTGTCACCCTTTCACTTTGAGTCTATATTTTCGCAGTTGAGATGTGTCTCTTGAAGGCAGCATATGGTTGGGTTTTGTTTTACAATCCAATCTACTACTTTGTGACTTTTTTATTGATAAATTTAGTCCATTTACATTTTGGGTGATCATATATATGTTGTGTTTCTGTCTGTTATTTTAGTTTGGTGGTATTCTACATTTTCCTCTTCTGTTCCTTCTTTTTTTTTATGTTATAAGGCTCAGTTCTAGATTTTTTTTTTCTGTGTAGTAACCATTAAGTTAATGTAAAAGAAAGTTTCATATATACAGTAGTCCTTTTTTTCTGCATGTGTTATCTCCATCTCCCTTTGCATGTTTTAACTCCACCCATTTTCTGTTTTTGTTGTCACAGATTGACCTTATTTAAGCTGTAAGTTCATTTCCAAGTTGCAGTAGCTTTCGTCTTCTTTTTCTTAAAATGTTTTTCTTTAACCATTATGTAATATTTAAGTGTGTAATACCCTATATTGAATAAGGGTTGCAATTTCCTGCTTCTGTCTATCTGCTAATCATTTTACTCATAGTTTTGTATCTTTTTATCTCTGTTTCAGGTAGAATAACCCCCTTTATTATTTCCTATAAAGCAGGCCTTGTGGTGGAAAATTTCCTCAGCTTCTGTATGTCTGGAAAGGTCTTTATTTCTCCTTCATATCTAAAGGATAACTTTGCTGGATATATTATTCTTGGCT